>NC_089141.1:107048132-107349442 GCF_009819655.1 Sylvia atricapilla | reverse complement strand
TTACAAGCAAATTGGATGTTAAAAAACTCATAGAGACATGTCATGCCAAGCTGTGCCTGGGTGTTTCACATTCACTGTCCCCCCTCCCAAAAAAAGAGTTTCCTTATAACTAAAGAATGAGAAGGACGCAGCTAGAAATCTGTAATGGTTCCATTTATTAATACGTATATCACAAATACTCACAATATCAATGCATTCTCGTTGGCATGCTAGACAGAGGCATTATTAAAAAAGTCCTATTTTTTTAAAAAGGTTTTAAACTTTTGCTTTCCCCCAAAAATATTTCATATGCCTATGGTTTTTTTTTTGTGATTTTTTTTTTGTGTCTGTGTGTGTGTTTTTATTTCAATTTGATTAAACAATGCATTTGGTGGCTGCAACCTCAATGCAAAAAGAAAGGAAAAAAAAAAAAGAACAGGAAAAAAGTATGAAGGCCGCAGTACAGCACAGTTCAATTAGTTCATAGCTACGTAATAAAAATAAAGGGAGCAAAAAGTTCTGCCTTCACAGTAAGCAACAACACAGCTTAATAACAGTATTACACAGGATCAGGTTCCGAGGCAAGATGCACTAGACAAAGCCTACCGGGATACGCACTAGGCATACAACACTGAGAAAGAATCAAAGATGTAGAAGAACATCAGGAATAACAGTTTCCCTTCAAGCACAACATTTTAACATCATTTTCAAGTATCTTTATGTTATGTTACTGATTCCTTTGTTTTTGGGGAAAGGGGGACAGGCGCAGGGGAAAGGCAGGGGACGGGGGGGAAAAAGGATGGAAACCTTAGTAAAGCGATAAACAAAACAAGAAATTAAGAATAAACCCCAAAAGAATATATATTTCATATACCGGTTTATATGAACGTGTGCAACACTTATTAACCATGGTGAAAGGCTAATGACGCCCTCCAGTCACTACATGCACAGCCCGATCAACGCTGTTAATGAGTTACCTCTGTTAACTTACGATGCAAAAACTACTGTGTGTGACCAAGAACATACAGACGGTGCCGTCCTCACGCCGAGCCGCGGGGATGGGGAGGGCTGGCTCCGCGGGCCGAGGGGACCCGGCCGCTCTCGGTGGCACCGTGGGACTTCACAGGATGGGACACTACGCATGGGACAGTTCGGGAGGTGGGGTGCGAGTGTGCGCGCACACGGGCTTGCTCGTGGGGGTGTGCGTGCGTGCGTGCGAGAGACAGTGTGTGCTAGAACATTCATGGCAGTCTTTCTCCGCTTCTTGCAGCTCCTGGTCTTCACACAGGCTCCGGACTTCACACTTCTTGAAAGACTGGAGAGCAGGGAGGATGGAAAAAAAAAAATAAATTAAAAAAATAAAAACCAAACAACACCAACAAGTGGGTCGCTTTGGTTGCTAAGGGTATTCACGGCAGCATTTTTGCTCTCTCTTTCCGAGGTAACTGAAATTTTTCAGTTTCAACTGAAAAATTCAACACTGCATTTGAAAAATTCAAATTCAACACTGCATTTCACCCCCTTTTTATTCCCCCCCATCACCACACACAAAATTGGGATGAAAACCCCAAAGCAAAGAAGCCCATGGGAAAGCTTAATTCTCAATGAACACGCTCAGAATGTAAAACTTGCTGGCTGTCTTCAGCAGAAGCAGCACAGCCACAACAACGCAGCAAGGCTGTTGTAGTTTTACCACCTGAAAAATGGGAAAAGCTCACCTTGTTACACCATCTCGTACTGGTTAGCAGTAATAAACCGGGACAGACAGCATGCCAGCAGCATCCCGATCAACTGTTCCAGACAAGACAGAGACAGAACAGAATTTAAGTTAAATCACATCAATGCAGAGCATTGGTAAACATGTATTTCATGTTCTAGTGTTATTATGCACAATGCATTTATGCCCTATTTTAAGGACTGCTCTAATTAGAAAAACAGCATCAAAATCTGTCATCTTTCTTTGTCAGATCTTCCTCTTGATTTTTATCATTTATTTGACAGGCAGCATGCCTTCTTGGTATTTTTCAATCCTGTTGTCAATGTCTGGCCAAGCCAGATGTGGATGAATAAACTGCTGGGGGTGTCAGCATGTTACAGGCTGTGTTTCACTTGCTCCACCTGGATCTCTCACCACCACCCATCAGCCCTGAGAATTGGCGCCTTTAATTACTTTATCACTGTGCCAGGGAAAAGCTCCCTGATGTCCCAGATGAGTGGTTATGCTTTCTTTACAAGTGATGCAGCACTGTAGAAATGAGCTCCGTAAATCTGGAAATAACTTTTTAAAAAGTCATTCACTATTCCCTTGGCTGTCACTCAGATTATTGAAAACAGATCCCAGGCTTCCCCTCATCAATAAGCACTCAGTTTTTTCAATGTTTTGTTGACTGCAGATTTTAATGCTTCCTGCGTGTGCCAACAGTGTTAATGTGCTGTAAATAATTCAACCTGGCTTTTCTCATTTGGGTTGGTCAATTAATTAACTCCTCAGCATATCCAGAGCATGCCTAGGTATGACTGGCTGGCTGCTCATCCAAACTGGCTCCTCCTATGACACTCAGGATTGTGTGCTCCTTCCCCTAGACCAGGCAGTGCTCCCTGCTAACACAATCATCATCAAAATGCACATCTTCTGTACCAGGCAATTGCTTGATTTGGGCTGGCACCAGCCCAGAGCAAGGCCAAGCCAGGGTAACTCAGATCTGGATGAACTGTTCCCTGTCTCTAAGATGTCACAGTCCTTGTCAGACCATGCTTTTTTTGCCAGAAATTTGCTCAGTTTCCTGTTTCAGTGTCCACCAGAGCTGTTCTGGGAATTTCAAGAGGGCACAGAGGCACATTTAAAAGCAGGTTGAACCCTCTTGTTCCCCACATGCACCCCCTGATTTTGGCACCAAGGATGACACTGCCTTGGTTATTACTAGATGTGGGGCACTGGTACCACTTCCTGACCAACCTCCAACAAAAACCAGGGTCCAGGGGCTGAGTTTTCAGTTGTCAAAACAATATGTACATGGTGAAAACCCTCCTCAGCTCTGAAAGTCTCATTTATACCAAGAAGACATTTTAGCCGTTTTGTTGCCTTTTCTACTCATCACTGGGAGGATGATTTAGTCAATTGTTGAAGATATTGCTGAAAACCAACCACATTCTACAGGTTAAATGACACTCCTGCAGCTGACTCACGCACTGTTTCTTTAGCTCAGTTCCATTTTGGAAAATGAGATTTCTCTTTTGGATAGTGCTATGTATTTCTCCATGCTCAGAGGGAGTGCCTCTGGGTGGCCCTGACCCACCTCCTTCACTGTCACTTTTCTGTGTTTGTGGTGACTTTCAGTCTTTCTTTGCCTTCCTTGGCTGGACTCAGAAGTTACTTCTCTGCCTTATTTTATTTTTTAATAAGATGAACTTCACAGTATATTTAATCCAAATTATTTTCCCTGAGCAAATTCCAGCCCAGACCCAAATCAATTCCTCTCTACAATGGCCAGGAATGCATTTTCATTGAAGTTGTTTATTTTCCCCCATCACAATCATCCAGATTACAGCCACTGTTCTTAACCACAATCTGCTGCTTCTATCAGGTTTACAAAGGGAAAGATGCTGTAGCCTCTACAAATAGGAAACCACAGGCTTTTCTTTCCCCATTCAACTGGAGCAGACTTCCCTGGATACCCCTAATTTGGGATTCTTTTGTTCTGTGCAGACTGTAACTCTAATAATCAGTGTGCCTGAACTTTGTAGCATCTGCATTAATAGTGTTTTATTTTAATCAGCTCACTCTTAAGACAAAAGTCAGGTTACTCCTGAATGTATCCTCATGATCTTTGGCCCACTTACTGATTCTTGGCTCTGACCTTAGGCTGGTTTAGGCATTTAAGTGGTTATAGCGACATAATGTTTAACTATGTATTTCAAAAATAATGGTATGCATATCAAGCCATTGCACACACATTTTATTCAGCATTTCTAAGTATTATCAGGAAATTTATTATTTCTAGAATAATAAATATTCTAGAAATACTTTGAATGCATATAAAAACACGTGTTTTTCCATGTGTTGACTTCTACATTTAACCACAAGAGCACTGTTTCTCCTGTAGCCAAAAAGAGGCAATATTGTACTGAGTTGCTGGATTTTCTCCATGGTGCTCTTTCATTACAGGCATAACTACAATCCTCTGCATTTAAGTCAGGCTAGAGGCTCCCAGACTGTGCAGCACAAATCAGCTCTCTCCACCCAGCCTTGTTCTCTGCATTTGTTCCACCACTTGCCTCCTCTGCTCTTCAGGCAGGAGGAAGCTCCTTATCCTATTGTGCACCAGGTCCCCGCAGCTCCTTTGAAAAACCAGAAGAATTGGAGTTAAAGGATTCCCACAAAGAAACTGCTGCTGGGAGCTGCATTCATTTCCCCACACTCTCATTGCCTCTCAAATGCCTCTTCTCAACTTTTATCCACTTATTCATTTATTTGATTTTACTGTCTTGATTTTTGAGTGCTAAGATGTCAGGCTTGGTTCTGCATTTGTCTTCTCTCTTACTTTTTTCCTTTCTTCCCTCTTTCCTAAGATTATCTTGGTCTTCTGAGCTATTATATAGAAAGCAAAGAGTTTTCCATACCCTGAGCTATTATATAGAAAGCAGAGAGTTTTCCATACCCTGGTCTTGCCACAGGAAACTTGAAAATGCTGACAAGTTCTGTGGTTTAGACAACTGGGAAATCCACACCCCTCAGGTGTGTCCTCTGTACTACCATCCTGTTGGCCATAGGTCATTCCAGCAAGCAGAATACAGTGAATTTCTCATGGTTTCTAGGAGCAATCTCTGGTACATCTTAGTTCTGACCACTGATAACCATCCACAGCACATTTTGTAGCAGTCTTATCCCTCCTGTACATATAATAACTGGCTTTTTAATGCACTTATTCTGTAGGAGTTACCACTGACTGGAAGCTGTTCTGTATGACATATTTATTACACCTTATTATACTGAAGAGAAAGAAATTGAATTGCAATTTGAATTTCCATTTTATTTTGGGTCTTGGTATCATCACCATTTTTCATTCTTTGGGAGAGTTTCTATAAATAGAATTGTGTCGAACTAGGAATTCATCAGCACATCAGGTAAGCCAAAACTGGGGAGGGTTTAAGGGGTTTAATCCATCAGGAATAATTTTTTAGCTCAATACCTTGTCATATTCTCAAAATTCAAATCTCCAAACATGCAGGTCCTCTGGTTATATTTTAAAAGAAAGAATTTCTATGTCACATGTCACTTATTTGAGTCAGCCTCCTGTGCCCTGGTGTGCCTCTGTCACAGGTCCTACCTCCACACTGCATCCACTGTAATTTAGTGTTTAGAAACAGGTTAGTCTTTGGAAACAGATCTAAAGAGTAGTCTTTAGAAATAGCCCAGGCTTAGACCAGATTTCACAGAATCACAGAATTGATTCTTGGTTGCGTTGGAAGAGACCTTCAAGATCATTGAGTCTAACCCAGCCCTAACGCCTCAACTAAACCATGGCACAAGTGCCAAATCCAGTCTTTGTTTAAACACATCCAGGGATGGTGATTCCACCACCTCCCCAGGCAGACAATTCCAGTCCTTTATCACTCTTTCCATGAAAAACCTTTTCCTAATATCTAACCTTTATTTCCTTTGGTGCAGCTTAAGGCTGTGTCCTCTCCTTCTGTCAGTTGCTGCCTGGAGCAAGAGACCAACCTCACCTGCCTACAGCCACCTTTCAGGGAGTTGTAGAGAGTGACAAGGTCACCTCTGAGTCTCCTTTTCTCCAGACTAAACAACCCCAGCTCCCTCAGTCGTTCCTCACAGGGTTTGTGTTCCCAGCCCCTCACCACCCTCGTTGCCTCCCCTGGACATATTTCAAGTCACATATTGGATGCTGACATGGATCCCACTCCCTAAGCCCTGAGCAGGCCCCAGCCTCCCTGTGCTCAGGGAGGAGTTGTAGCAGACCAGGGGGATGATGTCTGCACCAGAACTGGGTCCTCATGCAGGCAGAGCTACCCACATTAATGCTGACAGTGAGGAGGGCAGGTGGATGTTGAACAGTAGAGAGGGCCCATGGCTGCATGGGAATTTATCTCAGTATGATGGCACCTGTATATGCTCAACAGCTGGTTTGGAGCATGTGGAGAACACCTGATTTTCAGTCTTTCAGCACAAAGGGAATAATGTGGCCTGAACATTGCACTGAGTGTCCCCAACTTAAAATCTATAAACCTCTCCAGAGAGTGTCTCTTGCATTCCTTAAGCCAAAGACTGCACTGTAGTTTTATCTAGGCACAGCTCTCCATCATCTATGCGGTTCGCATAATTTTATTCTCTGTTGGGCACAACACAGCAATCATTTTTCTGCTCTGAAGAGCACCTGCTAAATGGAAATTATTCCAGCTGGAAGTCAGCATTGGCATCCAAGTCCAAAAACAATCAAATTTTATTTTATTGTTATTATTTCAAACCCGAGGAGCAGAGCAGACAAGGTCAGCAACACAGTGTTTTTTATAAAAACTCTTGACTCTGATGGGGAGGTCTGTGCCAGGCCTGTAAGATTTGCAATGCCATTACATCAACTTTCCCTGTTTCTGGGCATCAGCACATTCCCCATGCTACTCAACACCTAACAAATCACGTGAAGGAAAGGCCCTTGAGCCTGCTTTACTGTAGAAGAGCAACACGATTTAATTTGTCTTTTATTCTGATGAAACCTATTCTCAGTAGGAACAGCAAAACTTTTCCTACAGCTGCAGCCCAGCCCAGCAATACTGCCAGCCACGTTCACCTGAAATCCATCTGTAAACACTGGCCCTGACTGGGCCCAGCAAAACAGATTAGGCAGTGAATTACTACTGGCCACCTTCTATTCTTCACAGCCTGGGAGAGAGCTGCATTTTTCTCCTCTGCAGCCTCTCTCTTCACTTTGTTTGCTAACACTTCAAGCAGCTGGCTATGCCCTTGCAGTGCCAGAGCCCAGTGGGGCTGGGGAGGGACATCCCCACCTAGCAGCAGGGCTCATCGTGCCATTAGCAGTGTGAGATGCCAACACCACATCCAAACACACCTCGTTCTCGCCCTCAGTCACAGGGACAAAGTGCCTTGCAGCCCGTGCTGCCTGCAGCCTGCCATGAGACACACATTAAAGGCTTTCAGGCAGTGTCGGTCCTGACTTCTTCCCCCAGCAGCATATTTTACAATTCTACTAGTCTCATTTTTCTTTTGGATAGCTTTACACAAGGCATTTAAAAAGAAGCTTTACAGCCTTCTGGCTATCTAGAATCCGAACTGAAACCCGAGCTTGGAGTCCTATAGCAGCAATCAAGCCATAATCAAGGCTGGAGAAGAGTATCAATGCTGTCACCATTCACCAAGAATTAGAATAGCCAATTAAAAAAACCCCCTTCACTCATCCATGCACAAACAGCTCTAGATTATTCACCTTTTCTGGATCCCAAAAACCTGACATGCAGGCACATGCTCTGAGCAGCTGCTGCTGTGATGGGCCAACATTCCCACCCACACCAATCCATGCCCTCCTCACATCCAACACCTTGGCTACAGGGCATCAGGTTTCCAGATGTGCCCAGGGCAGGGCAGTCAGCCAGCCTGAGCCCAGACAATTTTAGGGTTCCCTCAGGCTGTGTGTATGCTGATGGAGGGGGTGTGGGGGGCATTTTCCACATGGCTTGGGGACAGTTTAGAATTGTGCATATTTCCCTTTCTCTTGTTTTTGGCATGTTTCCAGTAGAGTCTTTGCTGTCACACGTGAAGTGACTGTTTATGTATAAAGGAGCATCTTGTTGAAAGATGTAGGTGTTTTCCTGGCCCTTCTTGATCAGAAAAACCTGACCAGACCTATACTTTCCCCACTTTCTGTCTACATAAATGCAGTTTGAATATAATGGAGCAGAAAACCACTTCTTAGCTCTCCTCTTGTCGCTCTCTCTGCATTCCTTTTGGTGCAGAAAAGATTTAACAATCTGATTTTGGTAGACTTACAGTTTCTCAGTGTTCATTGTCAAAGGGAAAATAAATAAAACTGGTCACAAATTGGCCCCTCCAGGCTCCAGATACAGGATAGGGAGGCCTGAGGGTGCACTCGTTTGAATTCTTGAGTCCCTTAAGAACAAATAAGAGTACTTAGAAGATAGAAGCCTACCCAAACAATGGATAAGCTATTTGTCTTCTTAGCTGTTTATGCTCCATTTAAGCCAATGTTTTATTGGGTTAACCTCTATTTGACCCAGTGGAGGGACAAGTTGTTTTCCTTGAGCTAGTCATTAGCTCAACCGTAACTGATATTCCCAAGGAGAAACTTCATTTAAGTTGAAAAAAAGAAAATCAATGAACAGATGACCTCAGGACTAACGAGCATGCTGAGTTCAGTCCCTTTCCATAATCCTTCCCTCCTTGAAGTCCAGGTAAAGAAAAAGAAGGGAAAATAAAAGGGGGGAAGGGGGGAGTGTTTATGCACTTACCTGTGAGAATGCAATCCCAAAAGCCACTCCAGCTATGATTCCCATATTTGTCTCCATAAAACTGGTCACCAAGTCATAACAGCCCTGGAAAACAAACATCATCATTCCTTGTGCTGACCTTCCCTGCCATGAATGCATACAAAAAATTTTTCATTTAAAATGAACTCTGGCTAGACAATATTTCTGCTGTAATTTCCAGCAGTGGCACCTTTTTTAAAAATAGCAATTCTGAGTGAATGATGTGGAGTTGTGGTGAAAAAAAAAGTTCCTTTTAGAAACAAATGCATTTCAATACTTTTTAAATCTAAATGTGATGTTGCACTCATTTTATGGGTCTTTTTAAAGAAAGTCTGTTAAAAAACAATATAGCTTTGACCTGAAACCAAAGCAGTAACAATACACCAATGTTATAATACAATACAGATGCCAAAAATGAATAAATAATGCTGATTTCTTAATACTCTAGATATTTAATAAAGTGTCCCTCGAGGCATTCTACTTGCCTTTGCCCATCAAAGGACACCAGGCAAGGCACTGAACAGCATGTAACTTTAAACCATGTAACAAAGTTATCAAGGGTTTTGTATGAATTTTCTTGGTTCCTTTGCTCTTGGACATAGAGTTCCCTGTCCTACTCCCCAAACCAAATCTTCTCTGCTGACTTGTTTCCTCAGGCCTCAATTCACAGCTCAGACTGGGGCCACAGGGTTCATGCACAATATCTGCCCTTCTCTTGGACAGACTTTTTTGAGAGGTTCCCCCTTGGTACAATAATGTTGGCCAAGATTCTCCCCTCACCTACTTGACCCCTCAAAAAAGCATTTGAAATTATCTCCCAGATTGTGGTATCTAAATTAAGGTAAACAGGTGACTTGATACATGAAGAAATAAGAAAGATGGCATTTCCAGAGTCACTGCTCAGCCCCTTTTGTCACCTTCCTCAAATGACCAATGCTGTGGTTTAGGCCAGTCCTGAGGAGTTTCATACATTATAACTTTACCCACTTTATCAGAAATTGGAAAACTCAGAAATAACAGTGAGATGCCTTGCCCAGTTTGGACTCCTGTCCCCTGAGAGAGAAGTGTCTACACATTCCACCTACACCCACACACCCCTCGTTCTGCAAGCACTGTAGGAACTCTTTATGTCCTCAGAGCATCAGCTGCTTATAAAAAACAGCAGTGAGAAGGACAATGTCCTTTACTACAGACAGGCCATTCATTAAATAAATTGTACCATTTCTCTAACTTCTTTTATAACATCACAAGACATTCGATCCTGAGAGTAATGAAGTGCTGAACCCAATAGTAGCTGAGGACCAGGACAGCTGGTCCTGATTAATTTCTGAACTGTTTATGTGTACATATTAATTACGTTTTACCACAGTGTACAGTGGGTCTGATCCAAGCTTGCTTATTTAACCCATCAAGCAACTATAGTTTGCATGTCTTACACGTTATGCAATGAGACTAGATTTCTCAAGCAGTATTTTCATTCTGTCTGACATGGCTTAATGCTCTCCCAGCCCTTCTGAAATCTGCTCCGTTGAAGAGCCTTCAAGAGATGCAACACCGAAGCACAGTGGTAATTTGAGGGAGACAGAAGATCTTGTCAACAAAACATGCAATGGCAGAGTTTTGATCACCCTCCTCACTTGAAGACCCTGTTTTCCCAAGCCACAATAATCTGTTTACTGAAGCACAGTGTTTACATATGGCTTGATTGCTCAGTCCTTACATGGACTGAGAGTGCAAGCAGCACCCACAAGCTGCATCACAGGACAGAAGTGTGTGCAGAGCTGTGTGAGCACCCCTGGGTGCTGATGATCCAGGGCACAGAAGGGACAGTTCACAAAGGATGTGATCTTTCTGGACTCCATGCATCTGTTCCTTTCTTAAGATTTTAAAGAAAAATAGTTCTTGAGGTTTCTTGCTAAAGAACTGTGATTAAAAGCAGTAGATGAACGTTAATTAGCTAATCCTAATGACAGCTCCTAAAGTTAGGTATTAGTGCCGCCGGAGATGAAGAAACAGCGAGCCTAAATAATTAACCCAAGGTCACTAAGCAAGTTAGGGTCAGAATTGGCAAAGAAAATCCAGGAATGCTGTCTTTTAGTCCTGTAATTATATAATCAGTTTAATCCTCTTTGGTTAATTCATTATTAGTCCTAGAAACTGCTAGTAATTTGATTAGCTCATAGAGAACTCATCTTACT
Source organism: Sylvia atricapilla (assembly GCF_009819655.1). Classification (NCBI taxonomy): domain Eukaryota; kingdom Metazoa; phylum Chordata; class Aves; order Passeriformes; family Sylviidae; genus Sylvia; species Sylvia atricapilla. The sequence goes on along the minus strand of NC_089141.1, from coordinate 107,338,751 downwards.
GATAGTTTTGCAAGATCCACCAAAAGATGTAATCCAAATATACTTGTCCACAGGCGTGGTGAGAAGGGTCTTCCACAACACAGGCAATAAATATTTTCCTTTTTCTCCAACACACAGAGAGCAAAGGGCCTGTTTCCAAGACGAGCAAGGGGCTTGGGTCAGAGGCAATGATGTTTGCTACCTATCTGAAGTGAAAGGATAGGGCCAAACGTTTTCTCCTTCTTGCTTTTTATTCTCATGTGCCTTTCAGAAGCATTCCACTTTGCTCAAATGTCTGGGACAAATCTCACAGCTGCTGAACAGAAATCTGCAACTTTTGATTTTCAGTGGCTATGTCAGAAAATGAGACAAAACCACGTGAACTTCCAAACATCCAAATTTCCTCTAGGTAATTAAATCAAGTAATTACTTCGACAATTTCCTGAGGAATCAGCAGCCCTTTTCCATCAGGTGACTTGTGCATTCAGGAGAGCAAGGAGCAAGAATGGCTGGAAATGTGTTACTAGCCCTGGACTAGCACACACTGATCCCTCAGTCACTTCCTACAATTCAGCAGGCATCCTGTGCCACAAGAACTCAAAAGTGGACAGGGATTTCCCTGTGCAGGCAGAGCAAGCCTGGCACCTGGGGGAAACAGCAGGTCAGTTCTGGGAGTGCAAATGGTACCTAAATCCTGTGCAGCCAGCAAAGGTCCAGAGTGCGTGGCTGTCCTGAATGCAGAGCTGGGACATGCAGGTGGAACACCAGTCACACCACAAAGCTTTCCTGCTGGGAAGAGGAGCAGGGGCTCAGGGTGGGCTGCCCAGGAGGCACCGTGGCTGCTGTGGGTCCTGGCTGTGCTGCACAGGCCCTAGATCCACCCTGCCCTGCCTCTCACCCTCCTTCCACTTCTGTAAAAACACCAAGTTAGTACAAATTCACAAGGAGCAACTGAACAGAGCGGCTCACCCTCTATACTCAGGCAAGATTACTCTGCTGGTGGTGACTGTGAGTTACTCAACCAATGGACATCACCAGCATTCCACATGTCTGCAACAAGTGGCTCTCATTAAACCATTGCAAAAAAAGAGAAAGGCTTAGAGGAAAATAATCCTCTAGTATCCCTTTCACAATACATGCCAGAAAATATTGTCTACTTGACTGGTTCTTAAAGATGTTTCAGGCTGTGCTCAGCCACCAGTCCAACCTTCTGAGCCACAGGTGACTGAGGTGAAAAAGACAGAAACAGAAGAGACAGAAGCATTTCCATATTTCCCCTGTTGTATACTCAGGATTTCTATTTATTTTTAAATAGATCTCTGAAAATAAAGCAGAAAGGAAAATAATCCTTAAGTATGACTAAGATGTGCTTCAACTTAGAATGATGATTCAGCCACAATAGCATTCCTCTTATCAAAAACCTGTTTCCTCTCTTGCAAATCTCAAGTGAGAAAGAACTGATGACACACTAGCACTTGAAGCAGTAAATGGAGTTGCACTTCTTCAGCACAGTGTCTAATGCATAGATGCTGCATTATTTTCTCTTTATTCTTCCCTTTCTGTGCATTTTCTGTATTTTTATTTTCTAATTATTCTTTTTCTTCCTGTTCTCCCAACTTGCCTTCTATTTCTGTCTTCCCAACCTGCTCCTTCAGATGACCCCAGGGAGAGGGTCACTTTGGCTGTGCTCTGCTCACAGCCCTACATGTTCAAAGATTTTAACTCACAATAAATGTACCCACCAACCACGACATTTACCTGTGTTTCCTCACAACTGCTGCACCTGGGATTGGACTTGAGAAAGGCCAGCTCAAAGAATATGAAGCAACTGCAGGACCAAGCCCATCCTTACCATCACTCCAGCCTTACTTGCACATTGTCAACCAACCATTTGAAATGAAATGCAACTGCAAGCAGCCACACACTCCACTGCGGTGCTGGGTGGTGTCACAAGTGCCCCTGGCACAGTGTTACTGTTACCTTCTGGTTTACTTTAGTGGCAGCCACGGTCATGTTGCGCAGGTCCTGAGTGTTACAGTCACTGGAGTTCATGCAACAGCTCGTAGGGATGCCGTGCTTGAAGAAGTAAGGGCTGGTGCTCCAGTTGGTGTAGCTCTGAATGCCACAGCAGCTCAGCTAGGAGGGACGAGAGGCAGGTTTAAAACACACGGACAAACAAAACAGAATTAAAACGAGAACAGAACCATCTCGGCCCATTTCATAAGCTCATGATCAAAATAAAGACACTGTACCTCAAGTTTTGAAAAGCAGATATACCACCCTTGCCCCATGAATTACAGAAGTACCAGGAATGTAATTTACAGAACATGGGAGCAGATGACCTACTAAAAAGAAGGTATTGTATGAACAGAACCATTATTTGTAACATTTGACAAAGGTCCAGCCATAAACCCATCATCTTTAGTTGATGGTCTGTTGGGTTTTTAGTTTGTTTGTTTTCTTTACTTTTGTATTTGATTAAAGATGACCCTGCAAATCCAAGATCTCGAAACATTACACAGAATTACATGTAACACATACAGGTTCAAACTAGTACAAATCATTAAGGTGAAGCCTCTCTAACTCACCAAAATAATTTCTAGGACAATTCACTGAGCTGTGAATAGAAAGAGACCATATGTTCACAGGGTGTATCTAGGAAGTCAGCTAGAAAACCCTAAATTGGGAAGGATGTTCCGATTTAGATCTTAAGCTAGAAAGCAGAGACTCAAACATATGGAGTATGTGCTGAATTTTCTGCATGGAAAGGGCTTATAAATGTAGTTTCTGTAAAAAGAGAACTATGAATGAAATGAACATTTTTTCTACAACAGAAGCACTGAAAAACTACCCAGAACTATTTTGTTTGGTCAACTCCAAGGAATCAAAGATTTAAAACACAAGTTAACATTATGCAAACAGGCAATTTGACAGCAGAATACTCAGTTTGGAGCACTGCAGTAAACTGCTAACCAGGAGAAGCCAGGTTAGAGTACAGTTTCAATTGTGCTGAAGGGTCCAACATAACAGCTATAATTTCTCAAGGTCTAGAAGTAATCAATACAATTACACTGACATTTCAGCCATTCATTGGGTTAAAATCACATGGAAAGGAAAATGGCTCATAGAATGTATTGCAAACTGAAGGAATAGCCTCTTGCTTCCAATGGGAACTTAAATGTGAATTTTATCCCTCTTTGTTGTAGTTGGTGGACTTGGTCCCTCGTGGGTGGCATCCCCAACTGTTTTGGCCATGCTGTGGCATTTGCTCCAGCCCTGTGCCCTGCTGGAAGGCAAGGCAAGCCCCCACTGCCCTGCTACCACCCCTGAGGGTCAGAAAGGCTCCTCTCCACCAAGCTCCTACTCCATCCCTCCAGCACAGCTTTCCCTGCCAACCTCAGCAGCTTTCCCCTCCATCTTCCTCTGGGGAAAACATACCCAGTTTTTCTCCTTAACTCACTAGGTCTCTTTTGCCAGCTTCTCTCACTGTACTTGTGAAGAGAACTGCTGCTGTTTATCAGTGATGCAGGACACAAGATTATAAAACCCTGTCTCATCCAGCTCAAATTTAAAACATTTTATAATCTTACTGGCAAATTCCCTTAGGAACCATGTGTGTTCTTTAGGAATAGAACTGCCACCCAAACCTAATTCAAGATCTGTATCAACAATGAGCCAGTGGGACAGGCCTTGCCTTTATCAGACAACTTTTTCACTAAAATTTGGGCATCCTGAACAAACATTTCAGCTACAATACTTTCCCTTTAGATCAGTTTTGCCAGCCTCTAATTTTGATTGCAAACTGCAGCTTGCAGATTTAGCCATCAAAATCCTGGGATCAAATCCGTGCTTTCTCTATTGACTAATTTTTGGTATCCAGTTTGAAACTTACACTTTCCTGTACGTTATCCACTGCATGGCTCCGCTCATCGTTCTTGTTGTAATTCTGGATTGCCTCAGTGTATGTCCTAAGGAAAGTATCCTTGATCTGTCAGGGTGAGGGAAAACAAAACCAGCCCATGTGAGCAACAAGAAGCACAAAAGCTGAAGCAGTTGTTGGAGGAAGGAAATGCATTTCCAAATTTCCTAAGAAGACACCCAAACTAGCCCTTCCCATTTGTTTTTAAGGGTGTTTTTTAGAGCTGGCAGAGCTCCCTGTTAACTGTCAGGAATCATTCATGCCATTTTTCCAGGGGGATATCAGACACAGAAACAATACTAACTACCCCAGCAAACTGGTATGTTTAAAAAAATACTGTAAAATTACTTAACCTATCAAAAAGGTATAATTTGATCAGCTTTCCCCCCCAAACTCTTTGTTCCAGCACTAGGTCTGATGAAGGCTGCATGCTTCTCCCTGCTCATGGATGCCAGGTGGGAGCCAAAGCTTGTGCAAACACTCTGGGGACACAAGCCAGTGGCACTAAAGTAAGACATGAATCTCCTGACCAGGCATCCTCAGCACCAAAGGGATCTGGGTAAGGAACAAGAGGTGTCTCAGCTGGAAAATGTCAGGCACATATTTACGAATGCCACATTGGGTGGGGAAGGGGCTGGGGAGCAGATGATGTGAGCAACCCTCATGGCTCTGGCCTTCACAAGGCACTGCCTCTCCCAAAAGGGAGCAGTCTGACTCTGAGGCTGCTGCAGGTGAGGTAGGATGAAATGGGAATCCTCAGCATGTGGACAGGAACCTCAGGACCACATTAAAAACAATCCACTGCTCACAAGGGTGGACAGCAGAAAATTCCGTGGCAATGGAAATGTCATGTCAAAAGAGGAGACTCAAAAACCAGGTAATACAAAGAGAAGAGACAAGGAGGGTCTCTGGGGTTGTTCTGGTTCAGCACCAGTGGCATGTAGGTCCATGGGCTTACAGCCAGAGATAGACCTGATTACAGTGGATAAAGCAGAAGTGTTACTACAAATCTAGACCATCATGCCTTTTAAAAGCTTCTTCCTGCCCCAGTTTCCTACCTCACTCTACTTCTAATCTCTCCTTATTCTCAAGATAGAAATGAAATCCCATCCCACTCCCTCCCCACCCCCTCTCTCCATCCCCCCAAAGAAAAAACTGAAAAGGATTTACAAAACAGCAAGTCTGGTGTGATGTAGTTGTCTCTGACTTACATAAACCAGCATTTTCCTGGCTGAAAAAGCTATGTTTAAGAAAAGCATTTAATCTATTCTGCAGCCCTCAGCATATGTAAAAGAGTAAAGAAGATCTCACATGGTGGACACACAAAACCTGATAGCTCCAGAGTAAACCATCAGGCAGCTGAGGGCAGGAGCTTTGGCTAAATCCCTTCATTTGGAATCAGGTAGGTTTTTAAGAGCTGTATAAGTTAGTGTTGCACATCAGTCACATCCCTGGAGATGTGCTGGAGCCCCCCAGCTCAGCCCCCACATTCCCCACGCTCCAGGGAGTTCCTCAGCAGCTCCTGCCCAGGCGCTGCCAGATGCAAACTCAGCACATTCCCACCTACCTCGTGGCGAAAGACAAACCCTGAAATGCCAGCCACTAGCTCAGCCAGGAACACCAGGGACAAGAACATGGCATACTGAAAAGGCAGGAGGCAAGAGCAGTCAGAGCATGATAGGCTTTTGTCTCAGCACAGATATTATCACATAAAATGTAACTTTCCCCTCTAGGCACCCTTCAAAGGTGTTAAGAAACCAAAGGTCTTTTGGAGGAGATACACAGGTTATGACCTGAATGTAATATATGTGTTTATACAACTCACAACTGATTTATATTGCTTAATTACTGGCTTTTCTGATATTTCTGTTCCCACCTTTCTTAGCATCCTTATATACACTAAAACACACTCACATGCCAGAGGTGAATCCAAGTCCATCAGGTTTTGATCTTGCAGTAAGGGGTACAAACAGACCCTTCCTGTTTGCACAGTGCTCTGCTAAGGTTAATAGGCTTTCCCAGGTGTTTTGGTTGGTGTTTATCTATTTCACTGCCAGATTGGGGTTTGCTGCCTGATTCCTGAAGTTTGTCCAATGAATGAACTGAAACATGGCCTTCACTGGAAATATTCTGAGTAACACTAGACATATGCTCCAAATACTTTGCTGAGCCAAGGTCCATATTTGGCTTTAGGTGCAGCATTTGGATCAGCTAAATAAACCTTGAAAACAGTGCTTTCAGTGTAGGCACTCACCAAGTACTAAAAATATATTTCAGCAGAAAGAAAGAAGGTAAAGAAAAAATGCAAAGTGGGATAGTAAAATTTGAAGTTGAGGCCTAATCTTATGGAGGAAAAATTACCTTTTTGCTCCACCTGCTAAGTAACAGTTACATAAGAAAGGAAACATTTAAAATTAAATCAGTCCTAGCCGGATTTAGTGGAGAAAGGGAAACTTTGCTTTAATGAAAGATTATTGGGAAAAGGAGCACAAGGGTGAAGGTAGAACTAGGAAAAAAAGAATGTGTCCAATTAATGCAGCTGTCAAATCACTCACTGTCTGTTCAGGAGAGAAAAGAAGTTTAGAAATACTTCATAAATGTACAATGAAAATAAACCCACGTGCTTGGAACAGCACATGCTACTGTTAGTGATACAGCTTTAAGAAAGTTACCTGAGTTATGGAGCAGCAAGCAGAGCCTGATTTCGTACAGATTTATGTCATCATTCACCTTTATCCCTTTCCCATCTGGACTGCAGTGACTCCAGCAAGCCTCTGCACATGCCCTGACAGCACATCACCAGCAAGAGACAGCAGTGAGGCACTTGCCAGCTGGCCACCAGCTGATGGAATTGCAGCTGCTACCTCTCCCCTTCCCCTCCCTGCCATCATTTGAGGAAATGAACTCCCTTTAACATGCCCTTCTTTTTTAAAATGCAGTTTAAACTGGAGAAAAATCATTCTGTCTCCTTACAAAACCAGTCCCAAAATACTGTAGCAGGAGATGCATTGTTTCTCACTAGTTCAGTGTTTCACAAGTGGAATTTCCACCCTTCAAATCATTGCACATGCAGGATTTTTCTCCTAAACATGCCTAGAAACACAGTTTATTATGTAAGTTTGTTTAATCTGTAGTTATTTTGAATTTTAAGGTAGGCTGGAAAACTCAGAAGAGAAAAGCACATGTAGAGAGAAGTTAAAGTGAACTGAGGGACAACAGCTTCCCCTCTGCTCAGTGCACCTCGAGCCCCTGCTGCTTTTGAGATGAGGCCAAACATACTGTACAGTGCTCTGCTGTTTGGGTTGAATTGTTCTAGCCAAGTGAATGTTAGGAGAAAAGAAGGGCTGGTGTGCTTTCATGAGGTACCAACTATTCGTTCCGTAATTTCGCATCAGGGTGTTAAACTGTCCCCTTAAAATACAGTTCGAAAGAATTTCACATTTATGATGCTTTGGGCATCTTTAAGATTGTAAAGATATTTATCTATCTGGCCCACAGAAAACCAGAATGATTGTAGAACAACTCCCAGAGCAATTCAGCACCATCCCAGCCTGCTCCAAACACTTGAGCCTATGTGGCGCATGTAGCAAAATTCAGTCATGGGCAACCAAAACCTGATTTTGGCAAAAGGTGTTTTTCCCCCCACTTTGCCCAAGAGGCACACGCATTGAACATAAATATTAATAACACTTAGATTATGCGCCTTTAAGGCTTCATCAACATCTGTCAGGAGGTGGGGGGGAATCCCAACTGACCAAAAACCCCTCCTCCTCTCCTTCTTGAGGCACTTGGGTTTGCTCACCAGCTTCAGCATCCATGGGCTGCCACGGCAAGTGGCGAAGCAGCCGAAGAGCCCGAAGACGATGATGGTGGTGCCCGTCCCGATGAGCACGTAGGGGGCATTGGTGGAGTTCTCAGCAATGAGGGAGATGTAGGTGCCGAGGGTGAGCTTGCCCCAGACGCCGACTGCCAGGAGGATAACGCCAGTGATCTGCAGAGCAAGGGGAGAAACGGGTCAGGGGCCACTGGAGAAGGCATCACACGGTGATCCTGAGGGGATGTCTTTGGTGCTGTGCTGCTGGTAGGAGCCTCGAGGCTTCTACGAACTCCAGAGGGACAGACAGACAAAATTAAACTCCAGCATCTGTTATATTAAGGCTGCCACTGAAGGACAAACATCTAAGACTAGTCACTGCCAAGGGAGGATGCAGTGTGCCACCTGCAGGAGCAGCTCTCTGCTCTGAGAGACGTGGCCAACTTCACATGTCCCTCTGGCTGAGTGTCCCCTGCTCCCCTTGATCAGCCTCAGCAGCAATTGGCGTTTCTGCTGCCACTGTGGGACACGATTAGCAGAGGCTCTGCTCTCCTGCTCACTGTGGCAACAAGAATAAATCCAGGTCTTGTCCATCTCTCAGTGCAGCTGTGTGAAAAGTGCTGATTCCTTGCTACTGCACCCAACAGCTGAGTGTCAAAAAAAATCACCCAGGAGCATCCAAACCCACAGACACCAAATGGCCTTGCCAAGTCAGGTCCCACCCCGGCACAGCACCGTCTTCACCTCTCCTTGTCCCAAACAGAAGTGGACTAATCAGCAAAATCTGAAAGCAAGCTGCAGAGGACTGGGAAATCTGCAGAGCAACTTCTGTTTTCTTGCCTCCAGTTCCACAAAGGGCTGGTTTCTGTGCCTAAGCTGCTGAAAGTTTTACCACCGTCCCCAGGGAGGCATAAAAGCAGCCTTCACTGCCAAAATGAACAAGCAGCTTCACATATGAAAGAGAGCTCAAGCCTTGTAATAAAAAGCATTTTTAGTTGGCTGTTTGAAACAATTACTAACTCTTTACTACGCATTTTAAGAGTTTGGTTTCCCCAGGTCTCAGGGGGGCCCATTCGATTTACGGCACATACAGACTTTGGAAAAAAGGAGAAAAGCCTCTTGGTGGTTTATTCCCTTTCTGCCTCTTAACAGAGCTCTGATTTACAGGGATTTAAGGAAATCCCTGGGTTTGTTGGGAGGTCTAAGCCCCTAGCAAGCTTGGCAGGGTGCAGAGGGGATGGGATGTTTCCAGAGACAAGCTGAAGATGCACCTCGGGTTGCAGCAGCGTTGGCTGGAATTTTCCTTCCGAAGATGAAAAACCATAAGACTTCCCTACAAACCTTTCCATGACCTTTATTTAGCAGAGCACAAGCAGTGGTATGACTAATGCCTACCTCCACCCCAAGGCAAGCCTCATTTCCTTATTTCCAAGACACATTTTTTATCACTCTCTCTCTCTGTGTGCCATCACACAGTCTAGGGAACAATGAATGTACAGGTTTCTGGTTTGGGTTTTAGATTTTTTCTTTAAAAGCAGGAGAGACATGGGCAGACAGAAGGCCAGGACAGTGCTGGCTGAGAACAGGGCAGCAGGAATAGACCCTGATCCTGACTCTCACCATCAGTACACACATCTTCCCTTTTGACCTGAAATCTCTCCACCAGCCTAATTCTGTGACCTGTGGGTCAGGCTCAGGAGTTGCAAAAGCAGGGTGCTGTGGTTCCATTTACACCTGAAAGGTCTAAAAGGGAACTCAGAGCACCTTCTCCAATTCACAATCCCACCCCAGTCCTCCCTACCCCCTTTCCACTGTAAAGTTTCAATTCAGACAATGGGCAAACAGGAGATGTACAAAGAATTTCAGATATCCTGGCAGTCAGAGGAGAGTGGTTACCAGCCCTCTGACCTTCAGAGCCCCTCTGAGCATTCAGCATCCAAAGGAACTTCATTCACAAACATCTGGAAGAGCCAGCACACATGGAGCACGAGAGCAGCAGTCACACTCCACCAGTGGATTCCACAGGAAAACCTTCATATGGCCCAGCAAGAATTTTAAGATTTGTCCTGGAAATGCTATGGCAGCTACAGCCTGTGAGGAAAGAGTGTCACAACCCCACTCCAGATCCTCAGCAGACACAGAAGAAATGAACTGACAGCTGCACAGCTCACACTGCCCCAAATGAGACATCTGGAGTGGTACAGAAAAATAAGCATTTGCAAATGAAAAACAGAAAAATGAAAAACAGAAAAACAAAAAACCAAAAAAACAAAATCCCAAAAATCCCCCCAAACAAACAAACAAACCCTCCAAAAACCAAAACAAAAACCCCAAACAAACAAAAAACAAACAAAAAACCCCACAAAAAACCCCAAACCAACAAAACAAAACAAACAAAAAAACCCATAACCCCCCCCCAAAAAAAACCCAAACCCCACCCAAACTAAAAAAAAAAAAACCAACAAAAAAGCCCACCTAACTCCCCCCCCCAAAAAAAACTCAAAAAAGAAAAACAAAAAAAAAAACCCAAAAAACCAAAACAAAAATAAACAAACAAAAAAGCAAAAAAGTAAAAAAAAAAAAAAAAAGTTTGCTTCTAAAAGCCAACTAACCGCCAGGGACATCCTACTTAAATGTAAAGACATGTGGGATCCTATCTTTTGGTGTTTCCAAAGGAAAGCAAAAGAGAAAAACTACCCCAAATACAAATACCAGGTTTCAAACTGTGCCACAAAATTACTGAATGCTTTTAATTCAGAAAAACCCCTAAACTTCAGGAGTTTTTATTGACCTTTATAGAAGCCTTGGTTTAAGCAGTAATAGCCCACCCTGGATAACACAGGCAAAGCTCATTTCCAACCCAACCAGACAACATCACTAGAGAGATTCCTGCCAGCAGCCAGGGCTGGCCCGATCCATCCATGCTTAGGGCCAGTTCCTATGATTATAACAAGCCCCAGAAACTCAGACAGGTTTTGTGTCCACTAATGGGCCTGCAAGAGGCTTGTGCTGGTTTTGGTTGTCTCTTTTTCACGCTTGCACCCTGTCCTGCCCCCCACACTCTTTGGATGGATTTTTCCTGTACCTTCTGCTTCTTCTCTGTGTTCTTTCTCCAGTTTGCAGCATTATTAGAAAGCTATTTCATCCTGGATTTCATCATAGGTAGATATGTTCCCTACAAAGGTTCACTGCAGTGGAAGCCCCTGGACTCATGTTTCCTCAGCCAGGAAATCGGAGATGCAGCATTCCATAAAACATTATTAGTCCTGCCCTTCTCTGAGGTCAAAATTTTAAAGGTTAAAAGAAAGAAAGAAAGAAAGAAACAAACAAACAAACAAAAAACAAAACCCCAAAAAAACCCCAAACCAACAACACAGGTGATATCCAAGTAGAGCAAGGATTGTAAAGGCTACACACAAGTAGAAATCACATTGTTTAGCCCTAGCAGGTCTCACATTTCAGTGCCTCTGAGCTCAGGCTCAGCAAACACACTCCAGAAGCCCCTGACTGATGAGATGGCAGGAAATGAAGCAGGTGGGCCACCTGGACATTTTCTAAGAAAAACTCCACTGAAATCAAGATGTTCCCACAGAATGTTTTAATCTAGATGAACTGTATTGCTTTGGCTTGAGAAAAAAAAATATAAATCTGTGAACCAACCCTCATACCCCCCTCCAGCCCCAGCTCTACCTCTTGCCTCTCCACAGGCATTGTGTCACAGGCACATCCCACCAATCCCTGACTGCAGTCAAAGGCTGGCTTTCCAGTCCTTTCACCTTCCTTCAGCAGCAATACAGATGTTTCCAATGTCACCTGCAGTACTGCCCCCAGTTCTGGATGTGGTGGAAAAGTTACCATGCAACAGGCAGGCACAAATACAACAGACCTGACTGTCAGCTCTGACTTCACTTGTCCAACAAACCAACTGCTTTGTAGAGACACACAGACAGAGAAATGGCCAACAGCACTGACACAAGGGTATGTGCCACAGCTTTACAGGACACAGGGTGAGTCCTGATAATGCTGGGCATTGCTGAAATCAGAACTAATACGAAACACATGCAGTTTCTCATTAAAAGGCAACAGAAAAATGTCAGAGAATTACTTTTCTAAATGGTGCCAAAACAATCTCCTTCTTCTATGTAACAGCAGCAAAGTATGCAGAGAGGAGTATTCAGAAAATTACTTCTGAAAATGCACTGTCTTTAATTCTGTCAGAACTGGGCAGGAAAACACTATGTACCCCTTTCAACTGGAGGTGCACCACTCCTAAAATAGTCTGTTGTCTTCATACTCCAAAACCCATAGAGCAGCGGTGGCATGATATGAAGGTTGCTGCTGATACAGGGGGTATGAAGGGTTCTACACCTCACATCCACAGAGATTCAAGACCTTAATTCAAACCTTTATTTATATTCATGACTGCCGTATGGAATATTTAAAGTTTGTCAGTTACAGAGGTGAAGATAAATGTGCAGCAGGAATTGCTAGTTTATAGGTCCACATAATTCATGCCCTCCTGTTCACTACTGATGTGAGCTATTTTGATTCCTAAGGTCTGTCAAAATTAAATGTGGAAGCCAATCCTGATTGCTGCAGAGCCCACAGCAATCCCTACTACTCCCAAAAGCAACAGGAAGAGCTCAGCATTTCTCTGGACCAGCTCTTTGTCTACACAACTGAGATGCAGGATGACAACTCCATTAATGAGGATCTCACTGTAGGTATAATTCTTCTATTTTATGTCGTATTTTCAGCCTTGCTAAATGAATGTAAAATCTGGGTGACTTAAAAAAAAAATTCAAAGCAGCAGCAAAGAATCAGCCACAAGGAAAATAACCATGTTGTTGGTACTTTCAGCTTCTCAATTCCAAACACTTCCTTTTCCAAAGAGCAGCCTCCCTGCATTTTGGTAGATGTGTGCTGCCCCTGCACAGTTCTCCTGCAACCCTCTCCTCAAACAGGCTGGAGAAAGGCTGTGCATGAAAGGGATGAGGCCAGGGGAAGGCAGACAAGAACTATCTCAATCCATCTTGGCTGAAGCTGAAAGGTCTAGCAATAGGTTTAGCAGGCTGTGAGGAAATGAGAGAGGACCAAGGCACACAGCTAATTAGCTCTTCCAGACATTTCCCCAAAGGAGGGAAACTTTTTCATGAAGAAAACGTCCGACCTTGACAATATCCAGAACAAATCCTGCGTTAAAAGCATGTCCAGAGAGACTTAAAAATAACTGGCCTACCTCTGAAAATTTTATAACTTTCCCAAAATAGGCAATGGATCACATTCAAAATGTTCCTGCTTTACAGCTTGTCAAGCACTGGGAGTGGCTGGCTTTTGAGTCTTCTCCTGCCTCAGGCCCTGGGCTCTCATCAGGCAGGCAGGTGACTAAAACTAATATAAATCTTCCTTTGAGCTTCCATGTCAACTCTTCACAGGCAGAGGCAAAGCATTAAGCCAAGCTACAACAGAACATGGAAAAACCTGTAAGGCAGCAACACACATCCTCTGTCCTCACATCTGCTGATCTTGTCTGCACCTGCAAACCCAACATGGGTCAGCTTTGCGGAGGGCTCATCTCTGCTGGAGTGAACAGGACATGAAGATCCCACCAACTGTACCTTTGGAAGAAGGCAACACGTTGCAAACCAATTAATTACCATTTCTGGCCCCTTTGCAAACTGAGAGACAGCCTGTAAAGGTCACTGTGTTAGGAGAAAACACCTGCAGTGGCCATTCTTGTATATAAGTGTTCTAGTTCCTTCTAGTTCCAGACTTCACCATTTCTTAACACATTCCCTCAGCACCTAACAAGATTATTTTGTCCCTCTGCTCTTGTAACTCAGGCCTGTCCCTCTTCTTCTTCGTTCCTTACAGTTTTCCATGTAAATAATTCCTTCCTAAAAAGACAAAGCCAAAAGGATTTAAAGGAAAAAAATCCCTAAGATTAATTCACATTCCTCTCTGCGACCCCTTGTCTGTCCCACCTGGGCAGGCTGCCACACTTTGGGCTCAGGCTTTTCTCTCCCTGTTGCATGTGTGGAATGTCCAGCACAACGAATCTTGCTTCATCCCTTCACCTCAGCAATCTGTTTGAGTTATGATCCCTGCTGCTCATCATCCATCTAGAGCCAGCTGCTGTCACAAAACTGATTATCCACCCCAGCCCTTGCTGTTTCTGTGCAAAACTGAGTTTCCTGTGGATTAAAACTACTGGTCCATGTACTCCCAGTGGAAACCATCATCAGGAATACCAGAACATGCCAACCACAGCAATGGGGATGCTGCCTGTGCTCTCATGTCACCACCAGTCAGAGCTGAGTATCACTGCACTCAAGTCAGGGGACAGCCACTGAATCTGCCCCAAAATACAGTGGAGGAGATTTTGATTAGACACACTGATATCAAGCTTAGCAACCTGTTCTTGAACAGCTCCTTTCTGTAACTGGACTACTATCCTAATTCCTTTTCAAAAATATTATGAATTTTCAGCGTTTGTCCTAGCTGGGACACTATTACAAGTACATGAATAGTTGTCCCAAGTGAGCTGGCATCAGATTAAGGTCCTCAGGGGTCAAATTGCAGTGCTGGTAAAAATAAATAAATAAATAAATAAATAAATAAATTTAAAACTTTGGCTTTCACACAGATGACAAAGTGAACACCAAATTACCATGGAGCTGATCTGGTAACTCACCACCAATTCTGCAGGCAACAGAGTGTGTACTAATCCCTAACTTTGATAGTGCCTCTATCAGCTACAGAGTTAAATGACCCCTGAAAGGAAGTGAACATTTTATAAACAACCCAGGTTTTTCCCAGCCCTCCCATCCATCCATACACCAACCACGCTCCAAAGTGTGATAGTGCTTTCCTTGCAGGCTGGGGCAGAAATGACAACCAGGACTGTATCACTTACTCTGCATGGAAAACAGATTAAAAATCACCTAGAGGTGAGTGCAACCTTCTCCTTGCAACCAGAAGAGTCCAATGATCATTTAATGAACAGCAGGGAAGAAAACATCACAGTAATTTTGTTTGCTGCAGGATAAAAAATTGGACATGGCCCAAGAAGTCCTAGGAGCACTAACAAGGACTGCAGTGGGGAGACAAGAACTTGAAAACAACCTTGCAGCACTGCTCAAAAGGATTTCTTGCTAATGCAGTGCAAAGACCTGTTCTTGGAGAATTTTTCTATAATGAAACAATTGATTACATGCCACTTGTAGGAAGATTCAGGAAGAATAAGGACATTCGTGACCTGATCTCTGTACTAATGTCATGCTCCTGATGAATAGTTACAATAAACAGCCATATTCTTATGCTGCAGATGTAGCTTTATTACACCTTGCACTTTCAGAAAAGAAGTTGGAAATTTTAGTAAAATTAAGTTCTTTATCATGAGAATTATACTTATTTTTTATGTAAGACACTTCACTAAATGAGAGAAGATATTCTGCTTTGCAGTTTAATCACCAGTGGCTCTATTAATTGATGTATCTTTTAAGCCAGCTTGCAGACAAAAATGTGGTCATCTCTGGATAAAAATAAAATGCAAAAATACATTTCTGCTGGGAATTTTCAGACCTAATTTCTAGAAATGTAGTTTTAAATATGCATGATTGAACATCTCAGGGAAAAGAACTTAGAGAGTGGAGACTTCTAAAGCAGCATCCCACTCTGCAAGGCTAAGGCACACTCCTAGCCATAGGAATTGTGGTTGTTTTGCAGGTCTAGTAGTACACAGAACAGAAGGAACTAATTGACCATCAGCAAAGCGATACAGCCAGAGGATATTTATCTGTGGGGCCTGAAAGTTTTTGGAAGCTTAAATGCAGCAGCTGTTCCTTATACTCACACTTTTAAATCCCCTCGGTAGCAATAGACAGAGGTGACAGAAACGTTGTTTACACAGCATGACATAGCTTGGCCACCAATTTTAAAACAGTTCACCTATTTTACTGAGATACAAGACTTCAAATTATTAAAAATGCAAGACAAGAAAATGTTTGGAAATAGGAAATCCCCCACCTAAATACTTTATTGTTTCTTAAATGCTCTTGTTTGCTTGCTTCCTAATAAATCAAGGCAAAAATCTAAACTTCTATAATCCCTAAGTGAACAAAGTAAAGGAATAATACTAAACACTCTGAAAAATGGCCTCTAGTGCTATCATGCCCATGAGACTAGCACTGTGTCCAAAGCCAGGCTGAGACTTCAATGGAAATGGATCCCTTGGTCCTCAGGACTGACCAAGGCAGAGAAGGCTTTCAGAGAGACCTCAGTCAAGGAGTTTTGGTAATTTCAGTGGATCAATCAGCACATAAATCCCTCCCTGCCTTACAAAGTTTGGATTTAGCAGTAAGAAAACATGAAAAGAATTAAAAAGAGATGTATAAGCTCATTAGTCACTGCACACAACAGCGGTGGCGTGAAACTCTTTCAGAACCATTTTTTTATTCAAGCAACTACAGTCCTAATAACCTTCAGAGAAAGCAGAATATGGCATTGAGGTGAGAGATGATAAATTCAGTAGTGCCAAATGCAAGGTCATGGTGCTGGGAACCATTCCAGCAGTTTCAAGCCCCTAAATTTGCAAATAATAGTGGAGGTAAAGGATTTCTGAGTGCCAGCTGACCATAGTGTTTATGAGGAACCACTCACGGCACACACATAGAGAAGAAGGTGCATGCAACCCAGTGGTGCATTTCCAAAGGCCAGGAATTTCCAAAGGAAGCTGTTTCAAGGAAGCTGAGGTGATGCTCCAACATGTCCATGGCAGGACTCCCGGGATGATGAGGCACTCGGGCAGGAGTTGAGGCATGTGCCTTCCAAAGCCTGGTGTGAAGGGGATGAGGAGGGGTGAGGGGGTCTAAACCTGCCTGTGAGGGGATTACAGGCAGTGTGGATTACACTCCAAGGACAAGAGAGAGCTGGTTAAGCCACAGGACAGCCCAGCTGGGAACAAAGCAAGCACACGCTGGCCATGAATGTGCTCAGGGTGCCAATGAGGGTAATGAGGGTACTGAGGGTTAGAGCAGCTCCTCCTCTGGAAGAGGGGAGGAGGTGAAGCCAGCAACACAACCAGAGTGACAGCAAAGGGTGACAGCTGGGCATCCCTTCACTGTGGGAAGGGGGCTGCACAAATGGAGAGCTGGGGGGTCCCACTGAATGCCTAAAACGCTGGAGCCTGTGAAGGGGAAGTGAGGACACTGGGGTCTCAGCCTCCATCCATGCACAGCCAGGCTGCCTCTGGCAAGAAGGTCGTCAGCTGCAGCAATAATTTCAGTTCAGTCCATCCAAAAATCAGCTTGGGGGCACATGTAATGATAAGGTTTTGTTTAAAGTTTAAAAAGGATTTTATTATTGCAACCAAGCCCCTCATGTCCTGATCCCATTTTATGGAAAATCACTGGTTATTTACATTCTCCTAATCATGCTCAGAATGAGCTGAGAACTGCCATTCCTATCGTGGGGCTGTTTTATTTTTTTCCCTAGAAAGGACACATTTCTTTCACCATTAAGGCTTCTGTTTTTTTTCCCTTTCTCCTTTCATATGAGCCATGTTTTCCTCTTCTGTTTTTCAAGCACCATGCTCCATTGTTTTCTGGTGCTCTGCTTTTGGAGGCAGTGCACACAGGATGGATCCTCACTACGCTGCTGTACAGTTCACAGTAAAAATAAAATGTTCTCAGTTCAGCATACCAAGTCAGTCCTTCAGAACCAACCATGTTCTCCATAACCACCTGCATTTGCTCTCACTCACATCTCGGCTACTGCCCATCCTCCCAAACACAAGCAGCAACACAGTCAAGGAAGTGAAAAAGGTTGGCAACAAGGACAGCAAAAGTAAAGTTTGTTCTACTCTAAAACAACCCAGTTTTGCCCAGGCAAGGTCCAGCATTCTGGTTCTGCATCTACACGACAGTTTTCATACTGCTCTGTTGTTCATTTGTGTACAGCTCTGGTTTTCATGTGCTGCTCCTGCTACAAGGCCAAAGTCAAAGCCAGAAGTTGCCTTTAATACTTCAATGGTTTTTAGAGAGAGGAAGGAAATATCTGCTCCAAATCTTAACAGCATTGCAAAATCAAAATTCCACACCATAGGTTATAAATATGATTTCAAAGTAGTTTAGGAACTGTAACCATTCACCAAAACTCTCTGGATGACATGAAAAGAAACAAATGAATTGTGTTTTATATTCTTATAAGTACACATATACTGGTGCTTAAATGGTTGAGATACTGGAGTTCCCATTTGTGGGTATTCACTTCAGCATGTGTCGAAAAATAAAGGCATATTCCCCATATATCAGTTGAGTTTTGCTACATGTTAGACTTGCCTAATTCATATACTGACATTTTTGAGTGTGTATGACTATATGTGTTTGCATGGGGAAAAAAAAGTTCCTATGTAACCTGCACTCAAACTGCTAAATTCCAGCTGAAACAAAACCAAAACCAGTCAGCCAGAGCAGAAACAAAACCTTAAAAATTTCAACCCAGATGTTTGATTACTAAAAAAACCAAAACAACACTACAAGAGAAAGAACAAACAAACAAAAAACCCAAGCAAAAGCAGACTAAACAAAAAAAATCAAACCAAGCCAACACAGAAGAACCTGAGCAAAAAAACGACAACAACAAAACCCCAAAACCCACCACACCACCACAACAAGTAAAAAATACTCAAGATAATTACGACATCCAAATGACACTACCATATTGCTGATAACACACATATAACTATACTGCTGCTACTTTAATGCCCTCTTGAGACACAAGTAACCCATAACTCTATCCCCCAATCAGGACAGTGATTCCTGCAGGAAAGCATTTTAACCATACATCTCCCACTACTTAAACTCATTCTTTGGCATGGGTCCAGAAGCTGTGGGGATTCCCTCGTCCCACCCTGCAGCTTTGCCACAGCTCCTGTGGGAGCACAGGGACAAATGTCTGTGTCATTTGTGGCTGAGCTGCTGCCAGTCCCCTGCAGAAGAGCCTTGGGGAGGTGACGGCTGCTGCTTCCATCTGCAGACTCCTCACCCCTGCCATGAACCTCCACCTGGCCTGTAAAATGTCCTTTGTCAAAACCACCAAAATACCCCAAAACTGAGCAGGAATGCTCCTGCTATTTGAGATGCAGTGTAAGATTTGCAGAAGGGATGGATTACTCTTGGGTTTTAAACCAAACTCTTAGATTTCTTACCTGTGGCTCACTTGCTGCTTAATCCCTCAAGTTTTCTTTTCTTGAAACAGCTGCAGTGATGTCCTAAATGACAGCTGGACCAAACTGTATGGTATTTTGCATATCTTATTGCTATGAAAGATGATAATTTTTAAATACTTTCAGACTTCTTTATTCCTGTTCATCTCATCAGCTTTAATCAGGTTTTGATATAGAGTTAACATACTTGCTAACCAAATCTGCAATCAATGCAAATAAATTAAGTAAGTGAGTTGTTTAAAGGAAAGGAAGAGAAGGACTTTATCTGATCCTTGGCTCTGGTGCATACAGCTGCAGAGAGAAACTTGCAAAGCCTTTCTGAGCCTCTCAGAGCAGAGGTGAGGAGCCATCCCACTGGATTTTAGTGCTGCTCTTCAGTCCCCTAAGCATGAGATAAATTCCACAGAGTGAGAGAAGGAAATGAGGTTTGTTCTGCCTGACAACTCTTCCGAGTTTCCTTTAAAGTGCCTGTAGCTACGACAACTGGAAAAAGCCTCTCTGTGTGCTTGGTGTTAGTGCACGTCCATCTTCCCTGGAAATTGGGCTAATAAAACCCCCCATGTTTACATAAAGCAGAGAAGAAATATGTTGAGGAAGCAATTTCATTTTCAAGCTTGAATGGAAGTACTGCAATTAACGGAAAGAAAAAAGGCAAATATAAAAAGTAGGCATTAAAAAAACTGTTATGTGTTTCAGAACGGCAATTAAAGGAAATGATTCACTGTAGAGCCCCTGTTGAAAAGATTAAAGAAAACCACTGCATCTTTCTCAAGAAGAATTACAGTTTGGAGGGGGGTTTCATGCTGGTATAATGTTAGTTTATTTACAGATATTCAATATTTATCTTACTAGCATTCATATGAGCAGTAAGGCAAGCTAATGTTACTATCATTATACACATCATTCTGTTTTATTTCATTTGACTGGTTGTTGTAAAATTCATGTTTGCATTGTTGCCGATCTTATTCAAGCCTCATCTATGCTCTTTATAGGTTCCAATTTGGGGAACCCACCTACTAACGACAGAAAATAGAAAACTTTAAAAGGCTGAGCATGAGCCATAAAAATTCCTAGTTAATTACTCTACCAAGCTTTCCTCTTTTACTTCACCAGCTCTTACTACACCCTGGCAGCAGCTGCCACTAGGACTGTACTGTGAGTGGCTCCAGGCAGGGATGTAGCTCCCAAATTTGCCATCCTAGCTGGCTGGAGCTGATACACACTGTTAATCCAGGATGACACACCAGCACCACGGTGGTTTACCAAACAGGCTTCTCTAATCTTAGGATATTACAGCCTGGGAGGAATGACAGAGCAGCAGTATCAGCAAGGAAACAAAGGTAAAATTGCTACACTCATCCATATATAACAACAAAAACAATAAAAAAAACCCTGAAAACCTTGGCACCAAACACTTTCCCAAAGTATGGGAAAAGACCAGACACACCTTTTCCACCTCATGTTGGGAAGCACACTGTTAACACCCAGAAGAATGTTCTCTTCCAAACTCCAAGTATATACAAAAGGACCACATCCTCCTACTTAATTAACATGCCAAATGTTATAAAGACCAACATTTCGACCCTACAGGGGGTCCCTACAGCTTCCAAGCATGCCAGGTTGTTGGGGAGCTCTCCTGCCTGAATGTTGTAGAGGTCAAAGGTTGGGAATCATGCACTTTCCTAGGATTCACAGAGAAAACAAAGGCTGCTTTCAGCTGTGACAGCCCTGTCCAACAGTCCCAGCAAGTTCTGCTTCTACAAAAAAAAAAACATTACCAACTAAGTGTTACTGACAGGGAATGCTCCAAAATCAACGTCTGGAGAAGACACGACCCAACAAGTAACAGGAACTTCTCTGAGAGAGTCTAATATCATTCTTTATTTTCTTGCTGTTTGGTCCCTTGATTGGACTTCACATAAAGGATCCTCTATACCAAAACATGCTGTTCCTTTAACCCTTATTCTGCTGTTTCTTATGGCAGTTTCCCACATGGGCATTTCCATTCACACTTCTCATACATTGATGTTGGTACTTCAGTTGCAAGTTTCTACACTGCAAAATCTTCATGCAATTTTCAGTGCATTTTGCTGCACTGCAGCTGTAGAAACCCAGAATCAAGATCAATAGAAAACATCTCAAAACATGCCACATCAAGAAATGTGAATATCTAAAATTAACAAATATTAATCATCTTCTGTTTGTGCACATAGTGGCATATTTTCAAAAGATATTCCAGATACAATGTGAATTAAGCACAGAAGGGCTGAAACTCACTGGCCTCTAAGTCACACAAACACCATAAATGAAACACCAGATGAATGCCTTGTCAATTAAAGAAAAAGTAACATTCTGTAATATAGCAAGAAAGACAAACCATCTGACTCACAAAGTTCTTTGCCAAATGCAAATTGCTTAGAGCCTTCTACCTTATAACTCTTGTACTCTTCTACCATTACACCATTTCAATAGATCCTACTTTGGATATTTCTAGAGAAATTATAGGGGAAGCATCCAACCAACCACATCCATGTCCTAGACAAGGAAAAAGGACTTGATGCACCTCTTCCAAGAGCAGTGTGGTGTTACCAGAGACACGAGAGGGATGATTGGGAGATCTGGATGGTCTCTCTGGCTCAGGGGGTCGGGCTGAACACTTTGGTCAGCAGAGCAACCTGGACTTAAAGATTTACATGCATGTCATTCATAGAGGCAAAAAACTATGGCTGGGTGCTAAGGCACAAATGCATAAATGGGTGTCCAGATAAGATAAGCACACATCCCAGGAATACTCCACATGGGATAAATGATGCCTCTGTGAGATCAAGCTGCCTTACAAAACAAAGCTTAGGCAAGTGCACCCCAAGAGATGCCTCAAAGCAAAAGAATGCTTAAACTGTGACGAAAAAATATTCTTTCTACATACTTTGCCCTCTTCCCCAACAGAATTTCTCATTCTTGGCCAAATGCTTTATGCCAACATGACAAAGTAAGCTGAACTTACTTCAGTCAAATTTGCTGATCAACACAGAAATGTAAGGGCTTCTAAAACACATTTACACTTCTGTTGAGGAAAATATTTTCTCATTCAAAATGGGTGTTTTAGTGTCAGCACAAGTAAATACACCCCTGCTGCATCATTACAGCAACTGCACTGTTTAACAATGCAAATACCAGGAGAAAGTAAAAAAATTATATTAGAAATATTAAAAAAGTTAAGTAAATGTAGACATAGTTTTCATTGTACAAGCTGATAAAGTGTCAATATAAATGGGAAACTAGGGCCCACCTACTGAAAATAAAGTAACATTCTTGCAACATCTACCATCAGGTATGGTCATACCACTAGGTGTAAGCCATTGCCTCCACTTCTTGGAATGGGTGACACTTGGAAGAAAGTCATCAACAAGGTATTATCTTCACTGTTATTTCTTAAACTCTCAATGCCCCACCAAAATGCAACAATATTATGAAAATATTCTTTTCAAAACTTAGCACCAGCATTAATTTTCATATCCAGATGATCAGTGGATCATCTGGACATCTTTAGCAGCATTGCCTGCATTACTGCAGCTAAATGAAGCAAGAAACCTCAACGTTTTATTAATTTAAATAGGTGTCCTATTTTGACCACAAAAAAAAAAAATTAACACAACTTTTTTTTCTAGCTTGTCTTACTCGCTTTATTAAATGAAGGCATAGAGGTAAGCAGGAAGTGGGATAAAACCATGCAGAAAGCAAGGTTCACTGAAGCTTGGTTATTGCAAATTAACCCAAATAACTCTTTCTGAAAAGCTGACTCACTTTTTATACAACAGAAATACCACTGGAACCATCTGAGCTCCCTGCAGGAAACCTGCTGACAGAGCACCACGTGGAAAACCCGAAAGAGCTGTACTGAAACAGCCTGATGACAAAGGAGCTGGAAACACAGGGGAAGCTGCAATCACCTGTGCCAGTAGGAGTTACTAGAGAAATCCTGCAAGCACTGGAGCTGACTTGCTTTTATGAGTGTCACAAAAAATGAGGAACATCCTAAGGAAAGTTTATTAAGGATGAAAATGTCACTGGAGGAAATGGAGGAATTTGACACCAAAACAGAAGGAACTTGAATAACTATGTAATGTCCTGAGCTTATGTATACAGACCTCTGGCCTAGCCTGGTCTCAGTGCCCAGGAATTACAGCTGAAAGACCTGCACCAGCTGCTCAAAAGGTGAATATTAGCTACTGGGGCAAAGCAGGTGTGAAAAATGCTTGTGCAAACAACATACTTCCAGCACATGGAAATATGGGTACTAAAGAACAAAGCCCTGATGAAATCCCCTCTGGAGCAGAGTATGATTGAGCTGTCCATGTTCAGATTATTGCACAATGAGAATGGCAGACACCATGATTGCAGAAACCACAGTTTTCTGGGCTGCTCAGGGGTTCCTTGTCCTCCTTCAGCAGCAGCACCAGTCATGCTCACGACAGTGCAAGTGCAAGGTCTAAGGGCAGTTTTACTGGCAGTTTTCAGTCATGCTCTTAACTCTTCTATTTTGCAAGCACGCATGGCCTACCTGACTCTGTGGATCACATTTAAAAGTGTTACTGGCTGGTTACACAGCCAGTTTAAATTAGAGCTGGCTGGGAAAAAAAAAAGAATGAAAGTATATCTCAGTCTCATTTACAGCTTTTATGTTAACTTGACAGATCCTGCTACACTCGACAATCTTTTGCTACACTTTCAATCCCCATCTCTGACGTATCAAGCACATGGCTCTATCTAAATCCACCCAGAATTACTTGAACAGAGTTCTCAGGTGTCACTTTTACTTTTTTAACACCTAAGAGGGTTTAGCTCCCCCAAGGACAAAGAGCACCTACACCCACAAAATGCTGCCTGAAGTGACAGCAGAAACACTGAAATAAAGGCTTAGAATTCTCCACCCATGAAAACACTTTGTAGACTACAGGTCACTAATTTTTGACAGAATTTAGGTATCTAAACCCTAAACCAGAGTTGCAAGCTCGCATATTCTCTATTTCCTTCTTCCATCTCTTGTCCAAAAACCCAGTATTGACTTTGGTTCTCAACACTACTAAAGCAGGAAGACTGCACCCAAGCTCGGCCATCACAGGGCAGAGGATAAAATGCAAAGGCCACAGCTTCCATACCTACTTAAACCAGATTACTAGGCCTAGCATGTAAATAAGGACATTTCAAAAGCACCAAGATACTCAGAAGAGACAATGCAGTAGAAAACAGGCACCAAATTTCTGAATGTTGTCTTTCATTGCACAGAGGTCCAGCAGCCTGACCATCTGAAAACCCCAGGACCTATCAGCACTTTTAGGTACCTAAATGGAAACGTGACTCTACATAACCATCACCTTTTCTGACCACTCTCATGCCAGCATTAATCTGTCCCTTCTCTAACATCCCTTGACTTGTGTTCATTTTTTCCATTTAAACCATCTTACAACAGCAAATCAAAGTATGCAGCATTTCAGCTCCCTACCCTCAGCCTGTTAATATAGACACAACACATTTACAGTGGATTTCAAATAGAGACGTGTAACTAGAACACCAGCAGAGATGGTTGCTGTAAGGAAAAGAGCACATTAAATATACTCTGCAAAGAACATAAAATCAGTGACATTTTGACCATCAGGCCTTGGGGAATGATCTGTACTCCCTCCTCACAGCGTGCAGGCTGGTGCTGGGCTGATGCTGAGCAGATGGCTGCAGAGCAGCTTTTGCTGGCCCTGAGCCATCATATTGTTTTTCCCTTGCTGGGGAAGGTTGGGTTATTTATTTATTACATGGACCGACACAGCTGCGATGGGAGCATGATGGAAATGCAAACGCACGGACAATAAGATGCTGTTTGCAGCTGTGAGGGGCTGTTCATGATCAAACTTTGATTTTCTGCTGCCAATTTTCCATTTACCACCTCTGGCCTAATAAAGCCTTCCCTCCAGCTTATTGTCGCTCCAGCTTACTACTGCTAATGAAATGCTCAGGGGCTTCCATCGGGGCTGATATTGATGTGTTTTTCCTGGAGTTTTCTTTCTTTACAAACAGCGCTGAGGATGTCAGCAGAGAGATCCTGCAACTATTTCTGTTAAGCACAAAGGTTAGGATCTCAAACTAATTGGCATAAAGATAGAAGAGTCTTTAATTGAAGATCTGTGACAGTGAAAGGGGTTAAATACAGACGCAGGATTATTAGATGCTAACTTTGGTACAATTGTTCAGAAGATACACTTTTAGTAACTAATAAGAAGCTCGTTTTTCCTTTATGAATCAACCCCTCTAAAAATGGTAACTTTTATTTTAAACTCTTTCCCTATCACTAAGCCTCTCACAGATGCTCGTTTTGACACTGCACTTGAGAAGAAAGCTAAACAGGAACTGAGTATGTGTGAACTAAAGTAGAAATAAACTCTATTTGACTCCAAACTAAGATCCACACAAATTATGCTGCACAGAATCAATAACCATTCTGCCTTTTGCATGCATATTTAAACAGGCCTAATCCCACACATAAAGGCGACAGGTTCAACAATTACAAGACAATCATCAGACAGACTTTAGATCAGCCAGATGTCCAGAAATATATTGTTAATCTCAACTGTAGTTTTACCTCCAAAATTACTCTGTATCCTATCTTCTGCCCCCCATGCCTCATTTTTAAATCCTTCCATTATTGACTCCATAGCTTTTTATTATCCTCCCCTTAACTCAGTGTGATCAGTTAAGTTCCAGCAGATGAACACATTCTCCATATGAATCAGAAATCCAGCATAGCCACAGTGCTGCCTGGTATTTACATGTAAAGTGGTAAATCTTATAAGAAGAAAATTAAAATGACATCAATTTATACTTTGCATTAAGTGGATCAGACATCTCCTCTCTCCCTTCCCCCAATCCCTCCCACCCCCCAAAGCTTAAATGACGACAGCAGTACTTAATCTTTTTTTGCTGAAGGATGTTAACAGCACTGGGCTATGTATTCTGTTCCTTTAAGTTTGTTGTTTATGAAATACTTTTTCTGCTTGGTTGCTTTCAGGCTTAGAGTCAAGTTAAAAATAAATGAATACAATGCAATTATGAATACTCAGATTTGAACCAACTTTAAGCATTTAAGAGGTAGTGAGAGAGCACAGTAAATATACTCTAAGAAATTTTATTTCCTTTATTTCAGTTTAGAGGTGAAAGATAACAAAAATGGAACATTTCTTATGAATGACAGGGAAATGAAAGCTGAGGAATGCTCTGTGTAATTGACCTGCTTCTAAAAATATTTTGATCAAAACTAAACATGAAGCCACTCCCTTCACCCCATATAAACTCAAAAATAAACCTGGTGTGCTTTGCTTAAATAGCCTTCTCCCACAAAACCCCACATCAGTATGATTCAAGGCTTAAGGTCCTGCCTTGGTTCTGGACCTCAGTCTGAAAAACAAGAGGGTGTTTCCCATTTCACAGCCCAGGCCTGCCCAGGGCAGTAGAGATGAGACCCAGGAGAGGACCACAGTCACTTATCCAGTACCAAGCAATTCTCCACTCCACACCAACCACTGGTACCTGCTGGCTCCCTGGAAGAGAAAGCAGTACAATTTGCACTCTGCTGAATAAATGCCTCATTGCCTTCTCCAGCTATCTCAAGTGACAGTCATTTCTCTTATCGTAGCAATGTGCATTAGTAGAATGAACATTACCCAAGGCAACTGGGTAATTTTTTTTTTTTTTTGGAGGAAGAGAAGGAGGAGCTCACATCAGAGTAGCCATCATGGGGGACACTGGCAAGAAGGTACAAAGCAGCTCCAGGGATGGCCAACAGGAAACTGATGACTAAGAGAGCGCCCTCAAGAAGGCTTTGGGATATTCTGTGGAACGCAGTCCATGGCAGGAAGAAAGCAGAGGGAACAGGGCTTTAAATGAAGAAGGCAGGTCAATAGATGTTGCAGTGACACATACATGGACAGTCAGCTGTGCTGATAACCAATTATCCCTCTTACAAGTGCTGCTTTATATCAAACACCATGGTTAAGTCCTTTAAATTGTGGCAAAGCACATGGAGAAAGGTGTGAACGACAGCAATCCACACCTCACAACACACTGGTATCACTCCAAAGTGAGGCATGGGCTGAGTCTGTCAGCTCCAAGCTCTGATTCCCCAGCAAACATCCAGGTCTCACACCATAGTTCCCATGGCCACCAAAACTTCCAGTCAGCAGGAATGCGTGATGCAGCATAACTTGACAAAACAAAGCTGGGTGAAATGCAGTTGTTACTGGATCAAAATGCATCTTTTCAGACAATGCAGGAAGCATGTTCATGGCCAGAATGGTGTTTGCATTTTGGCACAGAAACATGGTGACACAAGGTGGTTTTCCTGGATGAATTTTTGTAGCCATGATCAAGTTTTGGTTTTCTTCTTCAGTGGAGTGGAGTAATTCAAGGTTTCTCCACAAGCTCCTTTTTTATGCCTGAACTGGATTTTCTGAAAGCTACACCAATGCAGCATCTCTTCTGCTTAGGAAACTTAAGAAAAGCATCCTTAAGAATAGTGTCCTTTCCATACTCTTCCTTGCAAGGAAAAGCCCACACCACTGCTCCAGCAGGTCACCACGGGCTGACCAGAGACAACCCTGCCCATGCAGCATTGTCATCCCAAATTTGTTTCCAAGCATATCACTAGTAGCTCAAATGTTTTTCTGGAGGCCTTTCCCTCTGTGTTTTCTTTAATTCTTATTTTCCTCCCACTGGCATCCAAGTGTCCTGAATACCTCACTGGAAAAGGGTCCACTGTCATGATGGCAGGAAGGTAAATTCTGGGTTCCCATTCCTTGTTGTGGCCTGCATTTTCTGCATCTATCAAAGAGCCACGCTGGCTGGGCTGGTGAAGGCACTACTGCATGAGCACCACCATGTGATGTGAACCATCCACTTCCACTCAAAATAACTGCCAGCAAGGAGCAAAGTAAATAGGGACTGACAAGAGAGGGAAAAAAAAAAAAAAAAGGAAGAGTGATGGAGTAAGACAGCAAATGAAAAGATGGAAGGAAACGACACAGCAAACACAGCTACAATGTTCCTATTGTTCTTTTTACAGCCCATCTGTGAAAGCCCTACATGGTTTACTAGTACATCTCTTTTGTAGAAGGAGATGCTAGGAAAAATCAATCTCTGGTATGCAAATGCTTTGTGCTGTAACTACAAACAGGTAATATCCTTGTTACACCTTTAACCTGCCCCTGTTTTACTGTGAATCAGTAAAACAAATAAAATTCTAGGAGGTGAGACAGGAAGTGTATCAAAGAGCCCTCTGTCAAAAAAATACACAAAGCCTGTGGCCCTCTAAAAGCAGTAATCTCATTTATGGCCTTGAATTCCTAGTAGATTACACATACAACTGATAATGTACATTTACAATGGCTAAGTGACCATTTCGTCCTTGGACACTTGCACACTGTCATCCTGTGGTGGTCTGACATCTACTTAGCAGAGCTCAAATCCCCTCGTGGGCTCCAAACACCAACAGATAACTTAAGATAGCCACGTGGCTCTTCAATTGACGTCCAAATTTCTAGCAGCCAGTGCTAGATGCACAGCAACCTGTAACCTGCAAGCCAGTCATGCTGAAGACTTCTCACCAGCTGCTCCAGCCACAGGGCACAGAAAACAGTCCAGGAATCTGCACAAGCCTCTGCCCAGCCTAGAGGTCTGTCACACCTGGTGTCCCCTCCATCTGGGCTGGCTGGGAGGTGGCAGGCAGAGCTCAGAAATCAACACGTGGGGTGGCCCAGGGGCCTCTCCCTGCCCATCCATTCGTTCCTCAGCCTCTGCTGTCACAGGAGGCTGCACAGAGCCAGGAGGCAATTAAAATAACAGTGTTTCGTTTGGGCTTGTTCAAAGCACCGTGCAAATAGAGGGATTAATTAATCCCCACAACAGCAGAGCAAGGTAAGCAGCACACTCCAGATGGAGAAAAAAATGACAGAGGCAGCACAGAAAAGCCAAGAATAAAATGCAGGTCTGTGTGCCTTGTCAGACTTGATTTCAGTCCCTCGGGCCACAAAGCAAAACATTTGCCTTTAAAGGGGAGTGATTTATGATGATCTGGATCTCAACCTTGACCTACTTTAACTATTATAACCAGGCAGGGGGGGGAAAAATATCTCTCAAATGTTAAATGAAGGTTTTAAATCAAAATCATCCATTCCAATGCAGAGGCATTCTCTATACAGAAGGAAGCAGCAAACCCCTCCTGGCTCAATGGTGTCAAGGTCCTGAGCTCATTTACCCCAGAGCCAGGCTGAAAGGCAGCAGCGTTGGGATGTTTTCACAAACAAGCTGAGCTCCTGGCTCCCGTGTCATATCCCACGTGTGGCACAAGCACAGAGCGGTCCTGCTGCTATTTAGAACCAACTGCTAAATTGCAGCAAATGCAGCTAAAATACTCAAAATTAGTACTTTCATGCAGAAGTGCCTGGTGTAACTACCCCAGGGGTGCTACACAATACTGAAATGCCATGGAACAATCCCTCTACTGAGGCATGAGCTGCTCTGCAGGATTTGGAGCCATTGCACTGCATGAAGCCTTCAGCACAATGAGTTTATTTCACTTTCACACAAAAGCCAGCTGCCAGGAAGGAGAGGAAAAACTACACTTTGCCACACAGAGGAGAGTAGTTGATAAGAAGGAGACACCATTCTCCAAGACAGGAGGTAGAGTCCCCTGGGTC
The DNA here is from genome assembly GCF_009819655.1 of Sylvia atricapilla. Classification (NCBI taxonomy): domain Eukaryota; kingdom Metazoa; phylum Chordata; class Aves; order Passeriformes; family Sylviidae; genus Sylvia; species Sylvia atricapilla. Next base: position 107,309,073 of record NC_089141.1, on the reverse strand, counting down.
CACTGCAAACCCAAGATGTTGGCACTTGCTCCTTCCCCACAAAAGGACTGAGCGGACTTTCATGTGATCGCTCACTTGCTGGTATTGCCATGTAGGTTAAGATTCAGTCATCTTGAACACAAAAGGTTGCAGAGTGCAATTTTATTGCTTGGGAGATGCTGTGGCAGCTCACAGGCTGATATTGTCCCTTAATGCTGCCCCTGCCATGAACCAAGAGCCTCCCCTTGATTCCTCATTGAAAACATCTGACCATTTAATCATCCAATCAAGTCTAGCTATCACTCCCAGTGGGGAAACAACTATGGTAAATATTTTAACTGATAAGCTATAATGGACTTGGGTATAATTCGGACAACAAACGTCCTTGTAAAGTGCAAGTTTAATTTTTAGGCGGGTTGTTTTCTGCATGGGATGGCACATGGACACCATGAACAAGGATGAAACAATTTTGTAACAGTCTAGCTAGAACAAGGTTCTGATATTATCACAAAAGTCCCTGTGGAAAATAATTTCAAAATAATGGACTAAACTCATAGACTGACCAATGGCAGGAGAAAGGGGAAAGGAAACACTAATTTGGGCACCTCCCTATGGCATGATTTCTGTTAAAACTTTACAAAGCAAAGGATAGGGCTAATAAGCTCAATGTTGCTCCCTTTTTTTTTTTTTTTTTCCCTGACACCATTCTCTGGAGCTCTCACTCCTTCTGGTCACAGCCCGGCTCCATCAGCCAGAGCCCTCCAAGATAAGATGCTTGGTTCAGAGACACCATATCTCCTACTCTGCTGGAGCATTTCTGCTCTCTCCAAAACATCCTCTGTGATGTTGGGAGGCTGGGCCTTCACAGGTATTTCAGTGGAACACAGACACACACTGGGTCTCTGGTGAAGTTCAGCCTGCCACAGAACTGTCCACAAGCTGAACAAAGTCTCTCCTGTGCAGAATTCAGCCCTGCAATGCCAGTGGGCATAAACCTTGGCACTTGCCTCAGGTTTTCTTTGGGGGCAGCCAGCAGCTGCTGCTCCTGTTCTGCTCTCCCTTCAAACATTAAAAGCTGGGGTGGCCAGCCACTCATGGAGTCAGGGAGATAAACAAATGGCAACTGTGCCTGAGAGGTAAAGGTGGTAAACCTCTTAGAAAAAATCCAGGATGGAGGCGCTCTGGAACAAAAAACAATAACCTCCAAAACACAACGAAGAGAATAAAAAAGAAGACACTTGTAGCTGTTACCTCATTAAGCCAGAGAAAGATGGAACAAGCTGCTGATAATTCCATGCCATCCATACAAAAGAACTGCCAAGATGGCACAGAGTGCAAACTCAGGAGAGACGGTGGAAAAGCCCCTTCTGGAATACAGCACTACTCACTGCACAGGTAAGAAGCTGTGGGGATTGCACTTCCCAGAATTAGCTGGCTGGTCTCTTACCTTGGGACTGGAGATTGGAGAGGAAAGAAAACATGGATTTTCAGGTTCCAATTTCTACCTGAAACTGGAACATGAGTCCAATCTGCACTGTGCCACACAAAATTAATCACTATCAGTTTACATTCCCATCAAGGTCTCACTGCCCCTACCCAGAGAGGAGGCAAAACCAGGTATTACAAGGGGAACTTGTGGACAGAAAACAAACCAATACAGAGCAAGCCACCCTTTCCATTAGCAATGCTTTATCCATCCATTCCTGCTGCTGCTCTTCACAGAGAAACCTTGTTATTTTTCTAAGTGACACAACTTGAGTACCAGGGGGAGGTTCACTGATGCCTTTTTAGCAGCCACACACAAACCCCAAGCCCCTAAGCTGGAACTGCAGTGAGCTCATAGGTTGAAATCACAGAAATCACAGAATAATGTGAGTTGGAAAGGACCCAGAAGGATCATTGAGTTTCACTCTTTTGTTGCACCTGCCACACAAATGTGCATTTACTGCCCATTCTGCTTGTTTTATCCTCATTTTTGTCTTTACTCAGCACTTGGGAAGGGAAGGGAAGGGAAGGGAAGGGAAGGGAAGGGAAGGGAAGGGAAGGGAAGGGAAGGGAAGGGAAGGGCTCAGTTACTTCTAGCAAAAGTATGTTTCTTTCTAGCTCAGAATGCAGCATAATTTTGTTCCCAGACTTGGCCATTTTCTCAAAGCAAACCAGAAAACTCTTAACTCTTCTGGGGAATTAAGTGCTAGAGCAAAAAAATATCAAAGAGCCAGCCAAAGGCATTCAGCTCTTCTGCAGTGTTCGCTATCACCAACCTCTTCCTCTCCAAGCATCAAAGCAGTTCTTAGTGAAATTTCACTGGAAACATTTTAAAACAGAATGCACCATGTTAGTACAAGCTTTTAATTTAATGTATAACATTGTATATATGTATATGTATATATAAAAATACACACACATATATATGCATATATGTAATACATATATACATATAAATACACAGATAAACATTCACTATTTTCTTCCCCAGGGGGGGAAAAATCACTCCAAAACACAATACCAACAGCTAAATTACGTTTCTTTTCCAGCAAAGCTACTGAAGCTTCAAAGTGTCACGTTGGAGTTACTCTCTTGGCAAAATTTTAAGCAATTAACTGCATTACCTGGTGCTGCCACGAGATGTCAGGGAGCAATAGAGAAAAATTAGTTGTGGCTGCCCTAAATCACAGAGCTGGCGCTGTAAAGGAGGGTAACATGTCCATGGCAGCTCTGACAGGGATGTCCACATGATTCTACCCCCATTTACTGCAACGTGTCTTATCACACCGTAACATCTTTCATGCAGGGAGTCTTCTTTCAAATAAACACCCGCAGGTTTTGAGAGCATCGTCAGGGGATGGAAGGAAAAAGGGAAAATCAAGCTTGGTTTTCTGAAGCTGGAAATTCAAAAGAAAAACCCTAAGGTAATGTAACAGCATTATGTAGGTCTTAAAGGCACACGGCTCAGAAATACCCGCTTCCAAGATCAGCCCTGTTTTGTGCACATATAACAATATTTTTACATGTACTGCTCTCTTCTCCCTTTAATTATCATGCTGCTGGCAGCAAAATTTTACACACTTTATTCGGAATCCCCACCCTCTGCAAATCCTGTTTCAGTGATGAATAAAATGCAGAAGGATGCATTAGAGGCCCTATAGCAGCCACGCTGTTCCTGCCAAAATTGAAGAGTCCCTTCTAGTCACTCTGTAGCAGAGTCTGAGAGCAGGAACTGGAATATGTGATGGGGAGGAAGGGCATACAAGGTGACTGCAGCATGAGTTTGAAACTATGGATTGTTCACAGGTGGTGAAGCCACAAACTGGGCTTGGATGGCAAGATAGGAATGTTAAAAAAGAGCTACCCTGTATCATCCATATGTCACCTTTCCAGAAATTCATCAGGCGGCTTTTCAAATCCTACCACAGCTATTTTTTTTTTTTTTTTGTCCCTTCAATATGATGGATACAAGGCTTGGAGCATGCTGAAGTCTGTTACATGATGTAGAACACTTACACTTTCCTGTAAAGAGAGTAAGAATTTTAAAAATCGGTGTCTTGAGTCCTTTCCAAAGTAAGATGGAAGTGCTACAAGTCCCAAGGGAAGGGGAAAATTCCTACTTCTCTTGCAGCGCACATCTTGTTGAGGAGCAGTCCAAGAACATGTTCAAAGCTATGGCTGTTTAAATCACACCTTTGACTCGTTTCAGGCAGTGAAACTTGGAGGTCCAGAGGAGAAAAACATTTCTATGGCAGATTGAGTGACTAAAAAACACATCTAAGGCTTTAAGACACCCAAGGCTGAAACAGAGCTGAAAGTGATCAGGTGAAGGGAGGGATAGCTGGCAACCAACAGTATATGGCAAATTAATTAGTTTTTGAAGTATTCCTGCATGTATGATTTTATACATTGCATTCAATGAATGTACATACACATTGACATCCAAGTACAAAAAATTTAAGGAGCTATGTTTTGAATCTGCCAGCCCTTAGGGCTTGGATTAGTGGGCAACTCCTCAGGAAGCTTGTTCCAGGACCTGGGTGGTTACGTGCAGAGGACCAGCAGCTGGGAGCACAGCTGATGCCCTGGAAACCTGCGAGCAGATGGGAACTGGAACGATGGATGTCAGCAGGGGAGCGGCGTGGGTAGCACTTTGTTCCGGATGCTTCGCGCTGAACGTAGGAGATTATGGGTTATGTGAGCAGCAGATATACAGCAACAGCTCCAGCTACCGTGGATGCTCTGCTTCCTGTCATAATCCCTCTCCCAGGTGATGAGAGCAGCCGACCCAGTGTTTTCCCTTCCTCTCCGGAGCGCGGCACAGTATGGAGTACAAGGTAAACAGAGCGTCAACAAATTGGTTTGTGCCAGCCTTGGCATAAAACACTCAGTACACGCAGCACGTGACACAGCCTAATGGAAATTGCTTGGGAGGGCTCGAGTTCCAAATGTCTCAGTGAGGAGATGTCCCCATCCTTCTGTTAAGCCAGATCACTGAGGAAATCCCGTGACACTGAAGAGCAGTTCTGCCTGCTGTGGTGGATCTGGCTGTTGCATGCTATAAATACAGCCACTAAGGCTGTGCATTAGTTCTACAGTACATCAGGCAGCAGACACTTCTAGTATCACACTGCAAGCAGTACTGCCTCCTAAAAATTCCTTCAGGTTATGGCAGCTTGGGTGTGAAGCGGGTCCTTAGGATTGCAATCTTGTTATCCGATGCCAAATGCTTTTTAGAGCTAAACAAATTTATTCTATAAACAACATTTGAAAAATCTCCCAAAATGTACTTGCATCCTCATTTATTTATAAATCAGTGAGTAACTCATGAAAGAGGGCAGGGAAAGGGGAGGAGATGGGTACAAATAAGGTGCCCAGGATTCTAACGTATGGATGGATTTGAAGAAAAAACTTTTGGCTTTGAAAGATAAGACTGCACAGTTGTCTTAAAGCCTTATGATGTCATTTCACTCTTCCAAATGCACATCAGCAACCACAGGAGAGATTAGTGGTTCAGAGCCTCACCACAGAGATCCAGGCACAGACCTGCTGAGTTTGCTGTGGGCTTTTTCACATAAATGGCTTTATCCTCGCGTAGGAGAGCAGGAGGCTGCATGAAGGCATTAGAGGAGACTCCATGCAAACCAGTAATTTGAATTAAAGGTGAAGCCTGGAGAGCTATGCTCTAAGGGCTGATCACAGCTGCAAAGAAAGGTTGTCAGAGCACACCCTGAATCGTTCAATAAGTAAACTTGAACTTAACTGATAGATTGAGGGAATAACCCACCCTTAAAAAAGAAGCCCCCAAGTTTGTTAGTACCCAGTTTACTTCCAGGCACTGTTTGTCCAGCTCTCTAGCCAAATGCAGGGCAGGCTGATCATACACTGCTACTGCAGGCAAAACACCAAAAGGAGTTCATGTTTCCAGCTCCTACTGCCAGCATCTGAGTTTGATAGAATCAGGTCAAAATCAGTCTTGCTCAGTCTGATGTAATGCAGACTTCTGGATCCTACCCCACTCACCGAGATGTGAGACCTCATTCTCCCTTCCCACAGTCAAGCTCTTAATAACTGCCAGAGAAGTGCTTATGCTGTAGATTGACATACCAGCAAAAAACCCCAAACCTTAGGTACAGAGATCATTTTCAGAGAGGGGAAGCACATTTCCTACCACCACACAACAAAATAATGGAAATGGATAGTGTGCCAGGGCAGGCAGGTACCTTAACTGAGAACCATTTAAGTTCACTGCACTCCAAAAATCTATTAAAAGCCAGTACAAATCTTGATATACTGGCTTATCATGTCGTAAATAAAAATAGAGTGAACAGAATGTGGTATCCTCCTTTCCTAGCTTTGGCTCCCACAGAAACATTTGGTGGTGTGCACTGTCACAATCTCTTCTCCATCCTCCTTCTTGGGTGGATTATGCAAGTCAGAAGGTCAGGGGGATACATAATTTTGCCAATCGATCAGTGCTGAGAGCAATCTTAGCTAAAAAAGACCCAGGATCTTCCAACATAAAGAAATGCCTTCAGAAAATAGAACTTAAAACCCCGTAAGGGCTCCTTCCCAAGTGGTTCAAGCAGAATGAGCTAACATGGTAAAGACATGGGTTAAACGAATGTACTGAGGCCATCTCCAGAAAAGGATCTACACATATTCCAATCAGCGAGGTCTTTTAATTGATGAAAACTTCCTGTAAATTGAAAGGGCTGCACAGAAATGTCAGTAAGGCCTATTAGCGCTTCAGCGTATCCCCTAGAATTTACTTGGGGAACACAAAGACCAACCCACTCCCGAATTACAAAAATAAAACCAGTCCGAAATCAGTCCGAAAATCAGCAAATCAGTCCGAAATCCAGAGTGAAAAGTCAGCTGGCTTTGAGAAACCGGGAAAACACACTCATCAAAGCACAAGCGCCGCGGCTCCGCGCATTTGGCGCTCCGCTCGCTCCGAATCCCTGCGACAGCAGCGAGCGGCCGCTGATTGCCGCCCGCTAATTACAGCGCGGGCTGAGGGCGGGGCGGCCGCTGCCGGCTGCCGGGGCCGAGTGAAGGCAGCAGCTCCGTGACACATCCACCAGCGGCCCTCCAAAAACGAGCCTGCCGTGCCCGCCTCCCCTCACGGGCCGTGGGAGGGCCGGCCGCGCTGGGAGCCGTGCCCGGCGCTGAGGGGCCGGGCCCACGGCAGCCCCACGGCCGCGCTGCCCTGACAGCGAGCACCTCCTTGATGTAAGAAAGCTCAGGGCATGGGGAAAGGGATATGTATCCCAAGTCGCTGCGGGTCTGGGCACTCTTTCGGAGGAGGCGGAGCTGTCGGGGCACCGCAGAAGGCAGCGCCCGGAGAGCAGCACAGCGGCCGGGCTGCGCTTCGCTGGGGCACTGCCCCCGAAACAAACAGCGGCTGCCGCGCGTTTCTTCTCCGACCTCCGCTCTTTCCCAGGAATGAGAAGCAAAATAAAACGGGGAGGTTATTCTTCTACTGTTTTTCTTGACCTGCAGAAAGCAACAGCTTGCTACAGACTTCCTGCTGGCCTGGCCTCGGTCAAAGCAACCGAAAGGGCTGCTGCACGTTTTTCCATCTCGGAGTTGTTTACGGAGTTTTGTCCTTCCCTCAGGCACTTTCCCTCCCAGTATTAGCAGCGATGTGTGAAGATACTTTGGTATCAGTACCCTTTTCCTGGAAGGGTTCCAGTTCACCAGCCCCAGTGACCGCTCTGAAGGGCAGCCCTGGTCTCAGTCTCTGCATTTCTCACCCTGGACAGGTCTCCCAGGCTCCTTTCCAGACAGAGCCGGGCAACAAAGGCACACAGGGATTTGCGATTTGACTCTGCCAGAGTATCTCTGCAAGACTCATATTTAACACGAAGACTGTTTTCCCTGTACTTGTGATAACCAGGCAACCAAGATGATGCCACACAACCTTAAACGTTAAAGACTGCAGAACAAGACAATTCTAAAGAGATACTTAACATAAAATCAGTGCTAAGTAGATGGGGAAACAGAGATGAGGAAGGAATGAAAAATAAAGCCAGCAAGATAGCACATCTTAGTTACTTTTCTATCCACGCAAGCTGCCTCTCTTGGAATCAATTCTATTTGCACCTAAACTAAATCTGATCAAAGTTGCTGTAATAATTTGTATACTTAAAGTATCAACTCATCAGTAAGAATGAAACGCAGTCAGCTCATCAAATGCTTCTCATTATTACAGTCTTTCACAGCAGGAGCCTGCAGCTCCCATCCCTGCAGACATCTGCTGTGCTCATCAGAAACCCAAAGAGAAAGTGGCATGAAGACTCTCTTCTCAGGATTATTTCAGTTTGAGCACTTGTCGGTGCCACACACCCCATCTCCATTCTCCCCAGCTGTCACACAGGGAGAAGTGCAAAAGCACTATGAAAAGAACCTACTGCAAAACCCACACACTGGCAAGGGATCTGGGGACCTACAGAGCACTTGAACCTACACTTGCCTTCCGTCTGTGAAATAATTTAGCTTTCAAGTCTATGAAGCCTTTTAACATGGGAGCTTTCAATGCCAATCTTCCTGAATGCCAGCACCTACTTACCTGTTTTTGAACATTTAAAGCCAGGGGTATGGCCATTCTAATATCTGCTACTTCCCAGTTTCCAAAATCCTAATGTTTATGACTGATTTACACTTCTCTGCATGATTTTTTTTTCTCATGTGAAGATTTTCATGTGAGAAACCTGCACTTACACCCCCATTGTTTTGGACAATCACTCACTATCGCAACTTGACTATACCCAGACTGAAGAGGAAGAGAGTATATTAGTAGTCCATGAGTTTTCACTTCTGCAGGAAAGCTCCAGATACCTCTGTACAAAAATATTTTTATAGTTTTTACTTCATGTATAGCCACACTTCCTTGGATGCTTCATTCACAGATGTTTCAATAAGCAAGGAAGGAAGCACAGTCTTGATGAGACCAGCAACAAATGTAGGACCCACATGGGTGTCAATAATGGGACACTATAAAAGCAAAAAGAGATGTCAAGTACGTTTCCTCCTTTTTTTTCCTTGCTCTTGGTTCTATTCCTCACTAGCATTAGGGAAAGAGAGAAGGAAGTAGAGGACATGCTTATTAAAATTTGCAGCACACAAGTCTGGAGGGAACGCAATTACACCAGAGGACAAGATTATATGAGATTATTTCATCATTTGAAGACATGCTTTGAAATTCAACACGGCCAGAAGTATAGTCACTACAGGCACTCAGGAGCAACCAACAAAGAGAGGTTGGGGAAAACTGTTCAGACTGTTCAGACAACAGCTCTTCAGAAGAAGATTTGGAGTGTAGCAGACTATAAAGGGAACATGCCTTGGTGAAGTCATACTGTTATGAAAGCTGAAGAAGCTGGGATTAATACAGGAGCCCACATCAACTACAATATCAGTAATTCTTCTGCTCTGCTCAGCTTGCTTAGTCCTTGGATGAAGTATTATCTCCCACACTGAGAACTTTAAGTAAATAAAAGGGGACCAAAGGAAGAGAGTACAAAAAACAGGAAAGACATCAAGAAAATAGGACTTGTCAGGAGGCGTTACAGAAAATGGCAGTGTTTTTCTCTGGTGAGGAGAATGCTATGAGCAGGGTGATAATGGACTGCTATGTACATAGAAACATGCTACAAAAGTCAATAGAACGATCTGTTCTCCATAACCACGGCAGACAAGGAGTAATGGGCTGAAACTGGAGCAAGAATGACTCAGATCAAACATTATAAAAACTACATATACCGATAACAAAGCACAGGAATAGATTTTATTCAGAGTTCTCCAAACACAGGATAAATTAACGGCAGTGGTGCATCACTGAAGCACTGCTGACCATACCCAGGAGCAGGAAGAGGACCTTGGCAATCTCATGGCATTCTCCCTCCATCCCATTTTTCCCGGTTTTCCATGGATCTCAAGCTGTACAACTGTAAGCACTAAAAGCTGCAACAATATCATAACCATAAGAGCTACCACAAAGCTCAGTGAAGTTTACATGCATTGAGTACCTCATTAATATCAACCATTAAATCACAAATGGTTTGTGCTGTCTGGTCAATGTGATGGCAGGGAAGTGCCTTTTACTAAGGGACTAACCATTAAATCACAAATGGTTTGTGCTGTCTGGTCAAGGTGAAGGCAGGGAAGTGCCTTTTACTAAGGGCATGATTCAGCTCACACAGGATTAGCAAAAGAAGAGAAATTTCAGCCACATATCACTCTCAGCCCCTGGCAGAGTCAACAGAGACAAATACCCATGGTCAACACCAGCTTTGGGATAAAGGCTGTGTCAGTGGTGTGCACTGTGCTGGCTGGGCAGGCACCCTCAGGGCTAGCTCAGGGCTTTGCTGGAATTGTGAGATTTCTTGTGCAGGTAATACAGGATGATTTGTCTGTGTGCATTGAAACAGTCACCTGTGTGCCCAGCCTCTCAGTCAGAAACCCATGACACTTCCAGAAACTTCCAGGTCACTGCAGCCAGAGAAGATGCTGCACAGCACTGGCATGTGAAGTCTCAGATGGATTTTACGTTTCTCTCCTACAAAGATTTTGGCTATAATCTTTACTACACAAGGGAGCAGAGCATCCCAACATGCTTCATGTTTCTCATTGATGTTATTCCATATGGGACATCAGCATGTTTTTAGAGAAACACTTCTTTGAAAGATGTACCATTACCCCTGCATCCAGAGCCTTTTTTTTGTTTGTTTTCAAGACACTACTTGGAAAACTACCAGACAGGAACAGCTCGTATAATATCCTCACTGGAACATCAGGCTTAGCTTCTTGCAGTTAAGAAAAGCAGAACCTTTCAGATTACATTTCATGTTTGGGGTCTGCCCATTTGCACTGGGCTTTCTCCTGATGGGGCATGGCCTCTCTGGAAAATATTACAAAGCCAGGGCAGTGCTGTCCTACAGCTCATGGGCCTTTTGCAGGGTACAGGAGTTGCTTTCTTACCCCAGCATTCATTCCAGCCCCCTTGGGGCTGGGAGGGTGAGGAAGGCATACACAATTCCCCTGCTGTGGAGAGCTGAGATAATTTCTTCTAATTAGAGAACTCTAAATATTTGGAACTCAGCATCCATTATTATTCTGGAAACTTCACACGGCAATACAAGATGGGTTGATTCTGGCAAAAAAATTCTTCATAGCAAAAGAGCATTATCAGGCAAGAACAGAGACATTTTTCTGGTTTTCAGTGCGGTAATGCCAACAGATACATTACAGCCAGTCAGTCAACTCAGCTATATCTAAGGGGGAAGAAGGGCAAACCTCTAAATATGAAAATTCCAAATGAATTGCATTCAGATATTCCCCCTCCTCTCACAGATGAGCCTGTGAAAAGGATTTCTGATAAAAATGGCACAGAACATCAATTGAAAAATAACCATGAATTCATATTCAGCTGCATCTTTCAGATGCAATACAACTTATGTGACTTCTCTTCCCTGAAATGGCTTTGGGGGGAAGGAACAGAGAAAGGAGAAAAAAGAGAAAAGGGAAAAAAAAATTGTCCTGGAATTGACTTTGGGAACAAATGCTATGTCAGCTGGAAGAAAGCCAAACTTGAGTTGAAATAGCACTTTGCTATATTCAACTCTACAGATTTTTCTGACTGGAGATGGCTCCACTCAAGGACATTGCCATAATAATTGGGAACATGCTGACATCTGCATCAGAGGCTCAGTCTAGTCAGAAGTCAAAGTATGAGAAAGAGACAGTGAGCTCACGCTTCAGGATGTAGAAAGCTTGCAGTCAGGACAGCATTTTGGGGAAGGTTGCCTGTTTAATTCCTGAATGTCTTCCTAGGCTTGCTGAAAATACTGGGAAACAGAAAGCTGATCCTTTACTCAAAGACTACCCACTTCACTTGATTAAAATGTAGTTAATTCACAGGCTTTACTCAGGCACTACACAGACTATATTTGTTGGCCTGTTGCTGGGACAGGGTGATTCCTTCTCCTGTTTATCAATTTTGCACAGGTCTAGTTATGGTTGAAAGATTAATTTTCAAGTAGCAAAATTCCTATATGAGAGAGGAAACCAGAAGGCTTAACAAATAACGATTTGAGTCATGCTCTCTTCTTGCCATCAATTTGCAGTGTTGGGAGCAGCAGAAAGTGAAGATGCAAAACAGAGATGATGCACAGATTTGTGAGAAATTACTCATCAATCCAAACCCCAATATGCAGCAGGGCAAAGAGGAATTTAATTTCAAATGAAAAATGTCCAGTCACCAGCACATAAAATTGCTTCACAAGAAGTGGCATTTCCAGTTGCAGACTGTGTTCTGCTTAGACACAAAATCCATTGTATTCCTCTTTCCCTTGTTATGCAGTGCACACATGAATGGGAATTGCTGCTTGCTCTCAGGGTTGAAGGTGATCACATTCCTCCTAATTATGTAAGAAAATTCCACTGACGTGGTGATTGCTGCGACAAGAACAAATGTGTAATGCATGGGAACAACAGTGCTTTGGGACTTCAGCAGATCACCCCACTCTGTTCAGAGGATGCTGGGACCTCTCTGATACTCAGTTCATTAGGCATACATACATTAGGCACCAAACAGGCCCAGATGCTATTTCTGCCATGCTTCACGTGCTGTCATGTGGCTTCCTTTCAGTTTGCTTCCCTGCATTCATCCGGGATGAAGGAAAAGAGGTAGCAGGATTTACTGCATGGTTCTTCTAGCTCTGCATACACAATCCACATTCCTACTAGAATACAGTAAATAACTGGTTTTCTGTCACTTTTCTCTTTGTTTTGAAATTAGGAGTCACTTTTATTCATTCATAGGCCAGGAAGATAAGGGCTTGCTCTGCCATCACGTGTGTTGGTTTAGCATGGCTTCAGGATACAGTATTTGCTGAATTTGTTTCAACTTTCTTTTGGTTATCAGGCCTTCATCCAAAAGGTTCCTCAAGCAGAAGAATTTCCTCTTTTTCTAATACTGCAGCAACATAGCCAGTCTCCTGCAGTGCCCACCAAACCAAAAGCTGGTGAAACTCAAGAAAAAGCAAGACTTTGCTTCCAGCACATACCAAAAAAACCAAAATAATAAAAAAAAAATTTAGGGAAGTGGATGTAGGAAACAGTTTTCTTAAGGAATATACCCAGGACTTTGCAACTGACTGTGATTCTGCCTGTGACTGTCTAAATCTAGAATAATATCTTTGTCTTCCAGGACAACTGGGCAGACAATAGGAGGCTCAGAGGAAAATAATAGTACAGTACAAGAAATGGGCATCTTCATTCATGTCATGGCACTCCCTGGGATACCAAGGTAGGAGCTGCTTTGTCCTGTTCCTGACTTGGCTCACACAAATGGTCAGGCACTTGCCCTGGCCAGTATCCAGCAACCTCCTCCTGATCTTCATTTTCCTCACTTGAAAGAGTTTGGCACCACATGAGTTTAAGTGCAGAGAGGGTTTGTAGGCAGCCATGCAGATGACCCTGAAGCAATCAAAACCAGCCACGAACCTTTCCTCAGCAAAACCACATTTGCTCTTGCAATGTTACATTTTCTTTGCTGTCTCCATCAGGAGCTGATTCAACCTGACATATGACCTGCAATGCTCACCAAAACTGCCTTTTCTCTGTTCTGCATTTTCCTTTCAGGGTGATTGTTTGATCTCACCTCTACACAGGAGTCTCCAAGGGCAGAGGGCAAAAGGGAACTGCAGGAAGGATGGAGGAGAGAAAAGTCACACCAGCATGTGGACAGCAACACAGACTGCAGCCCACAGCAGAACAAGTCAGACCTTTCTCTTGCTGATGGGGACAACTCATGTGGCAGAAGAGGAAAGTTGGTGCTGTTGAACTTTACATTAATCACTGGCTGCCAGGAGAGAAGCTGGAGTAGCCTGGCTCTGTCAGTGTGGAGCACAAGGAATCGCTCAAGGGTGCTGGTTTCTCCTGCCATGGGGATGTGCTGCATCAGCAATCCCAAAAACAGGACTATGGCACAACAGACTTGGAAACTGCTGCAGTTAAAGCAACAGATATAAAATGACAGGATGTAAAGCCAGCACCCTTCTCTTCCCAGAAAACCACTGAGAAAACTCAGATCTTGTACAGGAAGGTACTCACAAATTCAGTAACAAAATTACCTCATATTGGTAAAACATCCTTCCTTCTCCCTGAAGGCTGCTGCTGTCTCACCGGCAGAGCAGGCAAGGACACTGCACTCCTCTGCACATCCCCTCAGCACTGAGGATGCACCACTGCACCATTTTAGGAGAAACACACTGCATTAGCATGTCAGCTCTCAAACGAGCAGCCTTTTAGATTTAGGGCAAACCCAGTGTTTTTGGTTTAAAACAACAGAACTTTGGGAGCTTCTCCTTCATGGGTTTCCAAGAGCATGTGCCATTCCCTAAAAAGCTGAGCTGGCTATTGCTTCAGAGGCAGTTCTGCAGAGGCCATACTCCTACAATATACTTCACATTTCTCTGCCCACATGAAACCCCCCTCTCAGCCTGTGGAAGAGGGCAGGCACCAGAGGCCCTCAATGCAGCTCTCTGTTTCCTAATGCAACATTTCACAGCCAAAAATGAACCAGCCCCAAACAACTCACTGGTTTCTAGGTACTGCACATTCTATCTGTTTCATCAGCTAAAGCCAAGCTCCATGATGCAGAAACAGTTACACCTTGAAAAAGAAAGGTTCACTGGGGTAAAGAAGTGCAAAGGAAAATTAAAGAGGGCAGGGGCTCTGGTAAGGAAAGCACTCTGGCACGTCTCCTCCTCGGTGGCTTGGCCCCCTGAGCAGAATACAAATGAAGAGCATCACTGACAGCCCAGTCTCACATCTCAGTCCCCTTCACAAGCCATCCATTCGGCTCAGGGCACAGAGACAGTGCAGGCATTGTCACAAATACACTGGGCACAAACAGACTGAGAGGGAGGCCCACAGACAAACATCACCCTATTGAGACTGAACACAGCCTTAAAAATATACTAACAGATACGGCTATTAACATGCCTGCACAGAACGGAATATGGGCAGAGCACTCAAAGTGCTTGTTCATTCCTCATCCTCCATTTCGAGATATAACGTCACCCTGTAATTAGCTGAAATAACCTCTATTCTGTTCAGCTTCACCACTGATGAGGAGCTCACAAGGAGCATGAATCGCCAGGAAAGGTTTAAAAATACACCCAAATTTAACAGCAACAAAAAGAGACATAAAGCACTTGCTTTTTATTTGTGGGTTGTTTTAGGTTTGGTTTTGGTTTTGTTTTTTTTAATCTTGCAAGAGCTGATTAGCAAGGATGTCACCAGTTTGGTTTTGCAAGCTAGTTCATAAGAATTAAGTGGGAATAGACTTGTCCTAAGTGGGGAGAGACTTACAAAGCTTCAGTTCTAAGACAAAACAACCATGCCATTCCAAGGAAATATATGGGCATTACATTCTTAAACAAAGGTACATTGTAGAATCCAGCAACACTTAGCTTTAAAATAGAATAAGGACAAAAGACCTAACATCAAGACAAAAGAATTAGCATAGCAGAATTTCCATAAGAAATAAAAAGTTGAAGATGTCATATATTTTTACTAACTGATTATTCTTGCAAAAAAATGGGTGGGAACTAACTGTGGGCAAATAAGGGACCCTACATTTAAATAGCAGATTATTCATGAAGGGTTTTTTTCCCCACCTCTATTACTCTGAACATCTGATTCACTGGGCCTTTTGTGTTTTTTCTTTAATTAAACATTTTGAGCCATTCACATCTGACTAATGAACCCTGCATGTTTCATTCTTGTTTTGTGTGCAGATGGGTTGTACACATAACTGTGAGCACTGTGGCTTATGATGGATAAAAAACAAAAGTAGATTCAAAAAATGAGAAAAAAACCCCAAATCTAATGCAGTTTCAGAAGCTTGTGAGAGAAACACAGTCTGAGTGCTGGGGAAGCTCAGGCTGTCAGAATGCCAGGAAAACCTCCAAGAGTCGTGTATGAAGATGCAAGAGATAAATACACTGGGAAAACAAAATTATTATAGGCAGGAATTGTTCTTTTAAAGAAAATGATGGGCTGCACAGGAACAGCAAAGTGTTCTCAAGCCCAGTTCACGTTCTCTAGGTGCCACGTTTACAGACTGTAATGAGAAATGCAGGCTTAATTAAGCTTTTTATTTAAAGAAAGAGCTGATAAAACATGAAAAAGAGAACCCCACATCTCTGGTATGCATTCCCCCTTCTTCTAGCTTTGCTTGCTCAAAAATCAAACACAGAGAAGATTAATTTATTGGTTGGAACGTAAAACCAATTAAATAAATAAACAGCTTGTCACTCTGGCTTCAGAGTGAATCTAGTGGAAAATTTTTTTCCCAGGAAACCTATTTTGGGAAAGCAATAAACCACAGAGAAGGGCAAAGGCTAGAGAAAAGGCTAGAGGCATAAAAAAACCCACCTGGAGACACTGTGCTATTTCTGATGTTATTGAGGATTTTTTTGGGGAAGGAGCCTGCAAGAGCTGTATGCTCCAGCCCTCCTACAAGAGCAGCCCACAGTTCTCAGAGGTCTCTGGGCATCTCACTGCACCTCCAGCCAAGCAACCACATTGCTGTTCCCCTCCAGATATCCAGATATCCAGTTTTTCTTCAGGTCTCTGCTGGTTTTCTTCAAATAGACCTTTTTTTTTTCCCCTCTATTATTTCACTCC
Source organism: Sylvia atricapilla (assembly GCF_009819655.1). Classification (NCBI taxonomy): domain Eukaryota; kingdom Metazoa; phylum Chordata; class Aves; order Passeriformes; family Sylviidae; genus Sylvia; species Sylvia atricapilla. Next base: position 107,292,906 of record NC_089141.1, on the reverse strand, counting down.
TGATCTATATGACTGCAGAAAGACAGTGGATACCTCTGCAAAGAAACAGACCAATGAAGCTGTGCTTAGGCTTGTGGAATTAAATCACTGGTGAAGGATTCAGTTCAAGGTGCACCATTACCACCCACCCCTGTGAGGAGGTGAGGAGCAGCCCTCTTTTGCAGCCAGCCCAGACTCCAAAGTAGAGAAAATTACTATACACAGCACAGAAAATGTTTCCTTTGGCAGCAGTTATGAAAATGCCATTCATCCTGTACACAGCCTGTATGCTCCAGCATAATAAAGAGAGTGATTGAATGGTCTTTTAAGAAGTTTACTGGGTCACATTTCTCCTGGACTAAGGCCAAGGCTCCCATTATTCCCCAGTGCTGGGTGCACATCACACAAATCCTTTACTGGTTTCAACCTTTGTTTCTTACTGATGCTGGCAGTGCCTGAGAACAGAAATATGAACCCTGACATTAATTCTAGTGTAAAACATGCTTCCAGAGGTTGTCTAGGGTAAATTAATAAGCCCACCATCCTTGCTTCTTAGGTGTCCAAATGGCCAAGAGAAGTGGAGCCTGTGCACTTACACCTGTGTCATCCAGCACACACTATTCTTCATAGGCTTGCAGGAGAATGAGAAGCAAACTAAAATACAGTATGGGGTAGGATAATGTGAGAGCTTGATTATGCAAACCATTAAAGTTAATGGCACTAGTCATTTAAGGACAAATTATGCCAGGGACTATGGTTTTGCAGAGAAGAGCACTGACAGTAAATTGTACTTTCCAGCTAGACATTTATGCAGCTTCCTAAGGCAGTCAGTCCTCCTCTCACCACAATGAAGGACCTGCATTTTCCAAAAAACACTCAATGCTGAGGGAAAGAGCCTGTGCATTGAGCTCTCCACAGATGAGCTCAATGCCTTGAGACAATCACCTGCTGCATTCAGGGGTTCTCCTGAAAACCAGCAAAACATAGAGACAAGCAGTTAGTTGCACATTCACAGTCTGAGGCTCTCTATGTCAACAGAAATTGCTAGTAAATCATGGATCTTTTGCAAAATGAAGCAATTTCTTACAAAACAAGGAAGACCAGAACAAATAATTTTTTTGTTCTCCTTAGCTGTACTATTGGATTTCTCACCTGTTTAACCTACAGATCTTCTAGACAAGTTACTTTCTGCTTTTATTTTAATGATTCAAGCATTATTTTAAGAATAATTCAATGTTTTAGTGCTTTGGGTACTAGTACTTAAGGAAATCTCGTCAAGGTCCACATTTCAAAAAGCATTTCCATAAACTAAGGGTAATAAAGCTCTAGAGAATGGCCTGTGCACACTGGGAATCAGCAGCAGTCACACATCCAGAGGAGAGTGGGAGCAAAGAAATGACCATAAAACCCAGCCTCTGATTCATCCACAGAAATCACCCAGCCCTCCTCTGCACAGCATCCCAGCTGGCTCACTCTGGGCATCGTGGGCAGAGAAGAAATTGCAACACAGCTCCTTCAGGAGCTCTTTGCTGCACACTTGTTTTAGTGACTCTGCAAGGCAGAGTGGCTGCCCCAGTCCAGGGCTGAACACAGAGGACCTCAGCTGGGCCAGAGAGCTGCATAAGCAGAAGACACCCACAGAAGGTAAAGACTCTACAGGACACAAAATAAATAGGCACAGAGGTACATTTGTAAAGCCTGGCAAAGAGTTTCACTCTTTACTCTCATTAGACTAATGGGCACAGGAACAAGGAGGTGTTCTTTATGCTGCCCAGATCTGGATAATTCTGCCCAGAAGGTCCATCTGTGGCAATTTTAAATAATTTCAGATGTAAAAGCAAAGACGGGAAAATAGGGGAGAAATAGCAGAAAAAGAAAAGAGAGAAAGAGCCTTTGAATCTCTTCTATTAATAATGTTAAAAAGTCCAAATAGCTTCATTTCAGACCCAAGACCTAATTTACTGAGCAGTAATAGCACTGTCACTGTACTTATCACAAAGAGCCATTTTGTCCCAGTGAAATGTGCCCTTGGAGGCATTACTGAAAAGCCTGCAGGACAGGAGGCTCACTTTCTTGTCTGGAAGAAACTTTCAGCTTGTGAGCTTTTGACTGAGGTAGCTATGCACAAACATAGCAAAATTATGTGCCCTTTTTTGCTGATGCTCTTGCAGGGGCTGTAAATCAGCAGTGCACACAATTAACTAACACCTCACCTAGCAGAGAGGCAAACAAGCAGGATTTTGATTTTGCTTTTGCAAGAGGTCATGAGCTGCTGAAAGGAGCAAAGCAAGAGCATTCTGACAGTGGTGTTGGCATCTCTGGAGGGCAGCAAGGTGCCCAGCTCCCACTGTGATGACCAGTGGAAGGGGAGGCTCTCCTCAGCATCATTCTGCAAAAGCCACTTGGCTCATGCAGCTTCAGAAGCAAAAAGCCTCCTTTCTGGTCAGCTGCACCAGCAAGGAGCAACTTTGAGCCTGAGATCCCTCCTGGAAGCACCCCAGGGGTGGGAGAGCTCAGCCCCAAACAGACAACCTCCCAAAGAGATTTAAAACCAGACATTTGTCCAGGCAAGAGGAGGCATGACAGATGCTTCATGGATTTTCTCATTGCTCCGAGTTACATTTTTGAGCCTCCCATAAGCTTTCCCTGCTGGGATCTCCACTGAAAACTTGGCTGTGAAGAGGCTGCAGCTGCGTGGGACTGCACTGATGCCTGGCAAAACCCCCAGCTCCAGGGCAAGGATGCAAAAACCAGAAGGAAATGTCGACACTGCACTACAAGCACTTGTGATGTGCCATTTCTCTGCTTCACACTACAGCAGTTGGGCTCTCTGGTGCTCCCAAAGACCCACCAAACCCTGCCAACACTCTCCTTTTCTGCTTGTCCATTGGTACAACCCAAGAGTGCTTCTGCAGTGCCATCAGCAGTTGTTCCCAGAAGAAAATCCAAGCCAATTTTGACATGTCTCCCACAAAAGAGGTAATTTTAACCACACTGGGTATGCTACAGGCAACATTTATATTTGCACAGGTTTAAATGAGCAGAGTGCACTTTGCAGTACATGCAGATCAAGCTGTGGTAAAAATTTAAGCTTGTGACACTTATAGGAAGGCTGGACTGATAAGTGGTGACTCAGACAAGCTGGCACTGAGGAGCAAGATGACAGAACATTTAATTAACAAATTAACTTTCTACTCTCTTAAATAATCATTACAGTCTTGCAAACATCCAAGAATACAGCATTCAATTTCTACCTAAAAGGCTGCCCCTGACATTTTTCCAAGCCTTACTTCCCAGTTTCCATTAAAAACAAGTTTACCTACTGCATCATCAGACGTTCTGCTGACAACAACATTCTGCTCTGAGCACTTCTTTGTAGCTGCAGGACATATTAGCCAATTCCTCTGAGTCACTTCTAGCAGAGTCTCACTCTATCAGCAGCACAGAGTTGTGTGAATGTCTGTTTGCTTGGCTGCTCTCCAACCACACGAGCTTTTCTGACTAAATCTCCTGGTCCTTCTCTGAGCAAACAGGAGTCAGGAGACTTGCAGAAAGTCTTCTTCCTATTGGGAGGGGGACTCAGCAAAAAATTCCTGGAGACCTTTTTCTGAACTGACTTGGAAGCAGGAAAGAAAAATGGACAGGAAAAAGGTAGAACCATGTATGTTACCATAAGAGCCTTAAGACATTTGTCCCTTTATGAAAATCTCAACCTTCCAAATTTGGGTGGTGTGGGGAGTTAACCAGAGCTGATACTGACTGTTGTAGCACATTTCCAGAAAACACACAACTACAAGAAGGTGGCTAAAGCTACAAAGAGGCATTTTTATGTGCTGATCCCCTAAGACACTGGATCAAAAAAATTTGCCCAGACTATTTGGACTCATGTTCTGCGTTTTGGTCACTGTCTTGTCCCTACTCCTGCACACAGCACTTGCTCCCTATGCTGGGAAAAAGATTTACCATTAGCAACTGTTAAGGGCTTTTGGAAGAGATTTGGCTCCTGTTTTCCAAGATAACCTATTTGCAAAGTCAGGCAGGCCCAAGCACCCATTTTTCTTTTTGAGCATCTGCTCTCACATCAGCCAGTCCTCAAACAAAACAGTGCAAATTTCTCCAGCAGCCACCATTTGGGTAAAATTATGAGTGTCAGTGTTAAACAACCAGATGGGAGCATCAGCTCCAAACACCATTTGAACAGGTCCCTTGGGCTGGGACCCTTCTGCAACCCTTGCAGAAGCAAATCACCTATTACACAGGGCCTGGTAACAGGCATTTAATTGTAATTAACAGTTTGCTGAAGAAAAGGCAGCAGTAGCAGGGCCAGGACATAAAGGAAAGAGATGCTTTCCCTCCTTCCTCGGTCAGGGAACAAGAAGTGGAGACTTCGAGTGATTTAAAAGAGCAAACATCAGCCAGTGAAGCACCTCGGGGAGCCCGGCTGTAACGGGGAAAAGGTGGTTTGGCCAGGAAGTCTTAGAAGGAGCAACTTCCCAGCAGCCAGTGCTAATTCCAAAAGCCTGACGGACAAACAGTAGGGAAATGAGGAAGCAGTCTCGTCTCTCCTCTGTTTTACCCAGGGCACTCTTCCCGTCCTCCGCGTCTCAGCGCCCTGCGAACGCTTCCTCCCCGGAGCTACGGCCTTGCTCACCGCATTACCGTCAGCAGGAAAATGGGGTTGTTTATTGTCCCTCTCAGGGAGGGCGATCCCGTATTAGGAAGATTAAGGTCATCCTGCGAGCGCGTGACAGGATAATCTGCTGCGGGCGCCGGAGGGGCTGTGACAGCGACACGGCACAAACCCTGCCCGGGCTGTGACAGCGACACGGCACAAACCCTGCCCGGGCTGTGACAGCGACACGGCACAAACCCTGCCCGGGCTGTGACAGCGACACGGCACAAACCCTGCCCGGGCTGTGACAGCGACACGGCACAAACCCTGCCCGGGCTGTGACAGCGACACGGCACAAACCCTGCCCGGGCTGTGACAGCGACAGGGCACAAACCCTGCCCGGGCTGTGACAGCGACACGGCACAAACCCTGCCCGGGCTGTGACAGCGACAGGGCACAAACCCTGCCCGGGCTGTGACAGCGACAGGGCACAAACCCTGCCCGGGCTGTGACAGCGACACGGCACAAACCCTGCCCGGGCTGTGACAGGGACACGGCACAAACCCTGCCCGGGCTGTGACAGCGACACGGCACAAACCCTGCCCGGGCTGTGACAGGGCACAAACCCTGCCCGGGCTGTGACAGGGACACGGCACAAACCCTGCCCGGGATGTGACAGGGCACAAACCCTGCTCGGGCTGTGACAGGGACACGGCACAAACCCTGCCCGGGCTGTGACAGCCACACGGCACAAACCCTGCCCGGGCTGTGACAGCGACACGGCACAAACCCTGCTCGGGCTGTGACAGCGACACGGCACAAACCCTGCCCGGGCTGTGACAGCCACACGGCACAAACCCTGCCCGGCTCCGCTCGGCAGCAGCTGCGCACGCCCCGGTCACCCCTCGGTGCTGTAAACAGCACACTGACGCCGAATCTCAGCCAGAGCCCTGCGCTGGGATGCTCGAGCACGCAGCACACGCCCCCGGCGTCTGCGTCACCTCCGTGGGGTGCTGGACTTCGCTGCTAATAGCCCCCGTCCTCAGCCCTTTCCCAGCTAGACAATATTTCGGTCAAAATATACCAGCGTTGCTTTGGCATCCCCTCCATCTCCCCGGCACCCTGCGATATGGTCTCCTGTACCTTCTGAGCAGCTTGTAAACCGAGATCCTTTTGAAAGTGTCAAACAAATTACACCGGAAAAGTCATGAACGATTCCAGTGAAGTGTGTCTGGGGGGCAGGAATCTTTATTTTCTGAGAACAGTAGCTGTTATTCGTGTCCTAAAGGAACAAGCAACCCTTCTGCACGTATTGGGAAAGCAGAATCGTGACTTTTAGATACTAGCATTAACCTCACGAAACTAAAGGAAATTTAATTTCATGCTGAATGAGGTAGCTAAACACAGACCATATTTTAAAGCGCAGCAGCAGTCACAGAAAAAAACCGCAAGCACAAAACCCCCCCAAACCAAAGACTTATTTCTTGTCCAGAATATCACTTTACTGCTGACTCAGGGCAGAAACATCAAGCTATTCTTAACCAGCCTGGTCATAGTCATTTTCTTCAACAGCAAAGCAGAATTTAAGTTTCTGGATGCTCAGCAACTACAGCTCACAGCATTTCTAGTATTTTGCAAGCAAAGCCACAGGATTCCCCTTGCACAGTGTCCTGACAGGAGGCCTGACAGTGCAAGAGCTGCCTGACATGCAAACCAGGCATGCTGTAGGCAACCAACACACTGTCCAGGTATCTACAGTGTGAGTCCTCTCTATGCTTATGGTTGCTTTATTTCTTTGATAACTGATGGTCCCCACCCTACTTAGATGAATCTCTCCATCATCCCTTCCTCCACAGCCTCCCCACACAGGGGAGACCCCAGCCCACAGTTCCCATGCACTCAGGGGATGCAGGGCTGGTTTTTAGCAACCATTCTCTCTCTCCCGTTCTTGTTTCATGGATGAGCAGCAGCTTTGAATGCTTGTCTTCCCTTCAGACACTTAATTGCTTGATGTATTGAGAAACTACCTCTTAAAATTATTACACAGCTCTGTATCACTAGATCCCCATCTCCCAGCATCAAAACCTGTCATGCACAATCAAACCAAAGGAATCTTTATTTGTGGCGTCATAAGGAAAGATGTAAGGACCCTATAAATTAAGAAAACTGCTCATATTGCAGCAAGCTTGGAATGGTTGGTACTTTCTGTCTCAACCTTTCTTCTTTAGAGCTAAACCAACTTTTTCCAGAGCTGCCTGCTACTGATTTTCCACCAGTACCTCAAGTGAGGAAATCACTCTGTTCTTTCTCAAAAGCCCAGCTTTATCACAGGTTCTCTGCCTAACAACGTGAAAAAAGAAAATAACCCCTAGTGTGGTTTTGAAATCAGTGCAAATGCAGTTAATATTTTAGTAAGAAAGCCTCATTAGGTAAATCTTTGTCTAGAAATCCAACTTGTTGTGATTCCCCTTTTCCAATCCCCCTCCCTACCTCCCTGCTAAGCTAGCAAAGCCAGCTAGAACGATCAGAATGATGGTGCACAACAGTTGGTGTTTGGTGCAAAAAATAGCCCCTCCACTCCCTAACCACTCCCATGCCTGAGGGCTGAGATAAGATCCTGGATACACCAGGTATCTGCTTAGCACCAATCTCAAGGTCAAATTTTCTTTTAAGATCCACTTCCTGCAGACAACGATGAGTTCACTCTACCAAAGGTAACTCGAAATCCAATCATCTTCACTACACAGAGAAATAAAGGGGTGTCAAGTGAGAAAAAGGAATGGAGCCCCCTTGGAGAGAATCACAGCAACCGCTGAAATATTAATGAAGCTCTTTATTTGAGAGAGTCTAAAAAGGACTTTGAATAATGCATTGCAAGCAACGGTACATCAGCACTGGCTTTTTTATCCGAGAGCAGCTGGCATTTTAAAAATAGACAACTTTCAACTTGATGTGGGTAGCTCACCAGCCTAGGAAATTATCCAGAAATGCACCATCGTTTAAGAGAACAAAGCAGACAAACAAGCAGAGCACAAAGAAAGTTCATTAGCACAAATGCTCTGAAGCAGGCCTCTTCTCTCAGCACAGACTTGCCCACCATAAGCTCAACTTCACTGCTGTTGGGTGTCTCAACATATTCTATCCCTTAATGTCACCAGAAAAGTCTCTTTAATCTACTCCACAATAGGCATGGTCTGGCAAAGATCTAATGGTTTGCACTTGTAAACAAAAGAGATGCTCTGCCCCACCCAGGCAGCTCATGAATTTCTGAAACTTATATTTAAAAATAGGATTATTAGTGATACTGGCTTTTTAATTCAGTAGAAGAAAAGGAAGTGGGAGAAAATGGAATTTTGATAGAAATGGAAAGTAAGACCCTTGAAGCTTGCTCTCCTGCACAGCTGATGGAACATGTGGAACCCCTTGGCTTTAGGATTGCACTGAAGGCCCCAGTGCCACTGCACAAACACCTTCAGCACATGGAACAGACACATGGGGTGCAGACAGTGAAGTGCTTGGCTCATTGGGGGTTCAGTGTTCACACTCATTAACAGCAATGTGACTGGTGGACAAAGATGTTGCTGTAGCTGGCTTTTTGCCAAATCCCCCAGAAGGTGATGTAAGTTGTTCCAGCAAGAGGTGTTTCCAAAATATCCTTGATATGTACTCCCTTTTCCTGCACGAAAAGCTTTAAAATACAGTCACACAGCCATATCCAAAGGTGTGGGGCTGGATTCAAGGCACAGGTGCCATTGTAGTGACTGCTCATGGCCAATGCCAATGGCTCCACTGATTTGTTGGTGAAAACACTGTGAATCTTGATGCCACCAGGAGGAAGAGCGTGACAAAGCTGTTTGGGAAAGAGATTGATAGGAGTTTTGTATCCACACAACTGGAAATTTCCCTCCCTGCCCGCAGTGCCACACTGCCTCCCCTCCCACCAGCCCCTCTGGTTCTGCTGCAGAGACTAACCTGCAGATAAAGGGGCTTTATGCCACAATGGCCAGTTGAAAAGAAGCACAGGCACGTCTTCCCCTACTCATTTCCTGGGGTTCTTCTATTCCAACACAACCCCTGAGACACATTGATCTCACAAACTATCCTGTTCCCACACCTTTGCCTCTCCCCAGCAAAGAGTGGGGGCAGTGGGGCAGCAGCTCCTCACCCTGAGGCACAGGGAGCCAAAAGGGAGCAGAGAAGGGCATGAATAGGCCCCACAGCGAAGCACCAGACTCAGTGATACAGAGTGAAATGTCCCAGAAAGCAAGTGAACAGGGCCATAAACCAGAATGCCCTGCCAGCCCTATCTCCTCTTTCACCTATCTGATTTATTCTGCCTAGCCACTTACTTATTTTACTGGTTGGTAAAGAACCGACTGGTTGGTTGCCTCAATTACCTGTTTCCCTTTGCCCTTCTCCATTAACTTCTGCCTTCCTTCTCTCTGTTAGCCCACCCTTTCTGCTTTGGCATCTTCGCCTGCACAACCAGATTTAGTCACTTGTTGGTGTCCACATTTCACACAGCTAGAAACAGGCAGCCATCAGCACCAACACCCACACTCACTCCTGGCAGGCGAAGCTGCCTGAAGGAAGAAAAACCCAAAGGAAAGACAGGAGGAATTCCTACCCCAAAGGCATCACATGCTATTATGGCCTTAGAGAAACTCTGAAAGCGGCATTAGGGATTGAGGGGTAGTTTTGCTCCCGCTCTGCACTGGGGGTAAGCAAAGGGCTGCTGCCCCACCAGAGCCACCTGGCAGCCCAGAGAGCAGCATTCTCTCCTGCTGCTGGAGGATAACACAGCAGCACACGAGGCAGCCCTGGCCTCGACTTGTTTCTTCACAAAATCAGCCCTGCCTTGCTTGGGCACGGGGGGAGACACTTGGATACCACAAACACCACAGTGTGAGCTACACCACAGGCAGCCAGCCCTCAGCACCACCTCTGGGGAATACCTGGGTGCTGCTGCCAATAATCACACAGCGAGTGAGAGCTCACCCATGCACAGGGAGACCGTGCTGTCTGGGGGGTTTGTTGGGAGTAGGATGACAGGAGAGACATCAGCATGCACAGAGATGTCAGGAGTGCAGCCCCGTTTGCACTCCTGACATCTCTGTGTGTGCTGGTGCATCTGATGCCATTCCCCCCTGCATCAGCACGTAATGCATCAAGGTGTATGCTTTGCACCTCACTTCACACTTTTATTTTCCATTTTTCACCTCTCTTCACTCCTCCCCCTCCCTTTTTTTAAATGTAATGCAGCCTTTTCTTCCTTTTTTTTTTTTTTTTTTTTTTTTTTCCTTCTTCTTTTCCCTGCAGTGTGCTGAATGTAGGAATAAATCAAACCAGCCTGAAGGGCAGAGCAGGAGAGTGTGCAGGGTGTGCAATGCTGCCCAGGGCACAGGTGCTGATCAGGGCACGGCAGCTGCCCACACTTGCATGCACAGTAAATAACTGCAGCCTCATTGGGAGAGCATTACAAATCCCAGATACAGCTGGCACAGGATGGATTTAGTGTGGTTGTGCTACTCAGCACTGGTATAAACCCTCCATGCCCTAAAGCTGGATCTCCTGTTACTGCAGTGCAGCTGCCCCCTCTCTTGTTTTAGCAGTTCCCAAGAGGCAGATCCCTCCCAAAACGCTGAACAAGGACAAAAGCACAGGGAAAACAGCCTGCAGTGTGGGCTTGCATCCCCAGACTGTACCACAGCCTAAAAGTCCCAGCATATGGACTTCTGACAAGCTAGGCAGAGTTTGAAATAGAGGGAGCCCTCAAAGGGGAAGGCAAGCTTTTCTAAACCAACCCAAAAACATGTGGTAAACCTTTAAACTGGGGGGCAGAGGGGGTGAGTAACAAAAAGAGAGAGACATGATTTCATCAGGGTTTTAAAAAAAAGGAAAAGGGGAAGTGCAAGAGTGCATGGTGTTTGAGATGAGGCATACCCTGTGGAGCAGGTCATAAAATCAGAGGGAACCTGCTGGTTAGCCAAAGAGAAGTGCTGAAAATGGGATAACTGTTTCTGCTAGAAGCATCAGGAGTAGAGTGAACTCTGAACTTTGGGATTACATCCAGGATGTTCATTATTCAATATATTCCTGTTAGTATTTAGGTTAGATATATACACAAATACCATTTTATCATTAAGTATTTCAAGACAAACTGTTCACCATTTGTCTTCTACTCCTAAAGCTGGAAGCCTCAAAAGTGCAACCCAGGTGTGCTGTAGAAACACTGGCAGGTATGTCAGGAGCAAAGAGATATAAAAGTTCAGTAGTGTGATGTTTGTGAGCAACTATTCCTTCATAAAGAGAGTTTTGAAACAAACAATGCTGGAGTTTTTCTTCATTCAAATACCTACACCATCAGACGAAGTTACCTAAATTCTTCCAACTTTTCCATAGTAATCCTCTTTCACGTATTGTTTGCTGTAACAGAAAGCATAGTAAAATCTGCTGTCTCTACAGGCCTCCTCACCTCTGACAAATTTCAAGTATGTAATGCAAAAATCCACATCTACCTACAACAGGAACCAAGTACAAACACTTACATTTTACAGTCATTCTGGATTTTCTTGCCAGTTTCGAAGTCAGGTAAAAAAATCATGGCTCATTGTAACAGGGAGCCAGAGACAAAACCAGAAATGGGTAGTGTTATGACAAGGATATTCTTTCTAAGGAAGTAATGAACTTCCTTTTCTATCTAGTAGTGAAAACCCATACAAAAGGAATCTGCCAATTTCTATCTGTCTTCAAGACTGATTTATGAGGTCAAAGTATCCTGATAAAGATCTTTTTGCTGTGTGACATACACACAGATCTTTCAAAAGCAGAGAAAGGTTCCATATTTAAACTCTGGTGTGAAGCTTTGGGAGGAAGGTGGCAGTTAACTTTTGAAGCTGTGTAAGTTCTACAGCCCTCACATCATTTCTTAGGTAACTTTGTCATGTCCATCAAGAAAAAAACTCATATATAGCAGCCTGTGTATGAGCAGCAGCCAAACTAGTCTATGGAATAACAGGGAAAGCAACTTCCTCACCATCCAGCTCCTGATCTCCCCACTGGAACAAGGGGGCAAAGGGCAGGTTCCTCCTGCTATAGAGAGACCTGACCTGGACCAAAGCCATTTGTTAATGGCTTTCCACCCCCTCCTTTCTCATCAAGCCACTAACAAATTAATAAGCTATTTCTCAAGAGCAGAGCTTAAGGAGGGAAGTGCAAGAGAGAGTTATCATTAATTACTTTGATCCCTTCAGCAGCTTAGGTACAAAAGCAGGTGCTCCCTCCTTTGCAGTCCTCTGGAAGGAATGCCATGAGACTCCACTTCAGAGCCAAGAGGGAACAGGAGAACCAGAGAATACCCAGTTGCCACCTCCATCAAGGGTAAATGCATTTGACTGTTCTGCACAGCCATGTTTTCCATGAATGACCAGCAATGTGTTTCTAGTCCTGTCTCCACACACAAGGTTATTGGTGAAAAAGCTTTTACATGAATACAGAATCTGGCTTTACCCTAGACCCAAGCAAGTTTGTGTACATGGGCCAGGGGGAGAGGAGGAATTTTCAACACCTTACTTGGTTTCCTCTTCTCTCCCAGGGCAATTTAGAGGCATTCCTCATGGATTTTTTTACTAACACATTGCCAACATTTTCTGCTTATGCTCAAAAGACACACATCAAGACAGTGGGAATCATGGTCAACACAAGTGATGTAGTACTAGGAAAGTGCAAAATTCACAAGGTAAGTTGTGAGATAAATCCTTCCAGGCCAGGCTGACAAGAAGGGTCTTCCCCTCGCTCAGATGTCCAAGGATAAGGGCATATCCTGACAGGATTGCCTTAGGTTATCTTCCTAAGATCTTCCACGTCATTCTCTGGGCAGTTGTAATGTGTTTTATGTACTAGAGGTTATTATCCTGCTGGTGAGAATAGAAGTCAGAGGGTGGTGAGGCACTGGAATAGTTTGCCCAGAGAAATTGTGGCTGCCCCAGTCCTGGAAGAGTTCAAGGCCAAGCTGGGTGGAGTTTTGAGCAACCTGGTCTGGCAGGTGGCATCCCTGCCCTTGGAGGGATTGGAACCAGAGGATCTTTCAGGTTCCTTCCAAACCAAACCATTCTGTGATTCTATGATTGCCTCATCCCAGGACTGTCCCAAGCTCTAGTCGTCTTATACAAAGCAGGGACTGCTTAGCCTCTGTCCATGCAGGAGAAGGAAAAGGATTTAAACGTCAGAACCAAATGGAATGCTACGTTCTAAACTAAAAGTTTCTAGGACAGAAACAACAAACAAAACAAACAAACAAAAAACCCCAAAACCCAAAACAAACAAACAAAAAAAACCAAACCCAAACCAACCAACCAAATAAAAAAAGCCAAACAACAACAAAAAACAACAAACACAAATCCCCAAAAAAACCCCCAAAACCAAACTAAAACCCTCCTCTCCCTCCAAAACCACAAAACAATGCATTTCCCATGGCTGTATGATAGTGATTTTTTCAGTAAGAAATTTCTCACGTTTTTATTCATGCTGTGTCTTAGTGTCAAGAGAAGACAGGTACCAATATGTACTCTGAGAATCCTCTGAAAGGCCTGATGTGCCAAATCTTAATCACATGGCCATGTCTAGGATCTCTTGGCCTTTTCCTGCTGGCATCTAGACAAACATCCAATATGATACAGTACACAAGACAAAGGTGGCTGTGGCTAAGGTGTCTAGGCCACCTTAGCAGAAACAAAGTTTGGCCTCCACAAACTGTGTTTAAGATCACAGCTTTCTTCATTCATGCTTTTTGCCTGCCCCCTTGGAGACGTGCCCACTGCTACAGAAGACAACCAGGTTGAAGCACAGGGGATGCTGCCAGCCCAGCATTAGGAAGAAACTTTCCCAGAACATGAGCTCTGCAAGGCAGCCACTTTCTGTCACATCCCCCTTTCCTCTTTGGCCTTTTGCCTGTCATGGTACCCAAGTGTTTTAGAGCAAGCTAAAGGGGGAAATACTGGTCAAAACATCTGTGATTAATTCTGGTTTTCTTCCTTCAGTTGTGCATTAGTTACTCCATTTTCAGGCCATCCTGTGGTAGAGCACCCATGGAAGCAAGATTACATCATGGACCTGGCTTCTCTCTTCTGTATATTTTCTCACACAGTACTTTTGATTACAGGATAAGCAAAAAAAAAAAAAATAATAAAACACACACACAAAAAAACCCAAAAACCAACAAAAAACCCCCCCCCCAAAAAAAACCCAAAAACAACCCCAAAAACAAACAAACAAAAAAACCCAACCACCCAAAAAACAATCAGAAAAAAACACCCCAAAACAACAACAACAATACCCCCCCCAAAAAAAACCCCCAAGAAACAAACCCAAAAATAAAACTACAAGCACAGAGATTTTATTCAAGAAGAGGTATAATTTCAATACTATTGATCTAGCCCAACATGAACTTGATTTTCACAAATGCCAAGACTTGGAATAGAGAATACCAAAAATCAGATCTCAGCAATTCCAGTGCCAGCTGTGCTTCCTCCTGGGAAGCATTCATGATGCAATCCAAAACACACATGTAGATAACACTGGCTCCTACCCCTGTGATCCTTCCTGTCCTCGCTAGCATGGGCCATCTGTTACTGCTTAGCAGGCAGCCCCACTAGACACTTGATTGGTACGACTTGCATGAAAAGTATGAAATAAACTGCCAGGAAAAATGGCATTAAGAAGTCTTTCCTAAGCAATTTACCATTTGAAAAGTGTAATTTAAACTGCACCACATAAGGTGATGAAAGAAAACAAAGCATGAACTAAGCCGCAGAGCAATCTCTGTCCCTACATGATACCCACTCAGGGGGAAGGAGAAGTGGGAAACAGAAATCATGCTGTGGCTAACCTGAAAATTCTCTCTGCCTAAAAGCAGCATGGTCCAGGAATGCCAGAGAAATTAATTACCTTCTGCTGAGTCCCTGCTGAGCCCTTTGCCCTCTTGTTCACCAAGCCATGGGAGAGGATAAGAACAAAACAGAGACTGCTCTAAGCCATTCTGCACTGCTCTCAGCCTGACCAACTGAGCAATAGCCATTACAAGGGATTTTAGATAGAACTGCACAGGGCCATCAGAAGAACCAACCTGTCATTCACCCACTCAGATTTAAGATGCATGCTAGGGTGAATGATCACATCTTTCCATGAGCTGTCACCGCCTACACCCACCAAACACCAAAATACACCTTAATCCAGGCTAGTGAAAAGCCTTAATTTAACTCTGACACAAAACCAAGAGCAGCCAGCATCAATTTCTTCCAGAAGGGTCTCACTGGGGTGTGGGAGAAAGCACAAGCTACAGAATAGGCTCTCAGCATAACAAACTCCTTTTTACTCAAGGAAATCGCCAAATTAAAAGTTTCCTCCAAGCAGTAAGTTACCTGATATCCTTTTCCTTATAACATGTGCTATCCTTAAATGACAGCTTGGGAAGCCCCCACAGTCCTTCCCAGCACAGCCTCTGCCCCAGTAGATGCTACTGCTCTCTTTCTGTGCTAAAGCAGAGCCCTGAGAACTGCATCTCCACACAGAGTGTTCTTTTTAGCTGCCTGATTACAATTTATCAAACAAAATTGCTAATAACTCTTTGCAGCTGTCATAATATCCACTGCATGAGTAAACTTAGAGAGAAACCCTTCTTGAGCTAAGAAGTGAGTCCAGTTCCTAGGACTTGACAATCCCACCCACAAAACCTGGCAGAACCCACAAATGACAAAGTTCTGCATCTTGGTCTTTAAGCAGAACTCCACATTAGCAAAATCTTCCTCTGTGTCTTCATGTCCACAGCAGGGAAAAAGTAAGCAAACCACCTTGTCCTGGAGGTCACCACTTAAACCTGATCCTGCTTGCCACACTTGGAAAATATCATGGAGATAACAGATCACTGGCACTCAGCACAAAGAGGATGAGGACATTCTCAAGCAGGTACACCAAGTCTCTCCATGGGGAAGTATTTCAACATGTTTGTGCCCCAGTCAAATGATCTTCCAAAATAAAGGTGGATATCCATCTGCAGAAATGTGCAGCTCCTTGCCTGAATAAAAACTCTCCCCCATATGCCCTGCATGACAGGATTTTTTTTTTTTCCCTCCCATAAAACAGCTTGCCTGATCTGTGAAGTCAGGAAAGTTGCTCTGGAAGCCCACTTACCTTGGGGCTTGCTCTCAGCTCCACTCCCTCTCCCAAGATACTGGCCAGACTATGAGGTTTTTTCAGAGCACTGTCAATGCAGCTTCAGAATAAAGAAGCCTCATGGTGTATCAATTTCATAGCTCAGATACAGCCAGCTGCTCCACCATAATCTGTCTTCACAAGCAATATTCATTAGACTTCTCAGAAGCATTCCTGTACTCTACAAGCAACATCAGGTATAACCCAAATTTTCATTTCAGCTTGCTACTCCTGCAATTGAAGTAAGATGTCAAAGTGAAAGCTACAACATAATAATTATTACAGTTAGGGACTCAAAAATAACTAACTCGCAGCTGTGCCACATCTTAGACATGTTGCCTGACTTGCAGCAGTGGCTGTGTCTTATCAAATGGACATGCCAACTATTATTTTTTAAGGACTGCCACTGGTAAATAAATCCAAAGGTTCAGTGTTGCTGTAAGTAATTAAACAATGCTTCTTAAGAACAGAGAAAATATAACATACAGCTATCAGTGTTGTAAAAACATCCCATCTTATCAGCAGGGTCCAATTTTTTTCTGAATTTAATCCAAAAAATATGCACTCTGCCATGCCCTCTGATGCCAGCCATAATACTCAGCATTTATTCATTTATTCCACCAGCTGACTTGTACACCATCTCATCAACACAGAGATAAATCTTTTGCTCTTGTATTCTTCTGGTTTAGGCTTTGTTTTCATAGAAGCTGCAAAATCTTAAACACAATTTTACCTCTTTTAGGGTACATCTAAGCTTCAGTGGGACCACTGCACCAGAGGATCACAAATCTTCTTGTAAAATGATGTTGTGCTGCAAAATCACAGAGTAACCAAAGCAAGTCTAGAGACCAGAGGCTGAATTTGACTTGACAGAGGAAGAGGAAGAAAGTTTATCCTGTTGAGATATCCAGCACACGAATGAATGATAAACTCTCCCAACCACATGTCTATGGCAATTCTGTAAAATCTAAGCTGAGTAACTGTGTTTCACTGGACATGAATATTAAGCACAGGTGAGTTTCAAAAACCATTGCCTGACTGCATAGGACAGTTTGGTGATGTTTGTTTCCCACTGAATTTAAGCAGAGCAAGATGATGTTCTAAGACATTTTACACCTTTCATGTGGACCAAGCTGAGTCCACCCACATGTGCCCATCAACTAGAGCTGACGTAATTCTTCTTAAAATGTCTTTTTATTTCATATTCTTTTGCTTACCAGTATTGCACTAACATATGATGTAGAGCAAATATGTTTTCAAAAAGGGAAATTTTAGTGCCACACATACTTGGACTTGGGGCACAACTGGTAAGCTGGTTAATGGCACTAGAAGAAAAACTGGGTGATTGTCTGCTCCTTACTGATGAGGTAGCTCTTATATCACTAATAACTTGACTGATTGCCTAAGATCTAAGACTTAGCATGAAATTCTTCTCTATATCCTTCAGATTTAGAGGTCTGCAATCTTAAGTATTTTTTCATATTCAATAGTGCTGGAGAAAATAGGAATTAATTTTGGTCTAACACGTGCTATGACACTGGAAATTTAGTGAAATTAAGAGAAGAAATCAACTAAGTGGTTGTGGCTCAGTTCTATTCCTTATCATTTGGGGATTGTATTGCTCTAGGAAACAACGAAGCTCCTTGCTTTAATGCTGGATATTCTTCATGGCACAAGGATTAATCATATCTGGTCCCCCAGCAATATGAGGTCAATGAGCAGGAGGAAAAGGAACACATTAAATCTGATACTTCTGTTAAAAAATAGCTATGGTGCAGCATGCTGAAGTTTCTGTACAACAGGGACCAGGTTTGTTTTGTGTTAAAGGGTATTACATGCGTATCATTCCAGCTCACAGAAACTGAGGCAACTTTTCCATATCATTCTGATCAATTCCATGAGCTGAAAATTCCCTCTACCACAAACATACCTATTTTGAGTACAACCATCTTGTCACAACAGCAACTAGCTGTTGCTTACAAAACACTAAAGTCTTGGGAGTGGGAGGTTTTATTTTTGTTGCTGGTTTCAGTTGAAAATTACACAAGAGCTGGATGAAATACTGTTTGTTACCACAGTGGCTGGTCCAGCACATCTCCTGCAGTTTGTAATTTCACTGGCTGGTGAGCACAGAGGGAGAGCCCACCCCACACCTGCCTGGCAGTGCTCTCATGCTGGCCAGGGAGCTGCTGGCTGTCCCCTGGCTGTGGCAGGGACCACCTTGGATGGGACGAGGACCAAAGTCCCTGTCTTGCACGTCTCTTGAGTGAAAATGCCAGTAAACAAAGCTGAGGGTGGGTGAAGTCAGTGCTGAGCAGGACACAGAGGGCACTGAGCTGCCCTTTCCATGCTGGGAGGATGCCCAGTGAAAGCATCACTTTGGACACCAGCAGGGAAAGGTTTAAAAAGGAGTGGGTTTGGGTTTTTTTTTTTTTCCATAAGGAACTATTTATCTACAAGGCCATGGGCAAAACCAGCAGCTGCCCCATCCTGCCAGTGAGAGTTGTGCACGAGTGCTCTGAAAGCTGCACAAACATCCTGCGCATATTCAGTAAATGCAGCAAGGTCATGCTGCCTCCTAGAAAGGCTGTTTTGTGTCCCCAGTCCTACCTGCCATGACAGAAATAAACCTGTAAGGTCGTCTCTGTGAACTACTTTTTTTTTTTTTTCTTTTTAAATGGTGTGACCTTCTGCTGGAAAACCCTAATTCAATCCCTTTGCATCAGCTCCTGTTTTGTGAGAACAGGAAGCAAGGAATACACCCAGGGTTGGCTTGTCTGTTCCAGGAAATAACAGGGAAACATTCCTGGACGTCAGCTCTCCGACATCTTGAGGTCCTGGTTCTTTCTTCAGGAGGTTTTAGATCACATATACATAGAAGAAAACCAAAACCCTGAAGACTGCACAGATGGCCTATAGGTTATTCTGGGACAAGAGAGATCCATTTAAGCCTCTAGATTATTGGACCCACACGATTTAACTCAGCAGTTTTCCTGAAGGATACTGGAAAGAGGAACTCAGTTCCAGGTAACACTCAAGCTTTTACCAACACTCAACATTTACCAACAACTGCACACTGGAACAGCTTTAACTGCCTCAGAGATTCAGCTATACAAAAAAGGAGCTCTAGCATAGCATCAATGACCTGAAAACAGAGAAAATTTGAAAAAAAAAAAATCAAAAACATGCAATAATATCAGCTGCTGGTTTCCTCTAAGACATTATTTTGCAGGTAAATTGAATTATGCTCTGTCTGCAATCAGTGCACGCCACAGAGCAATAAATGCTACATCCAGCACAGGGCAGCTGCACCAGTGAAAATGAACCCAGCCATAAGATGCAGCCATCAGGGAGAGCATCAAGGTACTGAGGGTAACCTCTCTGTATTTGTTTCCTTTCTTTGTTTTCAAAGGGAAACAGACATGCACTTAATTATGTTCCCATTCCAAGCCTAATTAGAGCCAGTTAGATGTTAAGTACTATTGAAGTGAAGCAGGAGGATTGAGTTTCTATCTGTTCTTCTGTTAATGCGTATCTGGAAAATATCTTCTGTTCTATCTTAAGCTGTTCTTCTAAGAATGAAAGGCACAACCTGTGTGACACATTTCTGGCGTGTTGACTGTCTTTTGATGCAGTGGTGGCCACAGCAAGTTGTAATAAAAATGCTTCGGGCAGGAGACTATTAGGGAAGACAACAAAAATCATGAGTTCTCCACTGCACGAAATCTGCAGGAGCCCTCCATTTCAAATAGCTTTTGGAATTGACTTGGACACGTTTACACCATCTCTTTACAATGTCCTCCACCTTTTCTTTGGTTGAGGTCACAGCACAGTATCTGGACAGTCCAAGCAAGCTGCACACTGCCATGCACCTTTGTATTATCTTCAAGAATGGATAAAAATCCCAGTCCAGGTGTAAATCCTTGCAGGCTACATGGGCCTGCAGACCCCAGGTCCTCATCTCTGCCAGACTTTCACCTGTGGTTGGGCTCCAAGCCCCAGACACAACTTCCAAGCCTTGGAGCCTTGGTGCTGCCCAACTGGACTGATGCAACACGTGCCATGACACAACCTGTGATGCCATAAATTGGCCTCAGTTTCAAGTCCAAATACAAAAAACCAAAACAAACCAAAAAACAAACCCAAAAAAATCCACAAACAACCCCCCCCAAAAAAAAACAACAACAACAAAAAAAAACACCCCAGAACCACCCCCCCCCCCAAAAAAAAAAAAAAAAAAAAAAAAAAAAAAAATTCAGTGCTACCTGGCATGTTCAGGAAATTCTAATTTCTTTGAAAACTTCATTACTTTTTAGAATTTCCCAAATCACTAAGTTTTTATCATTGAGAATACTACCTCCATCAAAAATGTCAGGTTCTGATATAGCTCCCATTTAGTTTGAGAAACATACAAAATGAGCAGTTTTACATATTCTTTTGCCAAAAAATGCTAAAAGGAGTTCTCCAAATGCTTTAAAGATTTTTCCAGGTGGAGGCCAACTCATGAAAAATTCCATCCAAATGATAAATGTTTTTAAAACTTATCAAATTACTAAATCAGCATGGCCTGGCTGAATCTTCAGTCGCAGGAGATGTACTCAGGTCCTTACAGTAAGAGTTTCTCATCTGCTGGGTTGCAGACATGCTTTGCTGCTGGCATTCAGTGGAGTTTGCTGCTCCTGGGTACTGCAGTCTCTGAAGCAGTGCCCATGATGTGGTCAGGAACAAGATCCTGAGGAACTTGTCAGCTTCACTGGTGGCTTCAATCCTGTGGCAGCAGCAGGTCTGAGCTGATCATTTCTGTTCAGAAGCATTAAGGCACTGAGTGGTTATGTGGGTCAGAGAGCAGAGGCTTCCTTTTCCCAGTTTTAGGGAAATGTAAGTGCTCCTCTTCCTATGATATTTACAGGGTTTCACTCTCTTTTCTCCTCTCCTACTCATATACTCCATCCTATAAGCATGCCAGTCTTTTCCTAAGGTCTGCTCCCAAGATCCAGAGGCTTCTGCAGATTAAGTCTGTCACGTCATTATTCACCCCATCACATTCTCCTAGCAATTAAACTCTTTTAAAAGACCCTTTTTGAATATAATAACAAAAAAAAATAACATTTCAGTTTGATCCATCCAAATCCACATTCAGCCCAAACCAAACCCAACCTTTCCTCAAAGCCCTCAGCAAATATCTCCAATAATAAATGATGGCAAAACAAAATTTCAACCTTCTGCTCAGCCCAGGCTGTTGGTGAATATGGTGAGTCCTGCCTGGCTTTTGGGAGGGGGTCACTGCCAGCATCACACAGTGACCAGCTCCAAACTGAACTCAGCACAGCAATTCAGGGAGATGAGAAAAACGAGAAACAGAGAGGGAAGGGTGGCTGCTTGCTTCTTTTATGGATTTTAGTACTGTCCTCAGAAAGATAGAGATGAAAAAAGCACATCTGGAAAACATCTTGCAAAACACTACGTGGAAATTACAGCAAAAATTAGTATTAACAACATTAACTTCCATTCCTTTATTACAGCTTCTAAAATCCTGTGTCCTCCTCCCAGAGCTCCAAGAACCAGCTCAGCCGCGCAGTAACGATAATCCAGCAAGACACAAGTGTGCCATGCTTCAGAGTCCTTCAGTGCAGGGGAAATTCAAATGCTTCCCTCTCCTAACCCAGAACTGTTATAGAGACAGAACATTTCAACCATCTGCCCACCACCACGAGAGAGAGCTCAGATGGAAAGAAGCCTGCTCTGCCCGTGTGAAGGACCTCTTCTCTGAGAGATTATTAAATGCTAATTAATAGCAATGAGCCTGAAGAAGTAACATTATGCAAATAAAAATGGCCATACAATATCTGTCATCTGCTCCCCACAATCCCTTCTGGAGTCCTGCATTTTATTCTAAAGATTCAGTCGCCGAGGTTTGCAGGGCACTGAGATCAACAGGGCTGAAAAGTGCAAATCTGGTGGCTGCAGAATGGACTCAGCACTACAGCAAAGCCAGCATCTCTGTAACAAGCATCACTGGGCTTAAACAGCATGTGAAAGATTGAAGGAGATGTTTCTGCAAGCTCACATGCACAAAGAGCCTTTCTAGATATTCATCTATTAACTCACTGGCATGTAAATTTGTAGGACAGTTGTAACAATAGAAATGATGATAAAAATCCAGAGATGGAGACAACTAACGGTACCAGGTAACCTAATTTCCCCTCCCTGACAGCACAGGGAATTGATAAACAGTCACAGAATCAGAGATAAAATCGGATTATTGGATCCATTTTGAATTCCCTTGGTTTACCTACGATAATTGCCTCCATTTCCTTGACAAGCAAGGCTGGAATGAACCAGCATCCAAGGGCTCTACTGCTGTTTTCATGGAAAAATGCTAACAGGGCCTCCCCAGCACCTTTCCCTAGAATTTATAGTTCCCCTGTTCAGGCCACACAACAAGTTGCTCAGAGCACGAGGGAATGCTAAACAGCCAAATGTTTACTACACACACAGTGGCACTCCCCCACAGCCTCATCCCCTTCCCTGTCAAAAACAAGGGCTCCTGCCACTGCTTGGTTATGAATGCATCCCATGCCTTCCCAAACAGAGCTGGAACAACTTCCAAGTCACCCACTTCACCAGTCCAAACTGACCCATTGATGTGAAAATGTCATCATTCTCAAACTACAGAGATGTCCTGTTGCAAAGTCCAAGGTCAAGGGGTTGCACCTGCCCAGATGCAAGCACAGCTCCACAAATAAAGAAGGAGCATTTAGCCAACAGCAAAGTCAATTATTCCGTTAAATGAGGTGTAAAATGTTAATTTGTACCAGAACCACACTATTTTCAGAACATGAAAAATCCCAATCAAAACCCCACTAAACTAAGCCAAGCTGGGTACACATCCCAAAAAGGAACTTGGAAAGGTGATACTGGAGTTATGGTTTCAAACACTATCTAGCCTTTTTTTGGTTGATTCTTAAAATCCAGTTATTTATTTAGCCAACAGAATTCACCTTGGGCTATGCTCACTAGAAAACACCATTATCTTTAATCTTTCATGTATATCATTATGAGAACAGAACAGGAAACAACTTCCTTAAGGAGGCAACTGCATGAGGTTTGTGCCTGAACAATGGAGCACTTCAAATCTGTCGTGGTTGGGGGGATACTGTGCATTTTTGACAGCTTGTTTTTTTGGGGTTTCAGGTAACTACATATGAGTAATAACACTTATTTCTAAAAGTATAACAATGTTGACTTTGCAGTCAGATAGAACCACCAAGAGATTGAGCAATCTAAGCCACATGGGAAAACTAAAAATTTCCCAAAATATTTCCTTTAAAACCATCTGCTAACATATACTTTGAAAGAATTAAAAGAAAAGAAAAAGAAGCATGGTAAGAAGTATTAAAAACCACCAGAAAGTGTTTCTGCATTGGAAAGAAGACTTGGGGAGAAAACCAGTTATTTCAGCAACCCAGCTGGACATTTATAGGGGAGATGACTAATGTCACTAGTAACTCAAAGGGACACACAAATTTAATCCCACATTATAATGCACAGCTCAAATGGCTGCATTTGAGGATGTGTCAGGAGTTGAGCCATAAATCTGTGTTCCTGAGCAGGCCACCACACTCTCTCTTTGTCCCGGTCATCTCCTGGAAAACAGCTTTGTGAGCCCCTGGAATGTCGGGGAATGTCCCCTTCACCCTCCTGCCACAGCAGGAGCTGCCTGTCCCAACAGCAGAGCCACTCCCAGCACCCAAAAGTGACCTCCTTCTGGGGGAATTCTGAGAAGATGGAAATGGAGGAGGACACTTCAAAGCGTACACCAAGACTTTCCACACCTCCTGTGCCAGAGGGCCACTGAGCCCATTGTCCTTCATGGGATTATCCCCAGACCCCCTGACCTTCACACCAATGACTCCACATTCCCAGAGGAACTGGCTAAAAGAAGAGGAACCATATGAAAACACATAACTTGAACCCTTTTTAGACTCACAGCCCTGGTGTGGCCTCACAGCCAAGCAACACTTACCTGCCCCACCACTCTCCTGCCACCTGCTGACTTCCAGAGGGTCCCACCAGGATGCACATTTTCAAAGCAATAAAAACTCAGAAAAACCAAACTACCAAATAACTATGAGTAGCTACCCTAGTCCTGATTTTATCACATAGCCAAAGACACACCGAGTTCTAAGAACCTAATGTAGCCCCCAAAAACTTTGGAAGATGTTCTTCAGATCAGTGACCCAACTTGGAACATTACCGAAATGGAAACTCTACTTCCACACTTTTATTACATTAACTGACAGCAAAAAACTCCAATTGCAGCACACACAAAGCACTCATTTGAGTGCTCAGTGTCTCACAGGGCCTGGGATCAGGAAGAAATCACTTTGCCATGGTGCTTATTTGGGGCAACACCAAGCTTTTCATGGAAGACAAAACCTATTTTCCTCAGCCATGTAACTTTAAGGACAAGTGCATGCACCCTTAAAGCTCCCTCCCAAAACACATTGAGGGAGGCAGTTAATTTGGTAACAAAATATATTTAGAAGGCTACAATGAAATATTAATTATACACTTGTTTTAAGACCAAAGGTTATTTAAGTACTAGACAGATACAAGATACTGAGGGGTGCTTCAAGGTTTCTCTCTCCTATAAAAAATTCACTTAGAATTCTAATCCAAAATTCATCTTCTCTTAAAAACAAGACAGGCTGTATATCAGATTTCTATGCAAGCAATTTATGATACCCAAAAGGAAAAAAAAAATAAAAATAGCTAACAGCCAAGCAGAGCTTTTATCACCTTTTTTTTTTAATCTACTAGTTCCAAACCAGATGCATTCAGCACAGAATTCTGATTAGGAAAAAAATGGCTGTTGAATTTTTATTACTACATCCCTTAAGGACGAAAAGCGGTAACCTTAGGCATTTAATGTGTTCTATGAATAACAATACATATGAGCACACAAAAAGCTTGTTATCTCTGTTTATGGAAATTTTTTTATCATGTTGATACATTTACGGAAAGAAGTTGGGAAGTATGGTGAGGGGGAGGAGAGGAAGCTATCAAAATAACAAATTACATTAAACAAAACCTATCTGGAAAGGAACAAGCTACACAGTATGAAATTTGAATGAACTGTGTCTCCCCATTACAGCTCCCATGAAATCCACGCCGCCTCATTTAATGCCTATACTAAAAGCCTCCACCTATACACATCTGTGCCACAGATACAAATGCAATTCATATTTAACCCTGACAAATAAAATCACTTGTTGGGGGAACATGCTGCGTACACAGATTTTCTTATTTTATAAACAATGTGAAACACACAGAAGTCCTTCGTGGTGGTTCAGAACAGCTCACTGAATGCAAAGAAACATCTTCTCCCCACTCCCTCATATCTGTAACCACCTGACCCAACAGGCAAAGGGTTGCCACCACACACCACCCTGTCACAGGATGAGTTTCTGCCCTGTATTTTATCACAGCTCCATTCCCACAGCTAGGAAAAAAAAAAAAAAAAAAAAAAAAACCAAACAAACTGCAGCTAAGCAACGCAGAGCTTTCTCCTTCAGAAATCAGCTTACAATCTCTCCAAAAAATGTGGGAAAGCCGTCAGAATAAAAATTTACAAACCAGCCATTTGTGGTGCTGGCATGGTTTCCTTCTGGCATTTAGATCAGTCCAAGAAATAGATTTTTAAAATAGTTCCTCCAATAGAATCCTTCCCATATTTTCAGCTCTGAGAATTCACAAGGACTCAAGTTGAGCTACACTGACTCTGGAGCCAGCAGCTTCAAAGAGTACAAAAATCACCCCAGAAAATAATGGAGGGGGGCGGTTGAGGGAAGTCCATGCATCCCTCAGCTCTCAATCTTGCCTGAAAAAACCCCAAATGAGCATACAGCCAGAGCACACCATGGTTTTGCTCTCCTTATGGTAATAGCTGCGCCCTTGTTCCAATTTATCTTGTATGGATTCAGAGCCCAGAAAGGGGACAAAAATATGAATTAGTTTTTGTTCTTCCTTTTAGCACAGATGAACTGATACAGACTTAGAATCTGCTGTCAAATGCTCTGGACTTTCACCAAATCCTTTGCTGCCTTCTCCCACTGAGGCCTGCCTAGGTGTCCCTAGACTGGTGCCTTGAGAAACCAGATGCAATAGCAAGCATGATTCTTCATTCTCCTTTGATCATGGCTGCAGGATTCTATCTCCAACCATTGATTTCCTCCTCCCTTTCCAGGCTCAAGGAAGAGGACAAACAGAGACTCTGGCAGTCATTGAATGTTAAGTAACTGGAATATTAAGTAACTGGAAGAGTGGGCCATGCCCTTGGAGAAGATCAGGACACATGGCAGCCTGACCCACAGTTCAGAGGAAGAGATATCCCAGCAGAGCATCCCACCAGCACAGCCATGCTGCTGGAGCCCAAACAGGAGCTCAGCTGTGTTATTTACCCTACGAGGTCCCAGCTGTCAACCTGGCCTGGCATCGTGACAGCCTACGGCACAAATGCCCTCAGCCAGCTGCTTGGCTCAGAGTACAGTTCTCTCTTTTTAAATGAGATTAGCCTTGGTGAAATGTGCTAGCTCAACGGGCATGCTGATCTAAGTCCTCTGTTTATTCGGGCTACAGCAGATACAACGATCACTTAAAAAAAAAAAAAAAAAAAGATGCAATTTTAAAAGATGCGATGAATTTGCCTGAGCTCCTGCAGTTGCTCACTCATCATAGGATGAAGAGGGGATTCTTACAGATCTGCTGAGAACTGAGGACTGCAAAGGATGAATCTTGAAACTGTGGTAAGTACATAAACTTAACCACCTACCTCCTTGAGACTAATGTGAAGGATCTACTTGCCAAGAAAAAAAAAAACAACCCAACAGATGATTCCGGCTTCCTATCCATTTCAGTCATCAGACACATCTGCTGCCATCAAAATTATCAAAAAATAATGGGGAGATTATGTTAAATATTGGAGGAGTGGGTACGAAGGGGCCAATAACACTGAGGTACTGCCATAAGTATGGATAAGCAAAATGTGTTTTGGTTATGCTTAAAAAAAATAAATAAAATGAAAGCCTATGAAGTTAAAGTTGAAACAGTTGAAGTCCTGTGTTCACTGTAAGGATGTCAAACGCTATTGCCATGAATAAGCAATTCTTTGTTTAGAATGCCTTTTTAAGCAGAAAGATGACGATTTGAGTCGCTGTGTTTCACAGACCCTTTCCACAGCACAAAGCCACCAAAGCGACAGAGCACAACCAGCTCCCGTGGCTAGGAAGTGACAAATGCGCCTCGGTGCGCTGTACCGATGGTGCGCGGAGCAGGTCTCTAACTGCACACAGCGGGGCCATTATCGTGTGTTGTCACCGTGAGCCATTAAAAGGTCTTTAACCTGCCGATCGCCGCCGCGATACGCGGCTCCTGCCGGGGATCTGCTGAGTAACAGGCCGGGGAGCTGCGAAAACCTCCAGCTCCCGGGGTCGCCTGAAAAACACGGCCGGGCTGCCCGTCAGGCAATCGCGGCAACTCAATTAATGCATCTGGGTCAGGAACATGGTTTGCGGGAGCCCGAGCCCGGTTACGAAACGCGGGTACCGAGGGCAGCCCCCGCTGAGCGCAGGTCCCGGGGCTGGGGGCGGCATCCCCCGCGGCCGGGACACGCTCCGGCACTGCGGACACCTCCGGCCGGCCGGAGGGCAGCGGACAGGCTGCGGAGGCTCTCGGGGAGACCCCCGCAACTTTCCCCCGCGGGGGCTCGGGGGGATGTGCTCGCCGCGAGAGGAGGCAAACCCCATCATTTTTTACACATAGATATATGCGTGTGCATATGCGTGAGCTCCTATATACATGTGCGGGCACGCAGATCCGTGTTCCGGCGGACATGCCCCGTCCCCGCTCGCCCAGCCGTGCCGCCCCGGCGGAGCCGCGCTGCGCAGCCCCCGGAGCCCCCCGCCCCGGGCAGCTGGGGACCGGCGGGTGCCGGGCTGAGCCCGGCGGGCCCCGTGTGCCCGCGCCGCGCCGCGCCGCACTCACCCAGAACACGAAGGAGTAGATGATGAGGAGGGTTTTCAGACACGTTATCACGGGTTTGGTCTCCATTCTCCTCGATGCCATAATACTGAGATCCCGGCTGCGGGCTGGGCGCGGGAGGAGGCGGAGGAGGAGGGAGGGCAGGGGGAGGGAGAAGGGAGCGGGGGGGCGGAGGGAGGTGAGCTCAGCGCCCGGCTGCCGCGGCCCGGCCTCGCCGCGCCTCCTGCTGCCGCCGCTGCCGCCCGGGGACCCCCGGCCGCCGAGGGCAGGGCACGGGGGGCTCCGGCATCGTCTGCCGGGCGCTGCCGCAGGGCTGGCGTTTACTGGAATATCTCGTGGCGGGAGTGGGGGAGTGTCGAGGTTTTGAAAGATGAGGTGTAAGACACCCCCCGGCAGCCCCCTTTTCTCGGGAAGGTGCTCGGAGGCGCTGCTCGGGCTGCTCAGGGGCTTGGGGATGGAGGCGCTGCATGGTCGGAGCTGCTGTGGGGATTGCCGGCGCCGGAGAAAACACCTTTCAGTGTCACGATTAAAATGTGTGTTCCTGCGCAAGCTTCAGAGCTCTGGAGACCACAGCAAGGGCAAGTAGCGCAGGTTTGACGGTGCTCTGGTTACAGCCTCGCAGTCTGGCTGAGCCGGACTGTACCTAAGGGCAAGAGCTCTGCACCGAAACCATTTGAGGGGCCGGGGCTCCTCCCGCTCTCCGCATGTAGCTGCCTCTTTTGCAGCTCCAGTGCAGGTGACCGTGTGGAGACTGTGAGAGCTGTGACCTATGAACAGCGCCTTACAAGAGCCGGTCATGAAGCTGGGGTGCTGCTGGAGCCTGGCCCCTAGCCTTGGCTTCAGGTCAGCCTCCAATCCCTATACTAGAACTGCCCTGGACATTGAACCCCGGCTAAACTGACCAGAAACCTCATGCTTCTGTGTCTTTGAGACCTTCAGCTTCAGCTCTGAGACCTGCTCAGCTCTGCCTGGAGTGCCAACACACCCCAGAGAGAGCCCAGAGCTCCGGAGGGAGCCTGCTCCTCCTCACCGTCACCGCAGCCACCAGCCCGCAGGGAAATCCAGCAAGGGATGGACAGCAGGGAAATAACCCTGCTGGTCTGGGGATGGAAAGGGGGTGACCCTGCCGAGCCCTGGCAGCAGAGCAGTGTGTGGGTCTCACCAGCCTCTGGAAGGGGATAAAACAGGCTTGTGGGCTGGCTGCCTCCAGGAGAAGCGTGGCCAGAATGAGGGCACACGTGTGCCTTGGCAGCCCAAGCTGCCGCACCAAGACCGTGGGCAGGCACAGAGGGGATGCCCTCGGGGTTTTTTTTTTTTCCATAGTTCACATTTTGGAGGAGGTTCTGGGTGCAGGGGAGTGGATGCTGGAGCACTGCATGTCCCTCCTGAGTGCTGTGCCTGCACGCCCCACAAGGCAGGGATCTGAACTATGACTTTAACTGCATTAAAATCAAAACAAGGTCAACAATAAACAGGGGATCTCCTCAAGCTACAAAAGTGATGTAGTTTGTGCAGCTGAGACATATCAAAGGGGTGAAACAGCCTTTGCCATTCAAGAGACAGTGTTTGAAAAACAGTGAGAAAAACACGGTTTCTGAGCAAGTGCTTTAGTAATATGCAGTTTTGCCATGAAGACTGCTGCAGGATTTTGCTGGGTTTAACTTATGACTTCTAGAGCTGTTTCCCAGAACAATGAAGGCATCTAAAAGATGCTTGGAGAGGTAGTATTCTGCAGGAGATACTGCGGATTTTTTTAAGCAATCACTACTTTTGTGGAAAATTCAGATGACAGGTGCATAAATCCTTATTGGCTTGGCCATTAAAATGTAAATAAGTGCACTAACTGCAAAAAATTGTATTGACACTAACAACAGTTATAAATATTCACTGTACAAAAATTAAACTAAGATTTTTGACAGAAAATAGCTACGAACTGGAGAATTTTCTTACTTCCCCTCACACAGGGGCTGTAGAAAAGATAAATGCTGCTGTCACAGCCCAGGGGACAACAGCCATTTATTTCAGTAGCTATGGTTATACTTCCCCTCCCCTTCAGATGTTTTTAAGAAAGCGTGAAACAAACTATAATATCAATCAGAGTGGATATTTTGGTAGATGCCGATTTTGACAAAGACTCACATTTTCTCCCAATAGCATGTGATTTTAGGTCACTCTGTCCCATAGTGCCTAATTTGAGATACATCCCCTGAGTTTTCTCAGAAGGATGTGTTGGGGATCTAAACTACATGAGTGCCTACAAAGCCTCCCCTGATAGTGCTGTTAAAACTCGTAGGATTTAGCACCAGGGAATCAGGGAGTAAACAGAGGTTCAAGAAGAAAAGCCCATTTAGGAAATACAGCTCCTTTCTTCACAAATGTCAGGTCCTGGTGGGGATGATGTCCTGAGAACTGAGAAACAGAAGCTCCATATCTCCACCTGAACCTATAGTCTTCTCACGAGGCTGTCTTTAGAGGAGCTCTGAGTTGCTTTTTGGCATACAGTCAAGGAGCATATACTTTACTGGATGTAGATGCAAATTTTGGACTAAAATGAGAATGTCTGAACAGAGCTGAACAAAAATCTGCCTGATTACAGCAAATACCATTAAAATATGACAAGAGCACTGAGCCATCAAACATTTTAGGCTTAAATGGAATTACTGAACGATTGCTAGCCTTTGTATGTGGCTTGGAAAGACATCTACCTTTTAAAATTATTTTTACCATAGTTTTGCAGATTTGGGAGGGCAGATTCCGAAGTATTACTTGAACAAAATCAAAGCAAACCTTTCTAAAGCAAAATACATTTTCAGTTCTGTAATCCGTGTTTGCAAAGTTGGGAACATAATTGCTCTTCACATCTCCCCACAGAGAGAACATTCTTGTAGTTATTCAAAACAGGACATTTTTGCCTAACTCTGTCATTTGAAAAATATTTCTTTAAAACACTGGCAGTTTGCAGGGGTTTCTGCTTCAATCTGTAAGCTCCTGTTTCTTCATGATGCAAACAGTCTTAATAAGTCTGTTTGCAAAGCATCGGTCTAGAAGGAGCTCCTTCATCCCATGGCAGAGCATTGGACCATAGAAAGTGAAAATGAGGACTTCCATCCTTACCTGAAGCTCACCTTGGCTATTTGACAGTTAAATAGAAACTTTCTGGGGAAAATGGTGGAAAAATGTAAAGGCCTCACTCTTCTGCAATTATAGCAGGTGAGAAATGTGGTTCTTTGTTCTCTTCATGCCCATTCTGGCTTCTCCTGGATTTGCTGTGGTGCTGTTGAATGTAAAGGCAGCAACCTCTGCTATCCTTTATTGGGCATTGAGGTTTATAATCCACACTCACTTCACCGTCCCTGGAGAGCAGAGGTTTGAGGGTTTTTTATCCTTTTCTCATTCCCTCTGTCTCCGTGTGGCCTGCCAGTGGCTGTCCTCAGCTGGGGGAGCCCACATCCTGTGCCACATTACAGAACAAACACAAGCTTTGTGGCAAAATGCAGGAAGCAGGAGGAAAAATAAGTGTCTGATCATTTTGCTGCACTCATAGTTCACAAGTGACTACAGATCCCAGAGACATCTCTACATCATAATTCATTAATTCAGCCCTAAAAAAGCAGAGCTCTCACACAGCAGCCAGTTTGTCACCTGGATGGTGACTGCATGCTTTTGGCAGAGGCATCAGTGGGACCAATCTGCCAGGCTCAGGCCCCAAAATCTGCCTTCTAAAGATGCCTCAGGCTTTATAGAGCCCCAGGGAAGAGACGGTGTTACAAAACCAGTGCCAGAGACTGATTTGCCAGAAAAGATCCTGTAAGGAGATGAACATAGCATTGACAAAGTCAGCCAAGGTATTTCCATTTACCACAGCTTGGAAATAAAGGCCCAGTCTCCTGCAGCACAGGCATAAGGGAGCAAATACAGACATCAGCTTCAATAGTTTGGCAACAGGTATGGGTTGGGATGAAATTCATATTCAGCACAGATTCGACATGAAGGGCTCATGGGATGGCTCTGCAGTATTGAGATCATAGTGCTTACCCTGATGGGCAGCAGTTTGCAGAGGAAGAAGTAGTAGTGATAGGAAACCTTCTTAAAACTTTTAAGAAGGTCTTTAGGATGCTTTACAGGAAGGACTCATGCTCTATGAACTATGCTCAGTTTATGTTAGGCCAAAAAGAGATGATCTTTATCCCGTTTCCCTTCAGAGTGGGTGTGTAATTTTATCAATAACTCGGATACAAATAAGCCTTACGTAAGTCTTCATATTTCTCAGAAAATGCCTTGATTTAAAAGGGAAGTTTAGAGCTGTTTTGTAGGCAGGTACTTCTCATGGCCTGTGATGACTTTCCTGATTATGCCAAAGCTTTGTGAAGTGTCCTCTTGAAGGGAATGGAACAAAAATACATTTGTGACTAAGCATAACTACCACAACAGGATAAATTAAGATCACCAGCATTTACAGAGGGAGGGTGGAGGACTTGGAAAAGATAAGAAGTCAAAAAGCAGAAAAATACACAAAGGGCATATAAATACACAAAGAGCAGGTCTATATTATTTCAGGAGAAGCATTATTACGTTTCCAAATGATGAGAGTTTTGACACACAGCAAGAAGAATGGAGCCACACGATTTTATTATCTTTACCTTTAGCAGTAAAGTGGCAATTAACTCTGCACATTTGCCAAGTCACTCAAATTGGTTTGTCACACTG
Organism: Sylvia atricapilla; assembly: GCF_009819655.1. Classification (NCBI taxonomy): domain Eukaryota; kingdom Metazoa; phylum Chordata; class Aves; order Passeriformes; family Sylviidae; genus Sylvia; species Sylvia atricapilla. The sequence continues at coordinate 107,260,358 of NC_089141.1, read as the reverse complement.
TATTTTCTCTGTTTTTTTCTTTTCTTTGTAGTTATGAATAACAACACCAGATTCTCTCCTGTATGTCCCTGGAATACCTGGACATTTTCTTAAGGTCAGTAGATAATTTATAATAATCTTAGGAGGAATTACATAATTTCTTTTTCTGGAAAGATCAATGTGAGGGACCAAAAATCATCTATGAGGTCCCCCTCCTCCATGTTTTTCTGTTATTTAACTTCAGTCAAGAAGTGTGCTTGGGCTGCATGTTAAAATGTGAATAGCAAAGCATTCAGTACTGCTTGCATTTTCCTCCTTTTCCTTTCCTGACTGTGCCATGATTTGTTTCCACTAGATTTCTCTTTTATGTGCCCTGAAGCAAATGCAGGCAGACCTGGTGATCTCGTCCTCTTCTCCAATGCTGGCAGAAGTTACCCATTGTCATCACTGCTCTGTTGAGTGTTTGCATAGGAAATAGGGGCAGGAGAGCTTTTCTGTTCTTTAGCAATGCCCCAGTGTGACAGACACAGGCCCCTGGCTGACATGGACTGTCTGTCTGCATACTGTGCGGTGTTTGCTGGGCTGGGTAAGACACTGGTCTGTCTGGCCACCTGCAAGGACCTGCAAGGCCCAGGACCTTGTCTCTGACAGCAATTGCAGGTGGTACTTGGGAGGGTGTCTAGGTTTAAATAGACAGGTATCTGCCAGGGAAGATTGGAGTCTCCCTTGGAATGTAAGCCTCTGACCCCCTTTTTCCAAATAATTATAAATTTGCATTTTAAAGGCTGTCAGGCAAAGATTTTGGGAATAGGTATAGCAGTTCTTTACTAGGGATATAAAACAAAATACAAGTGTTGTAGTACAGAAGAATAAGCAAGGAAACAAACAAACAAGAAATCCTAGATAACCCTGACAGAGTCAGAAATACGACCTGACACCCTGTGGCTCAGGGTGTTGGAAGCAGTCCAGAGTAAGCCCTCCTGGAGTGGCAGATGTGGTCCTGTTGGAAGCTGAGATGGTCCTGTGGAGAAAAGGGTCCAGTACTGGTGAGATGGGTCTGGTCTTTCCCCAGGAATCCAGTGGAAAACTGGATGACTGGTGACACTTGTGGCTCCTTTTATCTAGAAGATGGTTTGGCTCCTCCTCCCTGGGTGGAGCATCTCACAATAGGATGATGTAATGTGTCATGTCATTGGTGAGCTTTAATGGCCCATTAACAGAAGATATCCCCATGGAAGTAATAGGAGGGTGAACAGAGATAAGAAAGAATGCCCCATCCAGTTTTAACAGCTGGCTTGTTAAGAGAAGGCAGTCACCCGCTCCTTTCTAGAGCTACAACAGATAAAGGAAAATCTCCCCAACCAGGTTTCAATAGATGGAATAGAATTTTTTTTTTTTTTTTTTTTTTTTTTACAAAACCCAAGACAGGGAGGACCCTGACTTCTTGCCTGCGCTGGTCCCACTCTTGTTGCCCCAGTTGCAGACTCTGAATTTTTTGTGTCAGCCATAAGAGCCCTGCAGCAAGAGTGTTCCTATCCTTTCAGCAGAGACCGTTCTGGTTATAGTTTGGAAACAGGTTTGGGAAAACTTCATTTTCCTCTGAGGCTTGCTTTTCCTTGTATGCATCCTAGGTCTAGTTCCAGAGGAAAGGAAACCATAACCTGAGTCTTGTGCAGCTGTTTGAACAGAAAGGAAATTCTGGATGTCCTCGTCTTATGGACAGCAGGATGGGGAAAGCTCAGGTGTGAGACAGCTGATGGACCATGAACAACATGGGTACTACTGAGGGAGGTGAAGGTGGGGAATGTGATGTTCCAAGGGACACTGAAGAGCACCACAGAGGTTATGGGAACACCAAGGGCTCTTTAGTAAATAACCATGCTTGAGGTAAAATTAGACCATGTAGATAATGAAAGGAATTTGAGGTACACTGTGTGGACTTTGATCCAATGTGTTTTCTCTCTATATGGTGTCTAGTTTTCTTTCTCCTCCTCTAAGCAATGGCTCCTCTTCTTGTCTTCAAAAGACAAGATGATTGATTTTTAAAGCTGCCATGTATCTTACAACAATATCCTAGTAATGAGAAAAAAACGAAAACAAAATATTAGCATGCTTTAGCAAATAGAATTATGCTGTATAAAGAAATAACATTTTAAAAACCATTCATTACAGGTAAAGTGTATGACAACAAATCTTAAAACCACAAAAGAAATAAGACTGATCCTTAGAGCACATCTTATGCCCACATCAGTGCCAGTGTAGGCAAAGTTCTTGTTTCTCAAGGGCAGCCTGTTGCATGTAATATACAGGTATCTCTTACACGAGCACACAAAACTCTGGCTCCAGCTTCGAGGCCCAGCTGCCCATTGTGGAGCAGACTCCTTCCCTGTGATGCTGGGGAATGGAGCAGACAGGAACTGCTCCCTCAGACCTGCTTGTTTCTTGGATGAGCTGGGAGGTGGACAAGAGCAGCTCTCCTTCCCTTGTGGAGGCTTTTCTTGCTTTGTGCCTGCATCCCTTCCTTCCGGAGGAGCAATCTGTTCCCTGGAGACACCCACTGCCTGTCCCTGCCAGGATCCCTCAGCGAGCAGCCTTGTTTCCTCCACAGCCACACAGCAATCCCCAAAGCCATTGGGTGAGGAGCTCTGTTCTTCTAAGTGGAGGATCAGAGCAAACATTTGTGTCTCAATTTGTGTCAGGCTGCCAAGCACCACCTGCCTGACCCTTAGCACACCCTCTAACACCTGAGCACTGACAGTTTGGGCTTGGGGCCAGCTTAGGTGAGGGGTGGAGGTGTCACATCCTGAATCAAGCATTTGGGAGACACCTTGGTGGAGACGGAAGGGCTGCTCTTCTCTCACTGCCCTTCTCTCTGGAGATGCGTTCAGGCGGGGCACTCTCCTCATGATGCTGCAGCCACATTGCAGCCCTGCCTGTGGCCATGCCTGTGCTCCAGGCTGGGGTCAAGGAATGCAAGAAGCACACACAGCTTGTTCACAAAGCTTCCCTGGCACTGGAAACAAAGCACCATATGCTCGAGCAGCCGGAGCAAAAGGAGGAGCCCAAGGCAAAGGGGCCAAGAGCAGAGTGGGAAAGGGAGATGCACAGGGAAAGCACCAGGACATCTTGCTTCATGTTCACCCCCTCCTCCTTATGGGCATGGGTGGATAACTCAAAGATCTCCTCTCTCCCTCTCCCTCTCCCTCTCCCTCTTCCTCTTCCTCTTCCTCTCCCCCTCCAACTCCATTTTCTGATATCCAGCCTTGAAGGTGGCTACTCTATAGATATCTTCCTCTTTTATTGTTTTTGGACACCCTCACCCCCCTCCTCTTTGCCTTACAGTCTCCCCTGCTGTCTTGGCTGCAGGTGAAACCCATGGCTGCAGGGTGAGCAGCCTGGGCAAGGAGATGAGGTCCTGTTCGTGTGCCATTGTCCCCAGCACAGGGCACAGCTGGGAAGCCCTGGTGCCACTGTCACTGTCACCTGAGGCACAAAGGGTGCCTGCATTGCTGGCCTGTCACACTGGGCCTGCTGCATCCGGGCCCAGACTGGAGATACCCAGATTTTTAATTAACAGGTAGTCAACCAAGGCTTCCCTTTTGAAGGATGCATAGTGGAGGCTGATAATTTTTTTTATTAATTTATTGCCTTTGAAATGTGTGACGTCCACATTTGTCCTGAATTGTATGTATTTGTTAAAATGTCTTCTTTTTCTGGACAACCTGTAGAAATGTACCTGTGTTAGGAATTGAGATAAATAGTTTATTGACTAATTTGAAATATTTTTAATGATGTGACTTATATTCAATACTCAATTTCATTTAGCAAAAGAAGACATAAAACGAGGATGCATAAGCCTCACCACAACAACACACAATGGAAACAACCTCTGTTGTGATGCAAGATTTGATATTTAGTGCCTGGATAACATTACTGACCTTCAGAGCTTTGCTGTAGTTGGTAAAGTAGTATCAAATAAAATACAAAGTTCTACATTTGCTTTCTCCTGAAGATTTTTCTGTCAAACTGGGTCAACTTCTAAGTAAAGCAGGAGATCATTTTAGTCCGTCAGCACTGCAAAACTAGCCTGGTATTTGAAAATTACTTGTATGCTTGAAAATGATGTGGACTCTGGATTTGGCAGGCAGTATTGTTTAAGATCTAATGGTACATAATTCAGAAACCAAACCTTTCTCCTTCACTGAGCTTACCATCATTTTAGCAAATGTTTGTTTTGGTGGGGTCTTGGAGGCTGTATGAGCAAATCAAAGTTCTATAATAATATTTTTTCCAATACTGAAAATAAAAGAAAATAAGCAAGATCCCCCCCCAGTTTTTAAGCAGTAGCGTTTGCCACCTTTATAAAAATTCCATTATAGGCATGGAAACAGATCATAAAACTGCTATGCCCAGATCTGCAGGGGAATCAAACAGATGGCAGATCCCACTGCAGTTTGGATGAAGATTTCATAGCTAGATAGGCAAGAAAATAGTCAAGGTCAGTGATGAGGTGAAAAGCATGCCCAGATTTTCTTCAGCTAGGAGCATGTAAAGCCCTCTCACACATTTCAAGGAAATGCACCAAACCTAGAAATTTTTCCACAATGAGGAGCAAATGTCCTTAGTGTAAGACAATATAGCAACAGGGAAACAATGTGCTTGCTTAACTGTCATTTTTAAATTAAAATTGAAACGAAAACTATTTTTTCCGAATTTGTGTGTTTTGTGCCAGTATATATTTTTTAAATTCAGTTAAATCTGCAGGTGGTCATACACCAGCTTGCAAATAATATTTGTGAATTTTGGCAACCAAAATGATCCTCAAATAATGGTTATTGTTAGTCAATTAGTTCTGGGACCAACATGCATCTAGAGCTCCTGGCAGATTATTTTTTTCCTTCGTGCTTCTGTCTTTTATGCCCTCACAAATGTCTGAATTGAGAAGTTATGGCTTTAAATGGAAAGTTTCCTCCCTGATTTGTTGTGTTCTTTTAGAAACAAAAACCCCAAGCAATCTAGTTTGTGATATACATCAGGCTCAGCTACACAGATCTGGAGGCTGTATTTCTCTCTTGTTTATGTCGTTAGTCTGGTTTTAGTTAATTTTCATTTCCAGATGTCTCTTGTGCATGTTTGGTTTGGGGTTTTTTGTTTGGTTTTTTATTTTTTTTTCTTGTGGTTAACAGGATATAAATTACCTTGATAGGACAGAGCTGTTTGCTCTGTTTTACTTGTTTAATTTCTGGATATGTTTTATTGAGCCTGATCCCTCATCATCACAAAATAGATTTTTACTGGCTTAGAACATAGATTTTACTGGAGTTATTTACTGACATGAAATATGCACAACTCCGTGAAGAATCACACTTGCAGCCTGAGTGCTTGTTTATTCTGTCATTAAAAGGGCACAAAGACCTGCTCTGGCAAGGGCTGTGTTCAGCTCTCAGAGCCCTGAGGAGCACAAGGACTCCAGTTAGCCTTGCTGAAAGAGCAAAGCTGAGGGCTGCTGCTATGAAGGCTGACTCCTGCTTGCTAGGTTGAGATATTGCCTAAGAGCAAACAGTGCTGGGTGGCTTCATGTTTAGTATCTGCCTTCTGTGGGAGGCAAAGGTTTTGGTTTTACTCATTTTCAGTGAAAGAGGTGCTGTAGGGCAGCAGCTTTAGACCTGCAGTGGTGTCTCTGCCAAGCAAATCCCTCCTGCACTGCATCCTCTTCTGCTGAATCACTTCTTGTCCTGAGGTTTCCCTCTGAGGGAGGAAAGGACAATATTAGTGTCCAGGCAGCTCCTCCAGTTTTCTCCCTGCAGGAGTGTGTGAAGAGGGGTATTTGGGGGGCAGTGGTGTCTCTTGTGCCTTAGTGGACTTGAGCAGATCCCCACAACATTTCTTCAATTTCAGGGGGATCAGGTGCCTTTGTGTGTGGGTATTGCTGGGTTATATAAGGCACTGCAGCAATCAAATACTTCCTACTGCTTTCCCCAAGAGCTGCTGCAGGGACACTCACACCTTGCACACAGGGATGGCAGGGCACCTTGTGCTTTTTGCTGGAGGCTTTGAGAACTTCAAGAGGTGAGATCCAGCAGTCTTAGAAAAAGCCTGAGAACTGATCCTGCAAGAAAAAAATCTGAGTGGCAGGGAGATTCCCCAGGTTTGTTCTGTGTTGCCTTTTGGTAACACATGAGTAACTAAAATTCAACTCCAGGCCATTAAAGAGGATAGAAATGCTTCTAAAATTTTCCAAAGCTCAAAAAAAAAACCAAAACCAAAAAAAACACAGAGTCATTACTACTGCTTCTCCAATGAGAAAAAAAGGCCTGCTCTTTGTAGTTACCATCTCCAGACAGTCGTTGGTGGGACAAATGAACTTACTGCTACATTTGCTTAATTTTAGGGACCAGATGCAAATGCTTTTAGGGCACCTTCCTCCTGCTGACCAGCTCACATGAACACAGGTGGAGAGGAGCAGCCACAGAGCACATACCAACAACCAGCAGCACAGATGCACACACCAACTGTTGTCACTGAGGTTGCATATTAATGGTTACTCAGACTTGCACTGACAAACACACTATTTTTGGCTCTGTGCTAGTCAGCCGAGGTCCTGAGCTCCTGCTGATCAAGGATCACGAAGGAGACGATGCAGCAAATGGGATTTGTATGCTCAAAGTCGCTCGTGCTTTGAAAGCCTGCCAAAAATAATGTTTCAGAGGGCATGTATAACACTGCCAAAATCAAGCTGATGAATGGCTGTATCATTGAATTTGGATGCAGAATGAGGGTCAAGTTCAGAACAGTCTAGCAATAGGCCATTCATGCAATCTAAGCAGGATGGGATCAGGGCATTTTGTAATCAACACTTATTAAAGACCTGTTTTATTCCAAAGCGCAGTAGAAAGAGGGCAGAGAGAAATTAAGTCTGGAAAGAAGATGACACGGGAAGTTTAGGGCTCTATCGTGTCAGGCTTATCTGATTTTTTGGGAGTTTCCTCTAGTTAGGCACAATAAAAGAAGAAAAGGAAATGCTGATAGTCTCTTCAGAAACCTGTACACATCCAGGAGTGTATTCTGCAACACTGGTGTTCAGTCTTTTCTTGCAGTAGAATTGTTCATGGTTAATATTAATTCAAAACACGGGAATAAGAAGTCTGTAGATTAAATGCTGCATGCTATTTTGCCTGAAGATGTGAGGAGTTTGAATTAAAAAAATGAGGCTTAGCTCTGAAAGCATACAGCCTTGCATTTCATTCTTTATTGAGGAATTTTATCTCCCTGGGTAACATGCAGGTGGTACAGCAAGAAGTGCATCACTTTTTCCTATCTAGAGAAAGGTGGTGAAGAAAAGCACAGATCAGGCACACAGAAGAGTGTCAGGTCTTGACTGAATACCCTCCTGTCTCAGCTTTTGCTTTTCAATTCCATTTACGTTTTTCTCTTTCAGCAATAGGTGCTTTCCCATTGATTTTGCTTGAAAGAGCTTTTTTTATGACAAGGTACTTTGGACTGAAGCCAGTTTTAATCAGTCTTGTAGTCAAGGATCTTGTGACCAAGAATATCATGTTCAGGTCCATCATGGCAACTGCTGAGAAGAAAACTGAGGGCTAACATCAGAGACAATGCTGCCTAAAATAACCACCAACCACATTTCTGCTAATTGCTATTAGCTTATGAAAAATGCAATGCCATTTCTAGTACACACAAACAGCAGCACATGGAAGTGTGCTGGGAATGTCATGGACAATTCAATTGAAGTAACTGGAGGTGTGGTAGTTGTTGTTATAACCTTCTGTGGGTTTTGTGACCTCAGTGGGATCTCATACCTTGTCATGAGCTCCTGGAGTGACAATGAGCCATTTCCAACCCACAGAAAAAAAGGCCAGTCCATGGTGTGGAATTATATCCAGATGGGAACATAACAGAGAGATGACTAAGAAAACTTAATGTAAATTAGTTGTTTGTGTCTAGAAATCTCATGTGAGAGAGCTCTTGATGCACATGGCTCAATGGAAGACAGAAAACAAAAAGAGAATAACAAACGTGTGTAATTAAATAGAGTTTACAGCTGAAGATATCTATCAAAAAATCATCTGCTCAGTGTTGCCTTAATACCTAGTGATGGACAAATCCACCCCATTGTACCTGCACATACTGGTTTAATAGATATTTGTCAGTTCTACATCTATGCTTAGGTTCCTAAATGACTCGTATGAGGCAAATTAAATCTCATGGCAGAATATTACATTAGAAACATTAGCTAAGCCTTATAGACCCGAATAATTGCAGAGCTATTCCAAGTCATGAGTGATGATTTATACCTATCTTTTTATTAATTTATTGCCTGCCCCTAAATTGGAGAATTGCTCTTCAGGAAAAATGTCTCAGTTAAAATAAGGACTGAACTCCAGAAGACAGAGGACTTGGATTCAAGATAGCAAAGAGTAATAAGGATTGAAGGGTTGCAAGTGATGTATTAGTTTACAGTTTGAATTCAGCTCCAGCAGAAATCTTGCCAAGATACCCAATTCTCTTCCCGTGCTTATCTCTGGACAGCAGGGCTGGATGCTGTCCATCTCATCCAGGCAGGAGTCAGGTTTTGAACCATGTAGTAAATAGTTATCAGGGTCTCTCTCTGACAGCCAACAAGTCCATCTCAGTGATCATTAAGGTCAAAGCTACAGTGGGGCAGTGCACATAAAGAATTTTACTTAGCTCCATCCTTCTGCCCAGCTCCTGCTCAGGCATCTCATCCTGTGCTGCTGCTCAGGAGCACAAACACCTTGATTCTCCTCAAGGACTTCACCACTTCTCAAGGATTCCTCCTCTTCCTCACCACTGCCAGGCACCCCTTTTGTGGGTCTGGACTAAAAGTGTTTCCTGCTACATGCCCTGATCTCTCTGTGCTTCCTCACATTCTCCCAAACACAACCCGCCTACACAGTGAGGGTTAAACCATGTTGGTACCAATTCCTGCAGCGTGGAATTGTCCTTGTACAAGCACTGAGGAACAGCCCCTCTCCACATTTCCCTGTGAACAAACAGTGGCCATTCAAATGTTTGCTTAAACACAAATGGATTTAAGCCTGGCTGAGCAGGATCTCTGTCTGCTTAGGCACAAATATTTGATGGGATCTTTCTCCATCATTTTCCCAGCTAATTTCCAGCTTTATACTTAACTGATTATCTAATTGATGACTCACTGTCAGTGTCCATGATCAAGAAACAGTGATTGTCTCTAGAGGGAAGTTTGTTTCATTCTCCCAGGCCACACTGAGGATGATGATGTTTGCAAAGCCCAGAGGATGAAGGTTGGTCTTCACAGGAGGGTGGAAGAATAGGTGGCTGTACTTTCATTAGACAAAGAGCTCTCATTTTTAAAGGTCAGATCTCTCATCTTCAATTTCCTAGCTACAATCCAGCCAGTGCTTTGAAATGCATTGATGCTCTAGCTGTAAATAGCAAAACCTAAATTTAGGCCAGTTTATGAAGCAGCACTCAGCACTACAGCTTTCATGGCATCTCCTCTTTTGAGACCCTTAAAAAGCAAATTTATCCCAAGAGGTGTTGCCTTACAACAGGTGTCAGCTTCTCTTAGAATCTGAGATTGGAAGTGAGCACCTTGGCAATGGTGAAAAGTGCTTTGTGTTTGGAGAGCAGCAAGTTAAATGTCCAGCCTGCATCCATTTTCCTGCTCCAGCTGAGCAGCAGTGCTAAAACCAGCCCAAAACACCAACAGCTTGCCTGCTTTTATGAATTCAGGTTGCCCTAATTTACAGGATTGTGTGTGGATATGTATGAGCAGCCTACTGTGGGTGAATGGGGAGGAGAAATCCACCCAGAAAAACTGGAATGTGTTTTTGGGTTGGTACTGGCTTACAGGGACATTGGCAAAGGTTGCAGCTGCAAAAAATGTGGCTCACACTTCAGAAAATAGAACTGGGATGCATTTGGAAGAGCCAGCTGTGCTTTATGAATAGGGGAGAGGGTAATGCTGCTGGACAGAGTGAAGCTGTAATTGCTCTATATGGATAATGTGGAAGAAGAGCTACATGGATAGAATTGCCTTTGCCTGTTTGGCAAGCTTCTCTTTGGAATGGTCTAACCTCACCAGCTCAGTGGCCTTTTTAATAGAATTTATCAGACTGAATAATAGAGCAAACATAAATTGAAAGCAGGCATGCTACTTAGTTTATTTACAAAGCTAATAAAAAATGCAAAAAATACAGTAATCAAATTATGTTCTCAAGTAAAAATGAATCAATAGATTAATAGCTTCAAAGTGCTTCCATACCAAATTAACACAATAAGCAATCAAATCAAATGATGAGGCTGTCACTTTCTCTCTCAGTCCTTGTCACTAATGAAGTTGTGCTAAGGGAATCAGAGCAAGAGTTGTTTTCAGACCACAAGTGTCTGGCATCCAATCCAAAACACTCCTTTCACTTGTCTGGGGAGCAGCACAGGTCACATCACCCCTTTGGTCTGGGCTTTGACCCTTACCAAGCAAGAATGAGAGAGGTGAGCAGTAGTCCTCTTTCAACACAAGTGGTGCTCAGCTATCCAGGTGTAAACAGTGACTCTTGCCGTAACATTTTATTAAAGCCCTGTGGCTGTTTCGGGGAGATGGGTGTCATTACCAGTTCCCCTGCCCATGCACACAGTTTGTGGGATAGTGTTAGCGCTGGTGGAATTGCTAAATACTGCATGATGGCAGCTTTAGAACATCTTTTGTCCTCAGCAGAAGTTCCTGACTAACTCAGCAGCAGGCTGACATCATTTATTTTTATGAAGCTGAGAAAGGTGTTTCTCCTTGAGCTGTACACAAACATTCATTTGTAACTGGGGGAGGAGGGTGACAGGGGGAAGAGAGAATATGCATGGACAGAGTCAAGCTGGAAGTGGAGCAATCCAGTGAGGAGCCTGCAGCTGTGTCTGGGAGCTGAGCAAGTGCACTCTGGCCTGTGCTGGACCATCCCCAGGAGCCAGGATAGTGTCCACTTGCCCAGGCTGGATCATTCTGAATCCCTGGAGTAGAACTGCTCAGATGCCACTTGATCTACTGCTACTGACACACAAATTAACAGGAGGCAGTATGGAATAACAGAGAGAAGTGGAGAAGGTATTGCTCAATAATGCCCATGTAAATGTGCACTAGGAGAGGCTGTGCTTTCTGATGACCACAGATTTCCCTTCCTGGAACAAAACTGAACCCCAGTGAGTGCTGGGGACAAGAAGAGCTGGATTCATCCTCTATAGGGTGATGCTGAGAAGAACATTTCTGGATGTTTCTGTCACTAAAATATCTCACTAGGAGAGTACAAAGGCAGATACTAGTGAGTTTATCAAAAGAAAGAGCTTTCAACCCATCAGGGAGCAACAATGTGCTGTCCAAGGAATATGAAGATAAGCTACTCTAATTTCATGCTGTGTTATTTTATTCCATAAGACAAACTATTACTTGCTTTCATAAATTTATAACGATGACCATACAAATTATGGTTTGATGTCACAGTCAGTCTCTTGGCTTAGCTAGCAGGGGAGAGGAAAAGGTAATTGCAAAATGTACAATGACAATAAAACAGTAAAGCTAGGTGGTTATGTTAGCCATTATTTCTGATGTGTGAGTGTTTCCACTACAGCTAATTTTCGAGAGGAAATTGGAAATTTCTTTTAAAGAAAAATCCTTCCTGGAATCCTAATAAGGGCCAGAGGAAATGAATGGTGAAGCCTCATGGCAAGTTGAGTGAGGAGCATGAATGAGCAGTAGCAGCGAAGTTTGCTGGGAAGTCACCTGCTGCTTCCTGATAGCTTCAAGGAGAGAATGTCAGTCAGGGACCAACTGTGATGAGAGCAGGCATCAGCCTGGTGGTCCTTGCTGGGGGAGCAGTTGGAATGTTGCAGTCTTCAGATATGCAGTAAATGAACAATGCAGGAAGTCAGTTCAACAACTCCTCTGAGCAGATCAACGCCAGCAACAAGAAGAAATTTCTAGCAGATAGTGAGAGGAAAGCCCCCACATCAGATCTGTGTGGGTGGTTAGCAGCAGTGCAGCAACCTGCTTCTTTTGGGTATTGTTCAAAAATATTGGGAAGTTACTAAGGACAATCTCTCTGGGACAATGGCATTGACTTTAGTAACTCTTTAAAGTGAAGATGAGCCAGCAGAAGGTGGGCTGTGGTACAAAATAAAATGTTCTAGGGCATTCTGACTGTTGAAGTAGGTGCTTGTTTAACATGGCTGGGAATACTGTTATTAAAATAAATATTTGTTGCTAAGATACCCTGTTAGTTCAATAGCCTTGAGATCTAGTTTGTGTCATTTGACTGGAGGTGCAGATATTTTATAGCTATGTCATTGCAGTGATTTCAGGCAGACCTAGGAGGCAGGGAGGGAACTCCTCAAATACTAATAAGAAATAAAACAGCTGCTAGCAGCAGCTCTGACCTTCAGGGCAAAGCTATCCTTGGAAAGCCAGCAGCTTGCTGAGTGGGAGGAAGAGCAAGAAAGAAAACAGTGGTAAGAGAGAAGGGAGAAAAGAAGCAGGATGAGCCACAAGGGAAGGGAGCAAACTGCCTGATAAATGCCACCTCATTTAGGCTTTGTTCACATCAGCCTGTGAGGAGGAGTAGCAGAACCTGGAATAAGAGGGATGGTCTTCTGGGAGCCAGAATTCCTTGCCCTTACTGCAGGACATTGAGTCTGCCCCTGGACTTGTCCCATGAGCTGAGGTGCAGTCAGTGGCTGGAGCACCATAGATATGGACATAATACATACTCGTGCACATAGCACATACTCCTGCACTGTGTCTTCCAGAGTGGGCATGGTCCAAGCATAAACAAGCACCCAGATATTAGGTTCTTCATCCAGAGCATGGTTGGGCACTGGCACCGGATCCCCGGGGTAGTGGTCGAAGCTCCAAGCCTGAGAGAGCTCAAGAAGTGTTTGGACAGTGCTGTCAGGCACACGGTGGATTCTTGGAGCTGTCCTGTGTGGGGCAGGAGTTGGATTTTGATGATCCTTGTGGGTCCCTTCCAACTCAGAATATTCTATGATTCTATGATCTAACTTAGGTCAGCACCAACCTGCTTCTCGAGGCTCTAGCCCATGGCATAGGATAATTTCTTCCAGCCTTCCTAAAGAAAACTCTCTCTACCATTTAGAGAGGGCAGAAGGCATCCCTAGAAGCTTCCAGATATTAATTCAGCATCTTTGAGCATCTCTCTTTCTCTCCATTGATAATTTAAGAAATGAGTAGGAAATGCTGGATGACTCATTCCACCAGAGGTACTGCTTTTCTGAGGAGGATCAGCAGCTTTTTAGAGAAAAGGCAGTGGCATTAGCTCATCTTTTTCTTCATCTTCCATCTCACCATATAATAAGACTAGGGGGTGGAAAATGTGCCTTGAATGAAAACAGCTTTGGCTTGGTGCTTTCCTCAGCCCGAGAAGATCTGGTTTTGTCTGATATGAGGGCATGGAGGGGAGCCAGGGAGGGAGTGTGAGGAATCCTCTGTCCCTCCTGCTGGCAGGGGATCCCTCTGCAATCCTTAAAGGGGTCTGGCTCCCAAAGCTCACAGGGCTCAGCAGCAAAGAGGGAGTCTGAGTCTCATTTGGGAAGCAGCAGGAGTCTCTGTTCCCTGCAATACGTCAGTTATAATCAAAGTAGTCACCAAGCAGGACTCAGAGTGTTTTGGAACAAGGCACTGACTGCCCTTAACTGGGGAAATTTTGCTCTTGCCCCTTCTGCTTCTAGCTCCATCACTCTGATCTTCCAACCAGAGACTGGTCAGTGTAGTTGGAGACATTCTTTGCATGTTCAGGTGTCTATGAGAACAGGTCCCAGGGCTGTACTGCTCCTGCTCACACAGTTGAGCACCAGAAAACCCCAGTCTGCAGATCTTCTTAACAGCAAGCACAGGAAAGCCTGAAAAACCACCACCCCTCCCTTGCTAGAGACTGACTGAAAAGGGAAAGCACAAAAGGGAAAGCACCAGAGTTGAGTCCTGATTTCAGCCACAAAAGTCCTGGGGCAATGCTGGCCCACAGAGCAAATTTACCACATATTCTCTCTACTTTTTGGTGCTTTAGCAGATGATCTTAACATCTGTATTTCTCAAGTCAATGTATACAATTTCATTACAAAGGGTGTTGTCAGATGGTAACCCTTGCTGTAGCAGTTTAAGATGTTATTGCCTCCAGCTGTCTGCTCTGTCCCTCTGTTCAAAGTCTCAACCTTTCCAGAGTCTGCAGAAGGAGATGTGCACCCACTTACATCTGCTCCCATTCCCAATCCTGCACATTAAAGCCTTCAGCTCATGCCGTGGATCAAAATTTGGAGCCACCAAAGAAGAGGTGACATTTCCTTCACCTCACATTGCTAAGGGGGCCATAACCTTTGCAACTGGGAGTGAGTGACAGCTGGATCTGGTCGCACATTAAAGCAGTTGCTCAAGTTTCTCAAAGCTCATGCGTGGCACTCGGAAGCTCTGCTGGCCCTAGAAGGATTTTTCTTGCACAGTGGTGCAGGTACAGTGATTTGAGAAACACAGTTTGTTCTTGGGTGTGTAGCTGTATCACCATTTCTGCTCTCTGTGCTGCTAAAGAAAGCAGAGCTCTATTTTATGAGCAAGCCAAACTATCCCAGAGAGCACAAACCCTCGCCAGTGTAGCTGGATCTGCACCAGAGGCTTCTGCTGACACAGTTAAGACAGTCAAGGATTATTCTGCTTTGCTCCCCTATCAAGCCACCAGGCTGGAAAATATCTGTTGTAGAGAGCAGAATAAAAGCAATCACAATAGTTTGTCTTTTCTGTGGTGCTCCAGTTTAAACAGGATCACATGGGCAGCATCTGTGGGTGCAGCTTTACTGCAGAGATCGATTTCAGCGCCTTGAAGAATTTGATCAGTGGTAATGTAGTGTGGCTTTAAAATTAGAAAGCCCAAATGCAGCCAGGCTCTGTCTGCACAGATTCTGCTTTGGTGGCTCCCCAGCCACCAGCCTGTTCATGTGAGGGCAGAAACCTGCCACAGGTGCCCCATGGCCAGCCTTTGCCAACAAAATATTGGGTGTGCACACAAAGAGGAGCACACAGTTACATGTAGCTGCTGTGCTGTCTGCTTGTATAACCATTTTTTACTCACAGAGGAGTGATTCTGGCAGAGTATAAATACTGCCATAACAGTTCTGAGAGCAGTGCTGAAGGAGAAATATGTGGTTTAGCAGGGATGGCTAGTGGAGCACTTATGTCACCTCCTCACAGGGTGATGGAAATACTGTATTATTACCTACCTATCCTAGGAAATGGAAGCCCTCCATCATTTTCCTTGTCCCTGTGCTTTAATAACGAGAGTGGTGAACCATATGGTGTCCTCTACAGGCTAAGAATCTGTGGACAAATTACTAAATTACTAAATTCATTAAAGCCAAGCAGATAAAATCTTGATCCTCCTGACTTCAGTGGGGCCTGGATTTTACTTTATGTTCACAAACTTTCCCATGTGTCCTTTTGTACTGTGTTCTGCTTTTGTGTAATAGTTAACTCGTTTCCCTGTATTAATGGTTAACATAGATTTTTTTTTCTAAAAAAGTAGTTTTTAATGTAGAACTAATTAATTCTAGCTCTGCCCTGAGTTGCTGGTAACTGAACCATACTTCCTTTGCAGAGGGGTGATGCATGGGAATGTTGTTATCTGACCCTGGGACTGGGGGGCAAAGAATCCACTGTGTCAGAATCCACTGTGCCATCTTTCACCATTCCTGCAGCTGTTTTAAGCAGCCAGGAGCAGTGGAATGTTCCCCCATTTCCCACTGGTGGTAATCTGTGCTCACCTCCCAAAGGATGAAGAGCAGCCCATTTTGCTGACCAGTGGAGGTGATGCTCAAAGAGAGCCACTTTCTCATCTTGCTTCTCCTGTAATTCCTCAGTGGCCTTGGGCATTTCATTTATTGTCCCTCCCCTTTTTCTCATATTTATAACCGAGGGATAATATTCATACAGTCTTTCAGCTGTTGTGATGGCTGTTAATTACTGTTCAGGCACTGCTCTGGAATTAATGTATGGTGCAAGTTCTGGGTGTAATTTAATTATTGAATTTCAGAAGTATTTGACTCTATGGGTTATTTTTAACTCTTGTTTCTTAGTGTATATAGAAAACATACCTATTTCTTTCAGTCTGCAAAAGTCTGTGTTAATAGCAAAAGGTATCTATGACTTAAAGCTGGATGTTACAGAAATATGAGACTTTCTGGATTCCTAAAAACCAGAGTAACATTTGCACCATCATCTATACCCACTACTGCACCTTCTTTCTTCCTGTCTCCTCCCTTCCTTTCTTTGCACTGAATGGTGTGTTTTTCCCACCAGTAGCTACATTAAACCTACCTGGAGATTCTGCCTGTCCAGATAAATCTTGGTATTAAGATTAAACTGCCCTCAATCTTACCTTCAAAACTCGTGAAATTTTATGTTCTAAACTCATGACAATTTCTTAATTTCTTTTGAAGTTAAGAAAGATAAATTCTGCTTTTTTAATGATTTATGACTGAAAATCTTTGGGGATTTGGCTGAACTCTATGTGGAGAGCTCAAACAGATGGTTTGTGTATTGTCAGATATATCATGGTTTGGCTGAATGGATGTTGATTGATCTCTGTCTTCACCAACCCATGACATCCATTTTGTGTGTGTGTGTGCTGATGGAAAGAGAGTTGCACTTCTCCCAGTTTTGCCCTGCTCCCTCAGGAACTTTGAGAAAAATCAGTGCCTGTGCTGCAGAGACCGTGGGGACCACCCCTGAGGGAACTGTATTCATTGGATTCCCCATGTATTTACTGTATTCCCCACTGTCCTGCCTGACGTGTGCTGGGTTGTTCCCATGGTCTGGAGAAGAGCAGTACTTACTCTGTGGAGAATTCAGAAGGACCTCATTCCCCAGCAGACAGGGACAACAGGGTCCTAATATCTGTGGCCAGTTAAAAGGAAAAAAACCCCAAACCCTTACACTCCAAAAGTCATAAGGAGGATTTAGGGGAATCGATGAGAGTTGCATGCTCGGCTGCTCATCTTTAAAACCTGACAGGATCAATGTCCAGACAGCAAAAGGTTGTAATAAATTTTTCTACTGGATATTTCTCTTCTACGGACAGCTTAGGTGAGTCCACAGAGGCTAACTCAAGAAATGCCCATAATTTCTCAAATTCTCCAATCTGTGTGCTGCCAATAACTCTATTCTGGGAGTGCTGGGTAATATCTGAAGGGCTCAGTGAGCACCTTCTGCCAAACAGCACAGCTGCTGCAAGTGAATCTGAGGAAATGGAGACCAGGGTGTTTCATGCCAGAGTGAAGGGAGGAGCAGGAGTCTCCTCAGGCTCTCTCCTAACCCAGCTGCTGCCCCTGAGATCCCCCTGCCTCAGGGGAGACATGATTCAGGATGCTTTGAGCCCATGGCCTGAGGGAGTATCTTTTTCCAGAGGAGCTCTAGGAAAAGTTAGGGAGCAACACAGAGGCATCAACCAGTTCCTCAGGCCTAATCATTGAGGAAGAGGCCAGAGAGGCAGACCCAGACAAATGACCATTGCTCCACCCTTGCCCTGATTTATGCAAAAAGCCAAAAGTCAGTTATTTTCCTGTGGGGGAAAAAAACCCCCAAAAAACCCCAATAAAACCCTACCACAACAACCACAAAAAAAAAAAAAAAAAAAAAAAAAAAAAAAAAAAAAAAAAAAAAAAAAAAAAAAAAAAAGGCAAAAAACCACCCCGTACAATATTTTTTGTTCCAGAAAAGCCAAAATACCTGGAAAGGGCTTTCTTCTCTCCACTACAGGAGTGGTTCTGAGCAGGCTGAGAATGGCAAGACTGGGGAGAGGAAAAGCCTTCAAGCATATAGGAGCAAAAATGAAGAGAAGTGATGGCAGCCAGTGTGGCTCTAACCTTGTTAGGAGAAATGTGTGGAAAAGACAAGAACAGATCAGGAGACAGAAATAGCTGTATGCTGTACCCAGTAGCTACAGAAAAAACCCCCAATACTTTGAAACAGTAAAGCTCCTGTCTTGGTGGTAAGATGAAACCAAACAAAAGGCTTTTCCACCAGAAAATGAAGGAATAGCCTGTTGAGAAGAGGGTGTCTTGCATGTCACCGCATTTTTTTTTCTTGGTATGACAGTTACTGTGTTGAGTCTCGAGGTATGAATCATGTTGCAGTAGGACAAACAGTTAAATGAGTCTGAATAACCAAGCACATCTGAACAGAAAGGATGGTGTGCTGGAGACTGAAAAATGAGAAATTGTCATTCCACAGAGAAAAGGGTTTGGGTAACAGTGAGAGTGACTCTTTATACATTCCCAGCATGTCCATGCAGCAGCTACAGGAGTAATGTAGTAATCAGTTGGAGTCAGGGTGCATTTGAGCTGTTACAAAATACATGGTTTGATTTGGTTCCATACCACTTCTTCTATTGCTGTTATGGTTTTCCATCAGTATATAATATTCTGCCTAACTGTATTTTAATAGCACACTATGGGCAGCTCAGTGCTCTGCTGAAAACAAAATATTTAAACAAAGGACTATGAATTTTTAACCCATTCATATTTTATGGCTAAGTTTATTGAAATTTTTATAACACTCCAATAGTTTTCTGCAGAGGTCACAGTGGCCTTTTGCTAATAGGCAGTATAACAAGTTGGTCCATTATAACATGGACCCATCTTCCCAAGTCTGAAATATTGCAGCTGAGAAGTAGAAAGGTAGACAACACCAGGGACTTTCCCAGAGACTTTTTGAGGGGTCAGACATTAATTATTTGTAACACAGGCAGAAATGTGCGGAGGTTATTGGTTTGGCTTCATACTGGTGCCTGAGTGGACTCATTCTCTGTATGGCCACAGCCCCAGCTGAGTTCAGCATCACACAGGGGTTGAATCATGGGTCATTCCAGCTGGAGCACGCTGCCCAGCCCACTTCCCAGACACCCCTGAACTGCTTTCTAGCCCTGAGCATGTAAAGGCTACACATGAAGACAAATGAAGCCATTCATAGCTGGCATGCTGAGGAAGCTTGGAAGACAAGCCCTTTGACTCTGGCTGCTCTGCCACTGCCATGGCAGAGCCATGAGCCTGTTCCAGCTCCTGCACAGCTGCTGATGCAAATGCCCAGCAACAAGGGTACCAAAAGCTATCATTAGCAGCACTTAAACACAGCAGTTGGGAAGCAGCATAGGGAAACACAAACCCTTTGATTGCTGAAAGCTGGGATAAAGTCCCAGCACCCTGGGAGAAAGCAAAACCTGTGTTCTAATATCCCTTTTCAGAACAAGCCAGGCTTTCAGCTGCTGTGCTGCCATGTGGCTGTGGATGCCATTAGTAGAGAGGGTGTGAGACATCTCACTGAAGTCTCATCTCCAGGCTGAGCATACCTGGGTGAGCATGTCATCTGCAGTTCAAGAGGATACAAGCAAGACTCTGTGTCAGAGTGTGTTCCTGGATGGCACAGTCATGGAATTGACCACCTGTCAGCTGTGCACATTTTGGGAATGTGGCAGCAGGTCTTAGTCAGAGGACACATGACAGAACACCAAACTGTGATGCTGTAGATGTGCCTGTAGCATGAGTGAGAAGGGATGTCCACAGACAATCTTGGCACATTCTAATTCAGGACAGGGTCAGACTTGGATCAAATCATGTGATGCCCCATTTAAAATAATTTTTAACCTATTTTTTAGTTCTTGTTGAACCTTAACTTCTGGTTTATGTGGATGTAGCTATATTTTTGCAAGACAGCAATTGTTCCTTCTATTTTCTTTGGGCTTTCCATTTTGTACTGATGAACACAAAGCAAAATCTTGTTAGTGTCTTCTGAAAATCATTCACAGAGTCGTGGTTTCCATCAGAGCAGCTGATTTTGCATTCCAGGCTTGGTGAGCATCACACAAACCAGCACAGGGGCTTGGCACAACAATACTCACCACTTCCAAGATGATTTGCCTGTCAGGCACCCATGAAATGGCATCCTGCCCGTAATAAGCAACTCTTTCCTCATTATCTTCTCTTAAAAGCTTTCTGATTAATTCAGGAGGAGTGGATAAAGGCCCTGCCATTTTACATTGCTTAGTGCTTTTCATTACAAAAGACCATCATGACGTTTCACCAGAAATTTTCATATATTCACTGTTTTGCCATGGGGTGAGGAGAGCTGGATTTTCAGCAGCAGAAAAGCCTTTTGGCAGAAGGAGTGAAATTCTTGTTAGGTTTTTGTGAGGAAGTATATTGCCCCCAAAATATCACCCTTAATTTTAATCCTGGGGAAAGACTTGCTTCCTTGCCAGCCATCAGCTTTCTGAGGATAGGCTGTGGCTGTGACTTAACCACTCATCTCACTCCTCTTGGGAGGCCTCAGCATCTCTGCTGAAGCAATCAGTGATGAGGAGAGAAACAGGCCAGGGGCTTTCTCTCTCCCTGTACAATCATATGTACGTATCCCTGTACATATCATAATGTACGATCATACATTACTCTGAACTCTGTACACAGCAGCAGAATACATCCTTTTCTGGGGTACCATGTTGAAGAGCATCATTCTCACTCCCAGCCTTCAGGACCTCCTGTCCCCAGGAGATGAGCAAGGAGCCAGCAGAGCCCGGCTCTCCTGGGTGTGTCCATTCCCCAGCCTGGAGGGGACACTCGGGACTCAGCTCTATTGTCCAAAGACAACTTGTGCAATTTCAGACACTCTCTCCTCTCCTGCAGATTTCTCTGGGCCTGAAGGAAAAGTAGGGGACTCACAACCTCCTGGTGAGCAAAGGGGGTTCCCTAGAGTGTGTAAGATAGCACCAGAAGTCCGTGGGCAGAGAAAAGGTTCAGATGCTCCTCTTTATCTCCACTTTCAGACACTTACACACACCTATCCCCAGTACAGGTACCTGCAGGTGGAGTGAATGTCTCAGCTCCTGTTACTGTCACTGGAGAGTCATTTAGTAGGACCTGCAGAGCTGTGAATTCACCAGACATCCCATTTTAGGGAAGTCCTGTAGACCCCAATGACTACAGTGGCAGGGTAGGTAAGTGTTTCAAGTGTAGACAGCTATTCCAGCAACACCCAAATTTTGGGGTCTGGGTCTGGAGGCAAGTCCCATCCTCTGTGTTTGTGTCTGGAATTTAGGTCCTTCTCACAATGGTAGCACGTTGCTACAGTTACATATAAATTGTTCTTCATCATTTTCCACTCCAGGGAAAAAAAATGGATAATTACATTTAAAAACAGAAGCATGCAAAAAAATTATGTTAAGAAACAAGTTGCAAAGTCAGACACTTGGAAATTAAAAGTTCTGTATGTAGAAGTCATTCTGCAAAACCTAATTGAGTTACCTTGTGAATATATTGCATTTTTCTACATTTTATAATATTATAATTTTTTCGTATGCACCTCTCTTCATTTTGCATTTCAAATTACTTTCCTCCAATGTTCAGTGATACATTATTAAAATAAATATAGCAATACAAATGTATTACAAATATGTCTGTACAAAAATTGTATTTATTTAGGCTGCATAGTCAAGCACTTGAAAGCCAGGAAATGCCAGATGTACACACTGCAAGCACAGCGAGATACATTCTCTATCCCAGAAATCTTATGAATCAAATTAACACAAGGTGAGCCATCTGCCACGGGGGTAGGATGGGAAGACAAAAATAATAGTGACCAGGACATGTTATATAACCTTGGTATGAGCACTGAGGGCAAATGAGTGATTTCCTTTGTTTTCTTCTAAGTGGTTTCAGGAGACCTCTTGGCCCTGATGCTGTTGACATTCTTGGAATAATATTCTGCATATTGCACATATCCCTGGATCTTCTGAAATGGCATCATCAGCAGTGTGCCTGTAGGGGCTCAGAGATGCCTTCCTCCAATACTTGTTAACAGACACATTCCTGGTACCAGGAATTTGCAGTACTAAGTGGGAGTTCATCTAGCAAAAGTGCTGCAATTAAGAAAAAAAGGATATTTCATGCTAGAGAACATGACTCTGGGCTCCAGGGTAAGGGTAGCCCACCCTGAGCCCACTGCCCTGAAAAGCCAGGGCTTGGCAGTGCAAATCCTGCCCTGAGTGGCCTCACATCACTGGGAGGTGGCACATGCTTGGATTAACCTCCTTCTTCATGTTCAGTGTTATTTTCAGGGGTGGATATCTGAGCATGGGTGTGTGCAACAATACTGAACATTGTATGCAGAGCTGTGATCCCATTCTTGGGGTCTTTGTGTCTGAGCATTTCCTGCTGGCTCTAGTGACAGAGTGACACTGACACTGCCTACTGTCCCCATATGGGATAATTTAGACGTTGAGGACAGAAAAAGGAGGAGATAAAATAGAATTAGGTTCTCAATTTGATCTCCTTGCCAGTTGTTCCACCAGATCATTCCCTCTGATAGAATTCCTGGTCCCTGTGTGATGCCTCTGTTTGTATGCTCATGTGAAAGTATCTCAACAGTGGGAATGTAGAAAGAGACAGTAATGTAATTCCATGCCTCTCTTGCTAGACTGGCTGCAGGCCCCTCCTTTGCCCCAAATGCATTTTTCTCCAGCAGGCTCTGTAGAGCATCCCAAGCTGCTCTGTGCTACAGGTTTCTAAGGAAGGTTCTGGTGGAAAAGTAGGCTCCTAAGAATACTGGCTTTTCAAAAACTGTCTGGACTACTGGTACACCAATCTGCCTGCTAATTTCAGATTCAGATTTGTGCCTTTTCTGTGGGATCCAGGGGGATTTCCCAGCTTCTGGATCTGTTTTCTTCCCACTTCCAGACCTAAGGCTGAATCATGACTTGGATATTTGTCACATTATTCCTGTCTCCACATTCCAAAAGCCTTCATGAGCTGCCCAGAGAAGGAGCAGTGACACACTTTCCCTGTACTTGTCTCTGAAAAAAGAGGAGAGGAGGCCTGCAGGGCTCACCACCATGGCCTCTGCTACCTGGGTATCACCCTGTCATGAGCACTTCAGACTCTGCACAATCTGTTCTCAGCTTCTGGTGTGTCAGATGATTCATAGCACAGAGGAGAATAACTAAATATAAATGGCAACTCTCACCATGCTGCTATTAATCATCTCAGGGTATTGTCCCACCACACTCCTCCCACGGGCTGATACCCCTCCAGAGTGTTTGTGTCCAAAGGCTCTGCAGCAGAGAGGGGCTGAGCACGGGTGAAGCCACATCCCTGCACATTTGTAGTTCTCCTAATAACCAGTGTTCTCCCTTGTTACTCCTGGAATCTCTGCAATCCACTCCCCACCCACGTGCCTGCCATCTGCTCCAGCCTTTTTGGTGGTGGTGCTGTGCCCATGTGAGAACAACTGCACACAGCTCACCCTCAGAGATGTGTCAAATGCTGCTTTCTTTCCAGGCTTGAAGGAGGAACTGTGGGAAGGGTGTGGAGATCTTCCCTTTCCTGGTTTCTGAGACTTTTGAAAAAATATATTTTGTGTAATAATCACAACAAAATGCCCTTTTTCTTCTCTTTTATGCACACTCCAAATCACACCCCTTGCCCTGATCCTTCTTTGGAGCATGCAGTTTGTTCCTAGTACTCTTTGCTGTTGTTAGGATTGATGATTATAGTGTTTCCCAAGTTTCCTTGGTCCAGTAGGTGGAAAAAACCCACCACTTCTCTGACCTTTAGAAGTGCTTTTCTTAGCTATCATCATAACTCAATATGCAAGATATAAAAAGGGGTGATTTTTACACAGATACATCTGTGCTGGTTTGTAAAAGTGGGGTCAAGTGGGTGGAAGAAAGAAATAATTTGAATAGAGAGATGTGAGTTTATCTTCTTTATGCTGTTCCTTGTACATATTCTTGTATATATTCCACCCTGTCTCTTGGCCTGCACAGGAACAGGCAGGTCCACACTCTACATGGTGCCATTAGCACTAGAAGGTTCTCTGAAAACTTTAATGACACTAAAGATTTCAACCTGAACTACCAAACAGAGAGTTCTGTAACTGGGGGATTTTTTTGTCTAGCTTAATTAGAACTCTTAAAGCCACCCCAAAATGTCATTAGTTAAAGATGGGATTTTTCTGTGTTTGGCACAATAATGGAGGAAGGAATGTTCTCACTGCAGGTGTGTTGGAGCTCCCCTGGGGTACCTTCCATAACATCACTCCCCAGGAAACTGCTCCTCTCCACACAGCAAAAGGCTACCTCAGTGTCAGTGCTCAAGCAGAATGGGAGGGGAAGGAAGAAACAGCTTTCTTTTTAAACATTTGTATAGCTCAACTGGCTAAAATGGCTTTAGAAAAAAATGCAGACAAATTCCCTTCCTTATGAGGCTGAGTCAGAGGAATTGCTAAGATAATTAGTCATAAATTTCAGAATTGAAATTACAAATTGAATAGAATATGTCCTGGATGGACAGGACATTCCATTTCACAATGGAAATATTTTCCTATAAGTATTTTCCTAACATATTTACCATTGCTTTCCATCCAGGCCAAAGAAAAGTGAAGGGAACAAAAAGAGGGGGTGAGAATAGAAGGCTACATGCTTCTGTGTGATGTAATGTTGTGATGTCTCTCATAGCTGCCAACAAAAGCAACACTTTGAGTTTTGGCTGATAATTCAACTGGGAGAATTTCAAAGCAGTTTACTGATTAGCAGAAGAACAACTGTAACATAAATAGTAACACAGACTAAGCAGAACAATAGAGGGAGAAAAAACAAGATCTCCATAAGAAAACACTGTGCATCTCACTGGCAGCCAATTCATTGTCTGGAGTGAGCAGTCTGTCCCTTACCTTTGCAGCCATAAACCCAAGGAACACAAGCTTCAGCAAAATGATGTTAACTGGACAGACCATTCCCATCCCATCTTTTCTGGGGGTGCTTGGAAGTGGACCGTTCTCTGCCTCCTGAACTGATGCTGCAAAGCAGAAAAACATGTTGTTATCCTTTTGTGATGCCCCCTCATTACACACTTGTGATGTCTCACGTGTATTTTGAGTTATGCTTTCTGTATTTGTTAATTTATACCTGTATTTTTTTCCTCACATCGTCCTCATCCTTGACCATTTCTACCTACAAACAGGTTGTGCCCCCATGGCTCCCTGACCGCCTGGCTAGAAGTCTTCAGGTGCAATTGTTTGTGAGAAATGCTTTTGTGGAGAAAACCCATCCTGAATGAGAGGGGAGGAGGGAAGAAGGACAATGTAATATATTTCCTCTTTTATTGCTTTTGCAACCCTTTGATCATTGTTATATAAGTGATTTAGTGTCCCTTTATATAAGTTGAAGTGTCCAGAATAGAAGGTGTGTTCATGATAAACTTGGAGATGCTGGAGACATGAGGGACTTAGTGGCCTCTAAGACTGTCTCTTGAGACAGCATTCCTAAAAATCCATTATTCTTTCCAGATATTTGTGACAACTAGTGAGCCTTCTGCTCTATCTTAAAAAAAAAAAAAAAAAAGGTCTGTGATATTTTCTTTACTTCCCTTCCTAGAGGTAAAAGTGGCAACAGGAGACCCAGGCTGCTTTCAGCTCATGCCTAATATGGGAAAAATCAGACAGCTCCAGAGGTTTCACCAGAGCAGCTTTCTCCCAGCTCTAATCAGTAAGAATGAGAAAAGAAGATATTTTCTGTTGCCTGCTGGCTCCATCATTTTTCTTAGTTAGTGGACTACAATATTTGTGTTCATAGCACAAGAGTGCAGCCAACAGATCCTAGACAAACCATATATTTCTGGGGTTTAGCAACCCATAAAAGTGGAGTGTAGCATTTGATTTATCTCAGCAAATGGCTCCAACTGTTCTCAGGAACATATTTTTTTCATCAAAGGAGGTGTTCCCTAGTTTAAGTCTTGATTTGAATCTCCTTGCCCGGGGATATATTTACAGAACTACTTATAAAATATTATCCACTTCATAACTGCATTTTTAATGTTTTGTTCATGCAGCGACTCTCCTGAAATCATTGTTTCTTCCCAAAGGAAGCTAGCAGGATTATAAGTAATTGCTGGATTATCAAACAATGCACAGCCTCATTTTCTGGCCTAAGCAAGTTACTGGAGTTTCATAAATGCTCAGTCATGTGCATTATTCTGCTATGCTGACCTGAAGAGACCACCAAGGAGAAGGTAAATGACCCACAGAGGCACAGAAAAATATTTCCATTCCTGAATGATCTGAGACTTCATTTGTTTGCTGCCTGTGACATTGCTTCTTTTGTATGTGAATGCAGGGGATGCCTGGCCCCGATGTCCCACAAAATATTGATAAGAGAATGATGACAAGCACTGATGTTAGAAATACCTGACATTTATCTTGGCTTGGTTTTAAATAGGGGAGTCAATCTTTACTCATCTGCAACCATCCAGCACAGCTCCTTTATGGTCCCTCCCTTCTTCTCTCCCACCAGCTTTCTCTTTTTTGCCTCTGAAGCCTAAGTCCTGGTATGACACAGAGATGAAAAATCTTCAGGCTGGTCTCCATCAGAACAAAATTCTACTGGTCTTCATAGGCCTCCATAAATCACTGATTTGCCTTCTTCCTTCCAGAAAGGAAATCGAAAGAGGAGCATGACAGGTACATATTTTTGATTGTTAACACTTAGTTTTAACCAATAGGTGAATGTACTGGAAAAAAGAAGGCAGAGATATATTAGAGGGAATCTTTTCCTTCAGATGGGAAATGGAGGTTTGACAAAACGGATTTTTTTTACTGGTACACATGACTTTCATTAAAATATTTGCAAAATATGTTAAAATATTCTGTTCTTACATTTTTGCTACAGCTTTTATGTTACACTGTTATTTTACAAATATAAATTTGTAAATGCAAAATGAAGTCTAATTTAATGAGCCCGAAGGAAGCAATTGGAGACTTCAGTGTTTGAATGTTTGCCCTCATGACCAAAAAAAAAAATCAGTGCAAGCCACTTTTATTTATGATTCAGAATGAAACCGAATTTTGAAGCCCTGCAGCTTTCCTGAGGAGGGGATTTCTGGTGGCTGACTGCCCCTAGTTCTGGTGCAGCTGTGAGACAGGCAGCAGTGCTGATCATGGCACAGAAATGGGGCTGAAGGGGCGCAGCACAAGGCGTGGCCTGAGGTCTCTGCTCTGTACCACAGCATCCAAGGGCCACAAAAACTTCACTCAGCAGCATCCCTAGAAGACTTCTTTTTTACACAGTTGCTTTTTCTTTTCTGATTTACTTTGATTTTTTTTTTCCCTTTTATTTTTTCCTCTTCTTCTCTTCCAGGGACTTTTTTCAGTCTTGTCTTGCTTTTTTTTTTTTTCTCTCTTAAATGATTCGGTGAGTGTGATGCTCTCTGTTGGCAGTCCATATGTGGGTTAAAGAATGAGGAGAGATGCTTTGCCCTTGCCTAGGGGTGGGTAAACTGCCTAAAATTTCTTCCTGGGAGACTTATTTGAATCTCTGCAGGAAGTGGAAACACGAGTGATATATGACTAAACTATTTCATGGCTTATGACTTTTATCAGCACGTAAATGAAAGACAGTGAGTGGCTCTTTCAAACGTTCACAGTGAAAGTGTTCATTTGGACACATTATCAAAAAATAAGCAGTGAGGGAGAGATGGGAACACGGCAGAGAGAGGCAGAGACTGGGATGTGATCAGTGTGGGAATGAGTCATCTGAAGCTTCACTGGGGGATGAGGTGCAGACACTTTGTGACCCAAGGAAAGCAATTTACGTGTTTTCAAAGCAGCCATTAACTTCAGGAGACCAAATTGAAACAGTGTGAGAGGAATTTCTCTTACTGGAGATGTCCATGTGTGGGCTGGTCACACAAATCCCCTACTTACAGCCAGGAGAAAACAGTAGCTGGTCTTAAGATGCTTTGTCTCTTGGACTGCTTCAGGTGTTCACACCAGGACAAAATGCCTGTTTCTACCCCCAGCCTACACAGGAGCCAGCACAGCTCACCCATGCCCAGCTCTCAGCAGGGCAGGGGTCTGGACTTAGGTGAGAAGCTGCAGCACCTGCTCTGCAGCATCTTGTTTGATGCAACTGCTGAGTGGTTGCAAACCCTCTAACCTCAGGTGACACCTGTACAATGGCTGTTTTGGGAGCAAAATAATTTTCTTGTGATTTAGTACATGGATCTTGTAAAAAAAATCTAACAGCCTGGAATTGTTTTCCTAAGGGAAAATCACCTCTCAGGATCATGCTGCTTCTGCTTCAAGATTCTTGAGTGTCAGAGTCAAATTTAAAAAAAGGAAGTGAGGAATGTGGTATTGGGAAATCACAGGTACTGTTAAGGGCCTCAACTATTGTGCTGTTCCTTTCAAAACATAACCCCTTAGTCAAAAATTGCCTTGTTTTTAGAATTACAGCAAGAGGCAGGTAAGATCAGTATCTAATGGAGGTCTTCAGTCTGGCAGTTTCTGTGTCTTCTAAGTTATTATATCTTGTATTCATGCACAGCCATTAAACTGTTACAGGTCTTAAATAAGAAACAAGAATCCCTAAAACATTGTAAGATGTCAGAACAGAGAAAGAGAGGATAGAGAAAATTCAGACAGCACTCCCTACCCATTCTACCTATCTTTCCTGGAATATAAGAATCCTATAAGAAAATATTCAAGAGAAACTTCTTAGTTTTCAAACAGCAATCCATTGTCCTAATGTGTACCCCAGGCCAAATTCAGCCCTCATGGAAGTGATTGGAATGCTCACGAAGTCAGGAAATTCCTGGAGTCAGGCTTATGCCTGAATTTGGCTTTCTATGTTATATGGGGAAGCTCATATTGGTTTTTTCCCCTACGAGTGAAAATACAGTTTACAACCAGGATGTGATACATCCCTTCACAAATAATAAACAAATTCCCTGTGACAGAAGCTCAGCCTCATCAAACTGAGCTCTGTGCAGCACTCATAAGAAGAAGGATAAAAAGTTGCTACAGCCCTAACACAAGCTAGGATGAACATGATGTGTACCTGACTTCTGGTTTTTATTCAGCAGGCTCCTCTCTTCTAACAGAACAAACGGATCTTGCTTCCCCAAGCATATGGCAGCAACACATGCAATTTACATCCCATATGGGATCTTTTTCAGGCAACTATCCGACTATAAAATGTCACAAGAAGTCACTTTAGATCCCCATTATTGAGTGCAGACAGTTAGCATTCCCTTTAGTAGCACTGTCCACAGCTCCAGGAGAGGGGCTTTTATTTTCATTTTTGTTTGTGCTGCATTAGCACCTGCAAATTAGAGAGCACTGCAACGCCTCTGCCATCATGCTGTGAAAAATGTAAAATGTAGGATTCCTTCAGATGCCCACGGACTAATTTAGCCACAGATGAAACCAGTTGGAGTGACACATAATGTGAAAGAATGGGACAGGAAAAACAGCAGTGCATGGTTATTGCATGGCGTATTTTATCACTCGGACTCGAAGCACTCGGAGAACAGGGTAAGCAAAATTGTCCCTGTTTCAAAGGTGGGAAAACAGAGGCATGAGCAGGTGACTTGTCAGAGCATGCCAAAGCAGTGACAGAGCTGGCACCCAAACCCCAGTCACAGGCCAGCCCTTCACACCCTCTCACACTGCCTCCTCCTCGCAAACTCGGGTCCCATTTAAAGAGATCACGTCATGCCTATGAATAGCTCAGCCACACACATGTAAATGTGGGGGCAAAACCACACAGAATAGGCCTTTTCATCTCCTTGGCCGCCTGTACCAACATGCTTAATTGGCACTGCTGTGTAGGCAGCACAATGAAAATGCCTGCAAAATGCAGATTTTAAAGACCATGGGCATCAGGAGGGCCCCCCTTCCACAATGAGGGAAGCATGTGTGCACTCAGTGGGAAACTGGATATCCAGGCAAGTAGGGCTGGGGTTTCTGGCATTGCAGAGGATGGAAATCAACAGGGCATCAAAGTAAATAAATGGTCAGAAGTCTGGAATGGGAAAAGAGGATATTTGTGCTTGATGTATTTATAAGGAAGACAGGATCAGAAAGGGATAGAGCAGGGAAGGAAATTGCTTTATCAGTGCACATGCATTAGATTTAATTGTTTTCATACTAGGAGGGCCAAGAGGGGTAGGATTCATAAATTCCCCTCACAGTGGAATATTACAAATACCGTGTTGGGCACAGCAAATAACTCAGACTTTGGAAATTCATCTTACAGTGGGCCTGAAAGACAGGGAGAGTGGCCAGTGAGAGACCTCCAGGGTCAAGAACAATGATGACGACTAAGGGAAAGGAAAGAAGATGCGAAGGATGTTGATGTTTTAGCCTAGAAAGATTACTTCCAGGTTAATGAATGGCTCTTAAAAGCTCATAAGAGGATGTGGCTGGAATGCAGAGAGGATGAGCAATGTACTGTGAGATTCTCTTTTCAAAGGAAGAAAGGAGAAGAACAGAGGAAACCACTGATGAGAAGCATTAAAGGAATAAATAGAGAAGTAAAAAGAGGTCTCGAGAGGGACAGGACTGTGCCAAAGCCACAGAAAGAAAAGGTTTCAGCAGGGGGATAAGACTGGTGTCACAAAGCCAGTAAGGAGGCTTAGGACCTAAAGATATGGACTAGCTGGGAAAGAAGGGATGACACGATGGTGTATGTGCCACCCACCAAAAAATGCACAAGCAGTGAATGAACCACTGTTCATCCCATTTCACTTGCCCTTGCCCAAGAGCACGTGAATGAGTTTTAGTTGTGTGGCAAATACCTTGTCTTGAAGGATCTTACCTCTTTTCACTGACCAATCTTGCATCATGTCCTTCATCCATCCTGACAGTGACACCACTGTTAACCCCACTGGCTTGACACAGCAGTGCCATGAAATCCGGGTAATTGTACCATGAAAACCCAAGTATTTCACAGCACATCACATAGCCAGTCTCCAGCCAGTAATTTGCCTGCAATATTGTCCCCTTAGCAAGAGTTTGCAAAATCCAGAGAACTTGGTCTGGACAAGAAAATATTCAGTGCAACCCTTGAATTTCCTGCAGTCATTAATCTGATGTTTTTCTTTTACCTCTTCTAGTTATCCTGGTCCTTTTAAATGAGACTGTTTATTAGTCATTCTAGGCTTTACCTTTAAGTTTGCATGCAGCAAGAAATTGATGAATGTTTTTAATAAAATTTCTTTGGTTTAGTCAGGCAACAACTTCCCCACTGCCAAACACCTACGCCCAGCCTGCTGTCTTTCCATTTAGTCCAGTGAACCAGGTCAAGCCCCAGTCAAAGCCTCATTCCTGGGAGGCTCCCACTGGGCTATAAAACTGATAATGACATGAGGACAGTGAGCCCAGTGCTCAGACACAGTAATTGCTCAACAGTCCATAAGAGAAATAATCACAGTATATAGATAGCAGCCAGCACAGGGAGGCCAGAGAGTCCAGAAAAACAAACATATTGTTCTCCAAAGAAGACCTCTAGTTAACTTCTCCCTGCCTTCGTCTAGACTGGAATTAACCTTATGAATTCAGGTAATTATTCTGTGCCCTGACTCTTGTGTGAGTGGCTTCAGAGCCATCTCCCTGCTGTCTCCAGAAACAGCAGCCCACAAGGACATTTCAGATATTAATTGGAAGGGAAATGTTTGCCAAAGGTCAGTTCAAGCAGAAGAAAAGCCCCTTTCATTGTGTCTGGGGGGAGAGCAGAGAAAATAAGAATCTCAAGGGAGGCACAGCCAGCCTTTGTGATTTATTTGGTAGAAGGCAGGTGAGAATCAGTGAATCATCTCCCTCTTTTTATTTTTACCCAGCCTGTACCAACTTAACACATTTCTAGCCAGGACATAGATCACCTCAGCGCAGTTCTCAAGACTGCCTTTTTTCCCCCCCTACACTTATGCACACACATGATAAATCACTCTGCCTCTGACTTTGTGTGGATTAGAGCACAGAAATGTTTAAATCAATGTTCGAAGTGGCTCGTCTCACTTGCTGATGGCCAGCACCCAGTTTAATGCAAAATGGATTCAGAGACCAGAAGGGCATTCCCCTTGTATTTCACATGAGATCACAATGCCTTTGGGGATGCAGAGACTGAAGTTTAAGAAGAATAAGGATGGGAAATTATGGACATTGAAGGCCTCCTGACAGTTCAAGGCAGATGCAGGAAATACATCATAAATTATTTCAGCAAGGTCTTCTGCCACACTGGACATCTACTTCTTTGCTGGGCAGGCATTTCTCTATAGCTCCAGACATCTCTGGCAGCTCTCATTCTTTTCCAGAATTTTTCCTCTCAGACAAATATAGGATTGGACTTGTGGTTACAGACAATATTTGACATAAATGGAGCATCACATTGCATTCATTATTTAAGAGTGGGAGTGTTTTTTTGTAAAAATTTTCTCATTTCAGGCCTTTGTTCCTCACTGTCTTATGTTTCTGGGCCCTGGTAAGCTGGGAGATGCATTGGGAATTCTAGGACTGAGATAAGGGCATGGGCAGATGAATTTGATAATTCTGACTGTGCTGAAAGTCTCTGAAAAACAGAATGAAGATCCTGGCTACAGGACAGTCACCTGCCAAGCACCTCAGTGCCAAACACTGGAGGTGGCTCCAGGGTGTTCAGACCATGAGCCCAGGTTTTCAGGCAGCCATGGGCTCAGAAAATTGGGATAGGAGGATCCCCAAAGCTGGTAGGCACTTGGGTCTCTGTTCCCTCACCAGGTAAACACCTGGGTTAAAGGTCAAATATTCTCTTTGATAGCCTGCTGAAAAAACTCAAAGACTACTAAAATTTCCTGAAAAAACCTGAGCTCTACTGTGAAAAACTGTCTCAGCGAAATGTTATGATACTGTCACAACTGCAGCTGGAAAAGCTGCCCCCAGTTTTTGCAGAAGTTTTGCTGCCAAGGGTGTTCTCCTGCTTAAACATTTGCTTAAGCATGTCCTGTGTTTGCTTCTGCAAACAGCCCCTGGAGTACAAGTTCTCCATCTTCATCCTGCCAGCAGACAACCAGGCAGTCTGTGAGCAATGGCTCTCCAACAACTGGTTGGAAAAGAGGACTGCTGCAAGGAAAGGCACTCTTTTGGAGAGAGTCCAGATCTTTAGTATGTAGAGGCTAATCCAGTTAAGGCTTGTAAGGAGAATACTCTTTTCTCCTTACCTTTCTAGCTGCCTAGCTAACTACCTACAAGGACCTCCTTTATTTTTTGTGTAATAGCCTTTGACACCTGTTTCCCACAGGGATTAGTAGCCTTGAGACAGGCAGTATGAGCTTGCTTTTCATATCTATATGAAGTGCTTAAGGTCCATGCAATTTCTGTGAATTCATTTCTCCCAAAGGTTAGGTCCCATGACTATAAATTAACCTCTCAAGTCAGCAGGACCCTGATTATTGTTACTTGCAATATACAGTGTTCAGAATAAACATGTTTGTGATCCTTCTTCTGTCCAGCATTGGGAAGAGTGCAGGAAGTGAAGGAAAATGCACTGTGGCCCTGAGCATCAGCAGCGAGCACTGGGGAACAGCTTTGTCCCTTTGCAGAATGGGACAAGTCCTAAAAGTCACAGGTGAAAGAACTGCCCTGCCTAATTGTGATGATCTCAGAGGGCCACTTCTCTGAGGGAGATGCTCCCACAGTCACCCACAGTGAAACAGTGGAGTTCTGTCAAGCTGCAGAGACAAGAACAAAGAACCAGTGACTTTTCCTATAGTCAGAGCTAAACCCCTCCTAGGGGAAATAACTGACTGCCCCCCAATTCAGGATCCATCCTGCTTTTAGAGACCTCTAATACAGGTTGGACATATTGCCCCCTCAGAACATCAGAACATCAGAAAAGCTTTTCCTTGGCAGGCCAGTTGTTCCTGGTGTATGGACACCTCGAAGCAATTTGTGCATAGTCACTACAATAATCTTTCAGAGGAATTTATTTAACATGCTTTCCTGAGTCTCTAATTGCAGTCTTGTGAATCCTAGTTACTACCCTGAGAAAATCAACAGTATTGCTGGGAGAATAAGTATAATCTCCTGGTTTCGTTTTCCCAGGAAGAAAATTAGTAAAATAGATAGTTCTGCTGTACTGCAACTTCCTATAGCTGTATTTGATTGCATTGTCCTCCCTAGTGTTACAATAAGAATTAAACTTCTCTCTCTGGTGCAGTTTTCAGATTCTCTCCTGCTGGGAAGATGCTCTGTAATGCCCAGTGATTCACAGCTCTGATATTTCATGTCTAATGGAATTATTTCTGGATGGAATTGCTACCTTTCCTGAGAGAGACACATTCATAAAGCTGGTAGGAGACAAATTATATACATCTTCCCCTATCTCCTCTGCAGTGCTTCTCAAAATCAAGTTATTCAGCTACATGTTTAAAAGTTCCTCCCACTGCAAGAATGTGGGAGAAATTGAAAGAAAAACATGGAGCATTGAAATTACACAAAACACAGGAAATTCAGGGTTACAAATGGACTTAAGAAAGACCCAGCTGTGTCACAGCACAGGGGATTAAGACAGGGGGATCTGAAAGCTCTCTCTTCTTTCTCTGTAGACCATATTATCAATAGCTCTCCATTATAGGATTACATGCCTATAAAGCATATATATAGATCACCACACGGGGTGTGTTCTGTAATTGTTGGATTGGGATTAAGACATTTTATTTCTTGAAGTCAGTCTGAGTTTAAAGTGTTTTAGACATCCTGCCTCTGCTCCCTTCAGAAGTGGCTGTGTCCTGTCACAGGTGGCAGTGCCTCAGAGGAGCCCACAGTGCTGCTCTGCCGCAAGGGAAATGCCCTGGAGAGGCGTTTGTTCCATTCCCCCTCTAGCACCCTGTCCTCAGGAATCCCCCAAAACTGCTCTGGGACTGAAGTCAGAAATCTGAGCTGTGGAGCGGGTCTCATAAGCCTGCTGGTGAATCATGCAGGGATCCTGTGGAGCTGGCAGACATTTCTTTTCAGTTAGTTGAATTCCCAAAGTAAGCAGATGCATTTCAAGTGATATCAATTACAAACATTTCAGTCTGCCCCGGGACAAGAGCAGTGCACCATCTGTGGGGCTCCATTCTTGGGGTTTGCGGGACAGGGACAAACCTGCCCCACTGAGACTGCCCTGAGGTGGTGGTTCAGGGCAGGGGACAACCTGGTCCCCCAGCAGGGAGGAGGTCAGAGGATGTGATCATCCATCAGTGGGACAGTGCTTTGCTGATGGCTGAAGCCCATCCATGTGGAGAGCACACCCCAGACATCCAGCAGAGCCTCCTGGGCAGCCAGAGCAGTGCTGATCCCATCCTGACACCACCAGAGAGCACAGCAGGCTGCCCTGCCAGCAGGGACATGTCAGGAGAGCACTCTGACCCCCTCACTCCTAACCAGAGCCAAGGTTTGTGTGCAGCTGCCTGTACTTCAACTCACCAGGGCACTTTTTTCTCTGTGTGCACCACAGTGTTTCTCACTTCAGGCACTCAAGGTTTTCTTTCTTTGTTGCCTAAACAAGAACAGCCAGCCACGAGCACTGTGTGTGTGTGGCACAGAACTCAGGCAGTCCTGGCTGGCAGTCTGTCAAACACAACCCTTTGGCACAGCAACACCCAGGCCAAGTTCACCTGGGCACAGAATTGGGAACAGGACGGGGAAGTTGGCCTCTATTTTGGGCCACAAGCAGAACTTGGTTTGTGTCAGCCCAACCAGGAGTTTTAACACCTCTGATTTGGTGTTACTGTGATGAGCCTCATCTTCACCTTCTGGAACAGGGGTCCTGCACCAGGGCTGCAGAGGGGCTGTGGATCACATGGGCCAAACCTGGAGCCCTGGTGGGGTTCCCACCTCTCAGGGCTGGGACATTCCCACCCCACACACCTGCTGCCCACCAGCAGGGAATGGGCCCTGAGAGCAGCAAGGAATGCTCCTCCTCCAGGAGCCCAAATCGGCCAGGAGTGGCACCAGGTGGGACAGGACATTCCCCTCACCTTCAGGCAGTGGATGGGCACATAAGCTGAGGCAGGACAGAAGTCAGTCACGTGCAATACCATTGATCTTGCTGACTGTGAGATAGAGAGGAAGAGGGACCTGTGAAGTGCCAGAATTTCAGGGGTGGTAGGGCACCAGCACAGGCTGTGCAGGGAACTTGTGGGTGCCCCATCCCTGGGAGAGTTCAAGGTCAGGTTGGGTAGGGCCTTGAGCAGCCTGGCCTAGTGGAAGGTAGGATGAGGCGTCCAACCATCCTGAGGCAGGATGGTTTGAACAAGAGGATCTTTAAGGTCCTTCCAACCCAAACTTCTTGTGACTCTATAATTCTATAACCCATGTGGGCAGTTTAGCTTTTTCCCTTCAATTAATATTATTTTGCCTTTAAATCACTAACCATGACCTGCCTTTGCCCTGCCAGCTCTTCAGTACGCTTCTTCAGCTATCACTGCTGTTCCTTACAGCTGGAATTAAGTTTTGGCTCAACTAAGGAAACTTTGATCAGCAAAAATTGCAGATCTTGGTGCTCGTCCCTCTTTCTAGATATATTATGCTTGTGTTGGAGCCTACTTTGCATGAGTGCCAATCCCCTGAAAATAGGCCCATTAAAGAGCAACAGCATTCATTAATCCTCTAGCATATAATGCAGACCACAAGGAACTTTCCAAGGAATTTGGCAAGGGCAGGCAATGCTTTGTCTGTGGCTGTGAAGGATCTGCAGTCTGAATGGAGGCACCTCAGATTTCCTGCCCCTAGAGAAAAATCCTCTACACTCATACACATGGAAGGGATCATCAGCCTTTACAAAGGCCACAAAGGTTTGGGATTTCTTCAAAAACTGGTAACAAGATTGTGTAAGAATCAAATAACCTTGCAAATAGCTGTATCCCATTAGTCATGAGAGCAAATGCTGGGCTGAATTGAATGTTGATTGTGGCTTATGAAGTGTCTCTGTACACATAACCTTGGGCAGGACCCAGAAATTCTGGGCTCGGCATTTGAAAGGCAGCTGGCTAAATAGCCATGGCAAAATAATCAAAAAA
This sequence comes from Sylvia atricapilla, assembly GCF_009819655.1. Lineage (NCBI taxonomy): Eukaryota > Metazoa > Chordata > Aves > Passeriformes > Sylviidae > Sylvia > Sylvia atricapilla. The sequence goes on along the minus strand of NC_089141.1, from coordinate 107,223,461 downwards.
GCTCTGTTTATTTTCTCAATGCATTAACCAAGTGATTAGCCGAGAAATAGGAGACACAGAAGAAAGAAGAAACCTTTCCCTTTGTGTGAAATCTGTTTTTCAGACTCTCCACTAGTATTACACATTCCTGGAAAACAAAACTAAGCTCAATATCTCTCAGCTCAGCCATGAAATCTTTCCCCATACTGAATGATCAGTTCAGTGCATTGCTCAGACCTTTGTGCTGCTCTGTCCCTCCTCTCATAAAATTTGAAAGGCAGTGAGAAAATTCTGGATTACTTACAGCCCTGTCTAATGAGAGGCAAACATTAATTCAGGAGTTCTAGAGGATTTCAGGCAACCAAACCTTGATGCTTCCTTGCTATTTAGTTATTCCTGTATTTCCCTTTTAGCAGCTCAGGCTTTCACAGGCGAGTGCTTCCGCTACCAGACAATGAGTAAATCTGCTGTATGTGGTGTTATTCCTGATGTAAGCTGGCTCAAATAAAATATTTAATTCTGTTTGAGAATTTTTGCTTTGTTCTCTCCTGGTTGTCCAGGCTCCCCATTCAGTCCTTCCTTAGTTACACTAATAATTTGCAAATTCTTTCCACAGGCCTCTTACCTGCTGTAGTTACTGTGATCTCTTTCCTTGTAGTACACAGGAAAAAATGCTGTTCTTCCACCTTGAAAAAATTATAAAGGAGCTTTCTGCCCCTCTTTGTCTTCTCAATCTCAAGTTAATGTTAGATCACTTTTGGAAGATTGCACACAGATAATCGAAGAATCCCCCCACTGCTGTTAATGTGCTGCAGAACAAGGATTTAAAGTGTCTGTGAACTCCTAAAAAACCAATCCTGCACTTTTCTTTCTAGGCATAGAACAAGAGTAATCCTCTACAGACCACGAATATAGTGAGGGAGTGGTTGCCAAAGCACTGGATTTGGGGCCATCTGAGGTGTTGTAGGATGTCCTTGCTGGCCACCAGTTTCTGCCCTCAGTGCTTCATCAGTCCTGTCATATCTGCTGGATCTGTGGAGATGTCTCCAAGACTCCCAGCTGACATTAAAGTCTGGGCCCCTGTGGTTCCCCATGGCCTCAGCTGGGATCAGAGCCAGGTTTAGTACTAACTTTGGATCTGCATCTGGACTTTGGGAACCAAAGTCAGCATGAGTGTGTCCTCTTGGGACACAGCACAACCCCAGTGCCTGCCTGTGTGTGAGGTCTGGATGTGCCTGCACAAGCAGGAGCACACAGCCAGCCCTGCAGGGAACAGGAACAGGACAGGGGGATCAGTCCACCCCTTGTGCCTCTGAGCAGGAGATAGATTAGGCTGGCAGCTGCCCCCAGCAGTGCAGGGTCCTGCAGAGGGGGAGAGCACAGCCATGCAGATTTGTGGGGTGAGATACTGGACCAGGGGATTAGTGAATTAGTCAGATGTGGGTAAGACTTGATAGGCCTGAATTGACCCAGGGTTGTTTTCTGAGTCAAACAGAAGAGCAGGACTTTTGTGGAAGGAAAGTCTTGGCTATCAGGAGCCAGGCAGGAGCATCTCTGTGGAAACCCAGAGAAAACAACATGCTATCCTTCAAGAACCCTCAGCAATGAAAACAACTCTCCTCCTGATTAAAGCATAATAAATGTAATGAAAAACACTGCAAGCTGTTAGTGACTGCTACCAGTTATGCATTTGGCTTAAGCCCTTTGAATGTTGATAAACTGTTTTTCCCCATACATTATTGCTTATATTATTGTTTCCCTTATTCATCACATTTGCAGTCATCACTAGTAAATTCAAGTAATGAATTAATGAGGAGTCTGGGCAGCATCATAATGCTGTCTTGCACACTACCACAGCTACCACCCAGCAATCCCAGGATGCTTAACCTGCTCAAGTGGATTAATCCTTGCAGTGCTGTTCTGCTGTATGTCGATGTCCTGGGTTGTAGTTTAGGATGTATTCTATCACCATCTTCAGTTAATGGCCCATCAATGCCTTTTGCATGACTCAGAGATAATGGGCCATTAAGGCTCTCTTCCATGACTCATCATCCCATTGTGAGATGCTCCGCCCATGGGGAAGAGCCAAGCATTCTCACCTGAATATAAGCTGGGATTTGGGACAGTAGAAGCAGCCCTCACCCACTGGATTTCCAGAGGACTGGAGTTACCAGACCTTTCTACAAGATTTCTGTTTCAGGAAGACCACCTCATCTGGACTGTTTCCATCACCCTGATCAGGTTGTATTCTGACTCTGTCAGTGGTTTTTCTTTTTGTATTTGTTTTATTTTATTTTATTCTATTTTATTTTCCTTTTCTTCTCATTAAATTTTATTTCTGACTTAGAGCCTCTTGGTTTGTTTTCAAAACCACAACAGTCGAGGCAGTGAAAGTCCCTACAGGCACAACAGAAACCCTTCAGGGCACCACATTTCAGGGTCTGTGGGGCAGAAGGTCTATTTGGTACCAATCCAATGCCTCTAGGAAGTGTTAGATCTGCTCTGCAGCCGCTGTGCAGACAGTCTACACATTTTCCATAAATCTGTCTGCTGGGATGTTTTTGGCTCCCAGCACACAGGCTGGGTATTGCACATGCAGGAGGGTGTAGGAGGTTGGGTGATCCCACACAGTGGAATCCAGTGCTCAGGGATACGTAAAGTCCACCCAGTATTTCTATAAAGCACCAGAACAGCTCATGGTGTGAGCAGCTTGTGCATGACAGAGCAGGGACTGTCATCCTTTGCTGTATATGTTCATAGAGGAATAGAATGAGGTGAAATTACCCTCCTGGAAATGTTGGACCCTCTTACTCATATGCTATGCCAGCAGCCCTATGCATGTGTTATAAAAATGTCAAGGGGATTCAGCTGTCTGGCATCCTGCTCAGATTCCCGAGTACAAAAAGAGTCAGCAATAACCAAGATGCACATTAGCTGTAATCAGAGCACTGAGAATCAAAAGAGGAGCAGGATTGGTAAACTGTTCACCATGAAACATTTAACAACACAGCTTTGGTGTTATAAATGTGCGTGACTTCACTGACAGTACATTGAGCAACACCATAAAACTGATATTAATGTGGTTTTTATGAAAGGACTAGCAAAGTGAGCTTTCTTACTCTCAGACAGCACTAAAATCAGGTCAGTAAGGATATCTTCAAGTCTGAGCACATGAACAGCTTACTAGGTCCAAGAGGACCAATCATACTTCTACATATCATGCTGAACTAGAACCTAATTCAAAAAACAGGACTTACTGCAACCAGAGAATATACTGTATTCCATGTATTTTCCTCCACATGCTGAACTGGGAAGTAAAACATTGATTTCTAGCGCATACCCTATTCCTGCATCATTGATGCAGCGACATCTCTGCTGAAGTGTAAATGTTCACTGAATTATTGAAACCCTTGTAATGTTGTAAAGGAAAATGTTAATCTTAACAAGACACACACAAATGCCTGCAAAACCAAGAAATCAATTGTAAATAGATAGATAGAAAAAAAAGTATCTTTATTTTCATTTCAGTCATGTGTGGCCCTGCAGTGAACTCCCATTTAGAAAGGACCTGAATAATATTTTGCAGTTGGTCAGAAAATGCAAACTCATTTGCAGAATTTTTTAAAATACCACAAACATTGACCCAGTATTACAGGGAGGGGGAAAAATGAAACTATTTAGAAACAACAAAGAAGGTGTCTGTTAATAATTAACTCAAAGCTTTACCTGAAATATTAAATGCACATGCCCAAATATCATAAAAACTACAAATGTCATGAATTTGTTTACTACTGAGAAGGGTTAGCTGAAATGTGTGCTGTGTTACAGTACAAAATGCAGCAATTTCTGCAAATAAGCTGTATAAGTTTCATCATGTGGTGCTCCTGGTGTTTGCTTAGGAAAAGAAAATTGAATATTCACTTCTTTAGCCAAAATTCTGTTTGGGGAATGAAGGTCCAGGGGAGATAGACACAGAATGAACCAGTTCCTTCTGGCTGTCTCTCTTTGCTGCATCCAGCTCCGTGGAAACAGCTCTATTCCAATTGCACAGCAATATCCCACTGTGCCAGCCCACAGGAATGCCATGGAGGAGGATAATGCTCACAAGAGCTCTGTATTTTTGATGTCAAGCAGGAGTGGGATTTGGAGGTTGGCTGGAGAACAAAAACAGGAGCCAGGGTGCCCAGGAAGTGCAGGCATCCAAGGCAAACTGCAGCACTGCTTCTCCATACACACTTTCCTAGATCAGAAATTTAAGGGATAGGTTTATGTCTGTCATATTTCTGCTTGGAATAAAAAGGCAAAACTTTCCAAACAGTATTAAGAGTGGTAAGATAAAAAGCAATTCTTTAGTGAAACTTTCAGATGCACAAATATGGCTCCACACACATATGATACGGGATTTCTACAATTCTTACAAAGTTAATTTATTAGCATATCTAGCAGGTATATCCAATCAGAGATCAGTTGACCCAGTAACACACCCTTGGGTCTGGCCCTCTGGAGCTGGTCCAGGGGGTTGGTTGTCCTGTATGTTATGTCTCAAATTCTGGTGAAAACTAAAGTGTCCTTGTTAGAAATTCCCTTCTTGAGACTAAACAGAATTTCAAGGATGTGTTAGAAAGGGTTACCTTATTGTTCTAAAATGTGAAAGAGGGCAGGAAAAGCACTAAAAATGATACAACTATATACTAAAAATCTAAAAAGCTACAAATACATGAGAAAGATAAAGGTCTTTAGGCATCAATATCACACAGTGCAAGCCTCACCTCAGCTGCATGTAGACTATATCATGGCTATGCTGCTGGTAGACCCAACCATTGAGGCACAACCTTGGAATATTTTCCATGATGCTGTTCCCTAAAAAGGAGGGCCAGCTTGCAGCGTTCAGATGATAAGCAGCTTCTGCAATGGTGTTTATTGTCTTGAACATTTTCAGGAGTGTAATGCAATATTACACCTAACTATATGGTTTTATTAAAAAAATCACTCATTGCCTTGGTCCTTTCTGAAGAAGATCTATGTGTTTGCAGACCAGAATATTCTGCTGATGGGGAATATTTTTCTCCTGGCAGGAATCCAAACATCAAAATGTGGGTTTTCGTAGCTGTGGTGAGTAATCTGTCAGCAGGGAAACCATGACTGCCTAGAGGAGGAAGAGAAGAAAAAATTCCAATCACATTGGAAACAGATACTCCATAAAAATAAATAAGGGGGAAATATTTTCCAGCTCTGAAGCCTTGTGTTGAAAGTTATTATCCTGACAAAAACGGCATACTTAGATTTATTTGCTAGAATTTCTGATGATGAATCAGGCAAGAGCTGAAAACCAGTTAGGATGTTCTGTATTGTAGCTGATAGATTTTCTCAGTGTGGACAAAATATATTAATGGACAGCTTAGGAGCAATTCACACAAGCATTTAGATCAAATGCTGAGGCCTTTTTGGCATGTTGTGATGTATTCTCAGTTACTTCTAGAAGATGCTGTAGGTACCCAGACATCACATGGGCTGGCTTGTGGGTTTCAGCAGTTTCCATTAGCATCAGTGGCAGACATGAGAATATGAACTCTGACATTTATCCCAGTTTAGCTATACTTTCTGTGGTGAAACGTGGAAAATATCCCCGGAGGTTAAGAGTGTGCCATCCACCCCTCCTGCCCTGCCTGCCCAGCCTTAGGCACAGCTGTGAAATGGGAGTGATGGGACTGTCAGCAGAATAAAACGTGGAGTTGCAGCAGCTCTGCTGTCCCTCCCACACCTGTGCCCACAGCAAAGGCCTTGACAAGGCTTTACATGGTTCACACTGCTGTGATTTCACAGCAAGGTCTGACTGCACATTGTTATTTTGGCCCAGCGCTGGGTTTGTGAGGGTTCTCCAGGGCTGTGACCTTGTTGTCTGTCCTTCCTCTCCCCTCATCACTGCCCAGTGTGGCAGGGTCACTCAGGCACACAGAAGTGGCTGAATTGCAGCTGTGCAGCCCCTCAGTGGTGTGTGTTTGTGGCTGCACTCAGCTCTGCTTGGATCTACAGCTGAGCAAATAATCTATTCTTCAGTTTGCTCTCTGTGCTGAAAGGGGCAGAAAATACTGTATAAACAAGATTCATACATTCATTATTTTTATAGGTTGATAAAATAAAAAGATGACTTTTCCCTTCCCCCTCCCCCCCCCCCCAAAAAAAAAAAAAAGTGCATCTGGAACCCAAAGTAAAGGGCTTTTTTTTTTTTCTTTTTAAAAATATAATTTAGGGCAATTAGAAACATGGCAAAATTAAAATTAAAAATCTGAGCATTTTGTTGAATTTTAAGGACAAAACTACGAACTTAACACAAATTTGTTAGTAATTTTGACTGTGTCCAATGTCTGAGGTTTTAGCAAACACAACACTCAACCCCTTATTTATTCATTTGGAGCACATCTAGACTTCATCTCAGAACTATGACAATGCAGTCTCTGTTTTTCTTTTTGCCTCTGAAAGTTTTCACTAGCTTTTGTCAACTTGGTGAATCTAAAGCCAAAAATAAATAATAGGCTACTGAGAGCTGGCAGTAAATTTCTGAAATTCTAGGAATGCTGAGATGGGAGTTATGGTTTATGTTAAATTCCAAGTGTCCTCTCATGGTTCCCGTGGATCACACAGTGTTACCCACACTATAACTTTTCAGGATCTTTCAAATCTTTGCTTTTCCAGCATTTTCTCAGGGAAAGTTCCCATTGGTGTCACCAGCAGCTTTTCCTGGGAGAAAATAATGGCTTTTAAGTGTTTGGGAAACTGTCGTTTTTAAGACCAGACCCTGGGACCTCAGCGTTTAACATGTTTTAATTGACAAGTTGAGTTATTAATTAGAGTAAATCCAGTGATTTAATTACCAAAAAAATGGCAGTTTATATTGTAGATTTCACTTAGTGATAAAACCTGGGTCAAGTAACAGCAGATTATCACCAAAATAGATCCCATTTGTGCCCAGAAGTATTTGTGCTACAGTGTTGTCTATAATCAAAATTGTGATATGTTCTGGGGTAAATTTGAAACATATGTTTTAACATTCACTATTTATTGTAGAACCAGGTTGAATTCAAGCCTATTATGTAAGGCAGAACAGAATTTACCCTAACCTCTAAATACTGTTATCTTTCTTTTTTCCTTCCTTACCATAATTGTCCATTTTCTGTTTTCAGCCTCCTGGAAAACCAATGACCGTGGAGAATAAAACACTTCATCATCAACTTCTTCGGGTTTTCTGGGTAAACAATGTAAAAAAGCCCAGTTGGAAGCAGCAGATTTTGCAGTCTGTAGATTAAAAAGCATATAAAACAAAGACATATGTGGGGACATTAGTAAAATCCTTAACTAGTAAAAGGGTTAACAAATTTTATATTAACTCCCGCTCTGGTTACTTGGATGATGACCATAGAAGAATTCCGCAGACTTCAAAAGAATTCCTCATCTGTGAATAAGATGGGAATATCTCCGTGCAAGTCTGTAAGAGTTCAATGCTGACTTCACAGAAGTCAAAAAGTCACTCCAAATTCTCTTTAGAAGGGGAGTGAAAACTCCTCTGTTGCACATGTTCTGGAGCTGGTTCTCATTGGGAAGTTCTGAAAGAGGCCAAGCCGTGTGGAGTGTATGACATAACTCAAACTTTGTTATCTCTGGGAGTTTTTTAAGCTGGAGGGAGCTTTGCATGTGACTTTTCCATGGCCTCACCCAAACCCCTCCCCCCCCAAACTCATGCTTTGTTGGTGTTGATTCTTGTAAATGCAAACTGTAAAAATGTAAATGAAACCCAGAATCTCAGTTTTTACCTGCATTGTAATCTGATAACCTTGAAAGGCTTTAAGTCTTTCTTTCTTCTCCTCTTCTTGTCCCATGCTTATCCACGTGTCTGTAACTAAGACATTGGCACTGTCTGCAGCTTCCAAAGGGTCTGTTGTGAGAAGTAGCTTGGTACCATACTAATGTGAGTAAAATAAAGAAAGATCACTAAGACAAGGAACTTCAACTTAATTTATAATGAAAATAAACTCTATTCTAGATTGTTTCTTACTCTCCTACCTCTTTGGAGTTCTGTTCAGTTATTTTAGTTATTCTGAGGTCTGGTTCAAAGCCCTGACAAAAGAGATGATAGGTAAGACATCATGGAACATGTATAAGATCTTCACTAATTAATAAGAATGGTTGAAAAAATATTTATTGAACCATTGGCTGTGGAAGAAGAATATCTTTCAGAACTGTACAACTTGAGAAAACAATGTTGATTTCGTTGAAAGTTTATTTTGGAGATAAAGTGGCAGAAAGTGTTCTAAAAACATAAGAAAAATGTATTTTGACAGTTACAGAATTAAATGCATATACAACACAATTTTTTGTTCTCAACTGCTTTTTAAAAATATTTTATACTCTATTACATTGCAACATTCTAAAATGCTACACTACCAATTTAAGCAAAATGAGATGCAACACTTCCACCCAGCTGAAACAGGCTATTTTTTTTTTTTAATGGGGAGAGTACGTTGGATGACTTTGTAAGGCTTTATCACATTGAACTGTGATCCTCCACAATTTATATTCCTGTCATGTATTCCCATTTCTGATGTTAGACTCGGTAGAATCACTCCTACTTTGCATCCAAATCACTGGATGGGGATTTTGTACCCTGGTTCTGAAAACAGGCACCGAAGATAGATGCAGACACCCCCAGCTGGGGCCTTTGACCAATGCCTGGGTGTTTGAGACAAGCCTAGGTGAAGTTTGCCTTCCTTTCTCCCGGGGTTTGGTTTTCCTTACCCTGGGAGTGGCAATCCGCAGGTGCATTCCCAGCTTTGCAGAGCTCGTCATGAAGGACTGCAGGACGTTGTTGCCATCCCCGATCCAGGCAATGGTGAGCCCCTTCAACCCTCCAAAGTGCTCCTGCCAAAGCAATCACAAGCTCTGGGTCACATTCCAGAGGAGCTGGGCAGTCTGATGGACAGGAGGGAGCGATCAACTCTGTGAATCCAGCTGGCTGCCTTCAAATGCTACCTGAAATTACTGCTCCTACAGGATGGTCATGGATGAAAAGCCCCCTGTGTCATACAAGAAGGCCCAAATGCTGCTGCATCTCCTGGAGAAGGACACACTGGCAACTGTGCCACGTGGTGAGGCTCAGGCTGAGAGATTCAGCACCAGACACAAAGTGATTTTAGCATCACTGATGTACAGCTGTTCTTTGGGCCTCATAAACATCAGTGAATGTTAGAAATTATGAATTTAGAGACAGTCCTAATGCCTGGAACAGAACTCCTTCCAGCTTTCCCCCAAATTGTGAAAATATCTCTGTTGAGGTTTACTCTGGCTTGGTTGCCTCTAGATACTGTTCTCTGTGGCCATGGCAGTGACCATGTCCTGGGAGTGCATCTTCTCCCCACAGCTGCACAGGACAGCAAAGAGCAGCACTCTGAAAGCAGCTGTGCCACTCATGGCCTGCAGCATTTGTTCTCCATTGTTCAGCCAAAGAGTGCAGAGAATTTTTTAAAAATGTGGATTACCCGAACTTGAAACAGCGTTACAGAGTTAACTGTGGCTCTGCCTGATGGCACTTACAGCCTGGCCATGCAGCTACTTTGTCCCTCCACCCCAGCACACCAGCCCTAAGGAGGAACAAGAGCAACAGGGGTTACATATTTCCTGAGCAGGAATATTTGAGGCTCCTTAATGAGCTTTGTTTTAAATATGCATGTTTATAGACACTCCAGCTGATACCAAAATTTTTACAAAGGTGTAACCAAATTCATCTATAAGCCTCCTCTGTAAAACTCTACCTCTTGAAACAGTTTCTGGAGAGCCTTTCATTCTTAATTCAAATCTGGGCCATGCTACAATTGCATTGTAGTAGCTGGAAGACAGACAGTGTTTCAACACTTTGTGTGACATGATTCAATGCTTGTCAGAGAGGATAAACATCCACATTGTACTAAGTGGCAACCTTGCAGGCAGTTGCAGAAAAGAGGCCAAAAAACTGAACAAGAAAAGGGCTGAGACTACCCCCTCCTCTCCTGGCAGCAGTTCCTCCTAAACAAATAGTTTGTGAAGTTGTTCCAGAACAAAGTTATTAGTATTTCTTCCAGTAACCACAATTTTGAGTCAAAAATAGTAGTACTTGAAATACTGAATGACAATAAAATGCTGTAAATATCTAAATATGATAGAGTCCTAGACCGTTCAGGTTTAAGGACTACGGTATTGCAAAAATATCACTTTTTCAGCTGAATTTTGTTAGCAGAAGAGGTCATTGGCAGAGGTTGGACACAAGGGCATTTACAGGAGAACAAATCAGGACTTTGTGGACATGGAAGTTATTTCAGTATAATCACTCTGCAGGTCTCCAAGGATCTTTCAAAGTCCTTCCACATCTCCTAGCAATGGTGCTCCTAGGAGAAGGCCAAACTGAAGCATTTATTTAAGGTGTTGTTTCCATTTAGGGCTCAGTGATAGCTGAGACCAGAAGCCACAGCCAGAAGCGAGACAGTCCTGAGTTCTTTTCATCTCACTGTTTAAAAATAGACATCTCAGCCTTAATACTCAAAACATTGACTAGAGTCACAAATACACTGCTATGTTAAACAACTTCACCTTATTGCCAGCTGCTACTCTGCATTAAAAGAAGCACAGTGCATACTAAGTGCTTTCCTCAGTTTTCCCAAGCTTCTAGGTGTTACAGATAAAATATGGAGTGCTGGACATGTCTGTGTAATGATCCCCGATACACCCTGCAAATTGCAAACTGCATCTGCAGTGACTACTGTATAGAGTGGACAGAGCTGAACTGATTTTAATGAAGACATTTTGCTAATAGAAGGAGTCATAGCAAGGCAGAATCAAGCTGTATGTGTGCTAGTGGAGCCTGTTTTGTATCCTGTGCTCGGATTTATGCTGCCAGTGGCGCACTGCTGCTGTAATTCAAACCTCTTCATCTAAAGCCAGATCACTGTGACTGTGACTGTACTGCTTATAAGCAAACACACACCCTCAGCTTCCAGCCAAGAGGAGATGACTGTTGGTCAGAACTAGAAAGCTTGGAGGTAATAAAAAAGCTTCCCCACACTTCCCCTCATGCCCACTCCCTCTTTAAACTATGTGCTTATGCAATCACACAGGTGAAATCCTGCTAAAAGTGTTCTAGTAGTAACACTCTGAATTAAATGAGAGCCTTTACAATACCTGCTGATCACCAGAACCTCTCAAGATACTTCCCCTTTGCATCCCTCCCCATTTTCTACAAATTATGCTATACTGATGTAGGCTTTACTCCTGCATTGGTGTTCTGCAGTTTCAGTCTACGTTTGGAACATGACTCCTAGTAAAGCCACACAAAAAAACCCAAACTTACTTAGAAAGTCTAGAGCCCCTCTTCCTTATGAAGCCTCTTTGGCAAACTAGTAATTGCTGCTGTAGTGCCATAAAACCTGCCTGTGTTATTCTCTTGAAAAATCCCAGCTAAATAAGCAATACCAATTTTATATTCAATTATTTTCTCATCTTCATTTTGCACCCTTGCTTTTACAACATTTCATTCTGCTCTTATCCATAGCTGCAGTGTATCAGTGTAGACAACCCCAGGAAAGAATAAGAATGCTCAGTGATTTGACCCTGCTGTATATGTGGAGAAGACTGGGTTAACTAATTAGGGACATTTGTGTCTGTCTCTGCCTGGACTTGCTTCCAATAAGACTGAAACTCTGACACCATTATAGATTAATTCTGAAATGTTTGACCACAACTGTCATAACAGCCCTCAATTAAAACAAGCTTTTGAATAATGAATCAATAATCTGTCAAATTTTAAAATGGAATGCCAGAGACCAATCAAGGCTTTAGCCCTTCGGGAGACAGCTCAATCCTGGGCAAACTTGGATCTTCTGGCTCTCAAACTGGGCTTAAGGCAGATGCTGGGCCAGTTATCTTTCTTACTCCCATGCTGGTTTTTGTCATGGTTATTGATACAGTGTATTCTAGAGCATCAGGACAGATCTTAGTTGGGATTTTTAATTGTTAGAATAATAAGGATGATGATGGTGATGGATTTGAAAATTGTAAAATTTGAGGTTTTGGGGTCACAGAGCAAGGAGAATTTGAGAATATATTGCAACCCTTTTCAAGCTGGTCAACATTATTTGTTATGCTGCTTAAAAAGAAATCACTGATGCATTTCTTATGCCAACCGTTGCCTCCTAAAACAGCAAATTCCCCCCAGACCAGTGACATAAAAGCTAGTGGCATATGGATCCACTCTAATTACCAGCCTGGCCATCCTGCAGTCAACTACAAGTGAGCTGATTTGGGCAGTGACATTAATTTCAATTGAATCAATGTCAATACCCTGGCTGTGTCTGGAATACAAATTGTGTGATGCTGCCCTCCAGCCACGCTGAGCAGAGCAGAAGCTGAGCCACAGCTCCTGCCCTGGACACTGAGAGGCAGTGGGTGGACTCAGCACGTGGCTGTTTCAGCACAAGCAGGGGAGTAAAGGGGCTCAATGGGTGCTCACAAACTCACAGTCTTTAAAGGCCAAATCTCCACAATCCTCAAAATCGGGTTCTTACATGTTTGCAATCATTTTGTGTAAGTTAAAACTCAAGCACACTCAATTCAACACAACCTTTAAGAAGGAAGGTAGTGTATATATATATATATAAATATGCTGTGAAAAACGTTTATCTTGGTATAATAGAGGGCATTAACCCTGAGCAAAATATTTAAGAACAGAGCCAGCTTAGACTTCAAACCTGTGAGGGGATCCAGGTTGCGCAGGAAGAAGGCACTGGGCAGGAGGATGCTGAACCTGAAGAATCTCACCCCAATATTTATAACAAGTGCACGCTGCATGATCTGAAAAGAACACCTTGAACATTCCCAGGATGAGAAATTCCCTTGAATACAGAATGAGAATTTACAGCCGTGAAAATAAACCAGCTGCATTGTTTGGGGGATGCAATGGACAATACTAAAATAACAATACTAAAATGCACCTGGGAAGGGGAAAAGGGAATCAGAAGCTATAAGTAAAAAATTTTTTTTTTCAAAACAAACCATGCAATTGTGTAGTTTCAGACCAAAGGGAAAGTATTTGAGGAGGGTTCAAGAAGGCATGCATCAAAATTAATAGCATATGAAAAATGGAAGCAGAAAAATCTGCTAAGCCAGAAGAGGGCCAGAGTGCATGTAGAGTTTCACTGGAAAACAGTAAGGAAAAAAAGAAAAGAAAAAAAGTACATTTTGGGTATGTACTGGCAGCAGGGAGGAACAGATCGAGGCAGGAAAATATTTATGGGGATAGGGAAGAGACATTTTTTAAAGAGTAATAAGTTGCACAAAATCTGTGGTTACATTTAAATATTAGCCTAGCAGTCTGTGCCACTATTGTAGCTTGCATATATGTATAAATCAAAGAAATTGCCTTTGCATAGCACAGAAACAATCTAAATGTTATATATGGACTTTCAACTCATTTAAAGAATCAGTGGTACCATTCCACGTCCCATTATTCATCTTTTTTTGCAGGCAGTACTTGGATGACATCTTGCTGAAAATCCCATGAGAAGCTTGAGTGGGGTAAGTAGCAACTAGACCCTGTGGCTCACACCTCTTCGAGAGTTAATCTCACTTCTGTGGCCTGGTAAAGTTCATTGTATGATTAAAATGTTGTTTCATTAGATGCCACTCCAGTCTTCTCCAACTCACTGTACAGTGCAAAGAGGGAAAAAAGGGAGCAGAGGAACAGGTCAGAAAGGGAGAGTTCAGGCAGTGCCATCACCCACAGGGAGCTGCTGAGAGCTCTCCTCTGCCTGCCCCTCTCTCCTGGATAAGAAAGCAGGAATGGAAAGTGAGTCAGCAACCAGCAGTGCAACATGCCCTTGGCATAGCAGGGTGGCCACCCAGCTGCCCTATAAAGATCTCCTGAAAAAGTTTGGGCTAAAGAACATGCTGAAAAGAGTCAGGGAGAGATGGGCAGAGGGAGAAAATAGTGTTCTGCTTATTGGGCTGACTGTGAAAGTGCTGCAAATTTAAAAAAAAAACTTCCATGTCTGTCTAAAAGCTGAGCCATTCCTTGTGATCTCTGTAAGTGTTCACTTTGCCATGACACGTCTCCATGTCAAATACGTCTTTTGTTTGAGCACCAGCTGCTATGGACCTTGTTTCTTCATCACCAAAGACACCCTCCCTGGTGTTTGGTGCAGCAAAGGGACCTACAGCTGTTGGTGCTGCCCTCGGTATTCAAACCAGGGAAAAGTGCAGACTGTGGGCTCATGTCCACCCAGAGCTTCTACCACAGCTGCCCTACAGGAGGATGCAGTGGAGGAGCAGCAGGGCGTGTTCTCATCCTGCTGTTTTCCACAGGCTTCCCCCTAAGATCAGTGGAGAAAGAGAGGCATCTCCAGAAGGCGATTGAGATGCTCAGTGGTCTCTCTTCATTGACTGCAGGTAGAGTAGAGGGCAGCAGCACTGTGAACCTGGGTCACAGTGGCCTGGATAAAACCATGTTTAGGGGCAGAGATATCTGTGGTTGTGTGGGCTGTGAGTCACTGATTGTTCCTGAAGAGTGTTACTCACAAGTGATAAAATGCTAATTAATAAGGTGTTTGCAAGACAGAACACCCCACAAAACACAGCCAGAAGATTCTCCTGACTAATATTTGCACACAGTGTTTACAATGAAATAATGACACTCTCATTACAGCTTGCTGTCTTATGCAATTCGAACATTGAAGCTGGTTCAATGTGATCTCACAAGTCTCCCTCATTCTGAGGTCTATAAGCATTTTAGTCTCAAGTTCACCAGTTTTTGCTGGTCTCTTCACTGTGAATATAAAAACTTTACAAAAAATACTTAAAATAAAAAAGCGATTTTCACCAAACACACGAGTCTTTCAGTATTTAAGGTTTAAAGCGTGAATAATTTAATATTACTCTCACTAGCTCTTTCCCACACACTGTATGTCCCATAGCAAAGTCCCCAACAGCTGAGAAACATAGATGAATGAATCAGGAAACTATTCTGCCCCACCATTTTCAAGCAGTGTGGTTTTTATTCATTCAGAAAGTAAACAAGGTCAGAGGAGTTCATCATAGTTGTCAACCAGCCCTGCAGTATAATAATCTTTTTTATAAGCCAGATCCTCAACTGATTGTAAAACTACATAGTCCTTCTGTTCACAGATAAACATCTGGTATTCTGTGTGTAAAATGTTATCCTGCTGTCAGATCCCATATTACATTAGATAAAAATACAAAATATGATCTCTTTTAACTGTTCTTTGATGTGAGCAAAGTTTAAACTGGTTAAAGTGCCTGAACACTAAGTGTTTGCACTGGCAACATTAACTGTTTCAAAACAAATTGGTTCAACCAATTTTCTAATATATAAATAGTGATTCCTTTTAAGCTGTCCATAGATTAGAGAGGAATCAAGAACAAACTACTGAGTGTTTTCAAGTCATTGGAAAAACTTCTGCTGGCTTCGCCTGAGCCAGATTCTCATTTTTGTCTTAATATGTACAGCCCTCTGTACATTCTTTGAATTTCAGACTAATTCCAATGAAGCACTTAATTTTATGCTTAACTTTAGTCCCACTACAGCTGATAGAACTACGTAATTGTTTTAAATTAAACAGGTCCTTAATTATATTGCTGGATGAAGATCTCTTTAAACAACAAGTGCCATGTAATTACTACTTTGAAAAAGCTGGGGGTAAATGGTTTGGAAGCTGACTTCCCCAAGTACTTACTAAGAATTAGCAAAAAAAAAAGAAAAAGTTTCTATTTTTACCTGAAGAGTTAGGTAATCAGCTAAAATCTGAAGAGGATGGTGTAAATCGGACAATCCATTGATTATTGGGATCGTGGCTTCTTTTGCCATTAAGTCCAGATCATTGTGGTCATAAACTCGAGCCAAGATTGCATTTGTCATGCTGGACAGCACCCTAGAGAAGGCAGAAAATCCTCCAGTCAAACATAATAAATATACCGCTATTGCACTCTTCACCGTGCAACACATAAATATTAATGAGAAATGGTAATGAATCAATATTTTTCAGCTATCTGAATAATTTATCATGCCTGCAGAACAGACTCAAATGTAGTCATTTAACAAGCTGCTAATAAGTAAGAAGTTTCACTTCCTAACACTACTATGGTAAGTAAATGAAAACTCCTGCTCTATTTTATATTCTTTCTTCTTTAGCATTTAATTGTAGATGGAATATCGATACATTTTAATCTCTCTGAACTAAGATAAGAGATTTTGTGATACTGTAACATTTGAAGAACTTGATAACCTCAGAAGAGATTTGGTATATGGGTTTTTTTCAGTCTTTTAGCAAAGAACAAATAAAGTATTGACTGAATATTGTAGACCCTGTAAGGTTGCCTGACTTTGTGAGGGTCAGCAGTACAGATCTGTCTTGGATTGCAACAATTGTTTACTGATCTTAATAAACACAGAAACAGAACAGGCTGGGGTTGTTGCCCTGCTTCCTCCTATGTCCTGCTTCCTTCCTCCTACACCTGTGTATTGATTCAGGTGGTATCAGCATTCAAGTAATGCCCAAATTTCAAACTCAGTACAAGAGAAGGGGTTGCAGGAGCCCCTGTACCACTCTGGCATTAACCTCATTTGCTGGAGTGTGAAAGACACAGAGATTAGCATTGTGGATTAGCATAGTATACTCTGAATTTTTTAGATAAATGCAGTATGGATTGATGCTCTTAATTTCTCTGCATTTCTGTGTTTTAATCAGGCCCTGAAGCCTGACTTTGAAGTAGCATTTTGTGTGTTTTCTTGTTATCTGAAATAGGACATTAAAACAAAAAAAGGGAGGACTGAATTAGAAATATGTGGAAAAAAAATCCTTGCAGCATCTGCCTTCCTGATTAGCCATGACAAATTCTTGCACCTCCTTTTGTGAAAATAAGGCTTTTAGTACCATCAACAGCAATATCTCGTGATGAAGCCAGTAACAAGGATTTTCTACTGACACCAGACATTCCTCACACAAGCAAAGCTCTTATAAAATGTTATACAAGATTGCCTGTAGAGCTGTCTCTGAAAAAAAAACAACTGTCAATAACAGCTACAAATGAAAAGGAGGAAGTGAACAAGGTATTTACTGATTACAAAGTACTGGAACAGTTGCTGTTGGTGTCCTTATTTATTCTCAGCTCACCAGTTCCTTTCTCTGGGGGAAACCTGTTCTGAGCTGGCCATCAGGGATGTGATGCATGTTTCCTTTTGTTAACCATCTCACTGGCAGACACCATAAACAAGACACAGCCAGTCCCCATCAGTCAAGGGAAAGGGGCAATCACACTGGGAAGTTGCTCATTTTCATTAAAGCTTTTTTTTTTTTTTTTTAGGATGTCAGGACAGCTGATTTCTTTTTGACACAGCTCATCAAGAAATCAAAGAAGATGGCTCCTTCATAGGGTGTGCCATTAGGGAAAATTCAGTCATAATCACCAACTAGTGAAAAATGCTGGACTTTCATCTTTAGTCTGTTGAAGGGAGATATCAGACTTATTATACACCTACCAGCAGGACATGAGACAGTCCTTCTGCCAGCATTTCTAGGTGTCATATTTTACAGTAGGAAAATCAGCTGTAAACTGGCTTTATTCTTCGTGAAATCAAAACAAAACTAGACTTGGGGTAAAAAACACAAAGGAATAACCCTCACCTGGAGGTCTCTGATTACAGGGGAATGATTAAGTCTCCAGTAATTAAATCACTTTAAAGGAAATCATGTAAGGCTGGAATTACATAAGAAAAGATGGTCCTGAATATATATGAATCTTATCAAAGGCGAAGTTTTGGAAGCTGAGGGGCTGCAAGCACAGGTTCATCAGGTGACTACATTTAGGTTCTTATTTTGTCAACCATTAGGTCTTTGTCTCTTTTCATTCTTTTACAAAACAGTGAGGCTATGAACTTCAAAATCCCAGAGAGTGGAAATATGCTATATTGGAACACTGTGTATAGTGGGAAAGCTGCATGTCTCTCTTTTCAAAGTAATTTTTATTTCTACAGAGAAAGCCTTTCTTTTTTTCCTTAACTGTGTCCTCTGAGGAATCCAGAATGAAACACAGAGTACGCCTTTTTTGTATGCCAGACCTCTGAATTTGAAAATGGGGCATTTGCATATATTTTGTATAGAATACTGCTAGGCAAGGTAGTTTTGCTTTTGTTTTGAAAGTTTACAGCCATTCAAAAGCTTTAAACTTCTGACAAGACTACTTCACTTTCACTTATAGTCTCACAGGGACAGACAGTGGATGTGTTTTCAGTAAAGTAAACCCATTCCCCATAAATGCAGAGATTAATGCCCTAATAATTCCAGTGGACTGGTAAAATCACCCTATGAGTTCTTCAGGGCTGCCACTGAACCTGATGGCCACTGAGCTTTAGTGCTGCCCAGTGGAACTGCTCTGCAGTGGGAAACACAGAGACAGTACTTATATTTCATTTCAGGTAATTTATCAGACATGTTAAACAGCACTGAAAGGCTTTGAGCTCCTTAATGGGCGGTAACTTTTTGCCACTGTGTCAGTGTAAATGTAAATGACTTGTGAAGCATGGAGGAACTGATTTATGAGCAGGTAATAAGTCGCTAAAAATATGTTCACAGCAGCGATGCTTTCAACCCTTACCTGCAGCAGTTCTAATAAAAACTGTGGCTTTTATGGTTCTGTGCCCCTTTCACTTTAAGTCTCAATCTCAAGTACTTCAAAGGCCTTCAGAGCCCCAGACACACGGCTGTAAATATTTGAAATACCCTCTGGGCCTACTAGAGGCATTCTTTTTTGTTCTTACATTAACTGATTGAGCTTGGGATGTCATCTTTCATTCACAAGAAGCACCAAGGAATTAACACTCCAATTGTTCTTTTGGGTAAACTGCTCAGCCTTGATTATGCAGTCAGTAGTATTTCTGCTAATGAGAGCAAGAGTTGAGCAGAGCACATGGGACTGTATAAGGATTTGGGAAAATCCCCTGTCCACTGTAGCAGGTGGGAGCGGTGACCCAGCAGAGGGCAAACTCCCCAGGTAAGAGCCATAAACAGGGACTTGTCCTGGCAAAGCAAGCAGTGACAGAGAAAATGGGGCTCAAGGTTTTCTTGGGAAGTGAGTGTTGTAGGAACTTTAACCACAGAACGGGGGAGAGCTGGAAGATTTTCTTGCTTCTATTTATTGCTTTGTTTCTTGTAGCCTATAGTCTGCATTTTTCTTTTTTTTGCCTGTGCAAAGAAAGGCCATTCAGGACACTGTAAACAAAAGATTTAATGTCCCTTTACTGTCACATTTGGGAAGAAGAAGAAATTAAAACTGGCCTATAGTAGGTATATCTGGTTTTGTGTCAGATTTGCTGTAGGGCTGGCATCTGAATGACAGAGAGGCTCCAGGTGACAGTCCTGCATGGCTGGTGGCACAATATTTGTAGAGGTTATTGCCCCTTTGGAAGGGCCCTGACTTCATCCTTCCCCTTCCTGAAGTTGGTTGCTGGGGCTCACAGCCAGATTTGCAGTAGTGCAAATGATGAGGGAGATGAGGGAGAGAGCGCCTCACCTACAAGGAAAGGCTGAGAGAACTGGCATTATTCAGCCTGGGAAAAGAGAAGGCTCCAGACTGACCTAATTGCAGCCTTCCAATACCTGAACAGAGCTTACAAGAAATAATGGAGAGGGACTATTTACAGGAGCCTGGAGTGACAGGACAAGGGACAATGGCTTCAAACGGACAGAGAGTAGGTTTAGATTGGATATGAGGAAAAAAATCTTTACTATGAGGGTGGTGAGATCCTGGCACAGGTTGCCCAGAGAAGCTGTGGATGCCCCACCCCTGTGTTCAAGGCCAGGCTGGATGGGGCTCTGAGCAATCTGGGATAGTGAAAAGTATCCCTGTCCATGACAGGGGGTGTTGGCACAAAATGATATTTAAAGTCTCTTCCAACCCAAAACATTTCTATGATTCTATTGCTGCAGCTCACTTTGATTATGGCAGAGTTCTGTATCTAGCAGAGTGAGAGTTAAGTACTTTCAAACCTCAAGGGACAGAGATTTTTACTGTCTACTCTCAACACCCATAAATCTTCCATTTCAGTAGTAAAAAACAAGGAAGGAAAATTTAAAATGTTCAAATGTTTGATATTTTTTCTTAAATTTTCATTGGATTTCATCACAGAGAACAGCAACACAGTTCTCAAACAGTGTCTCCCACTGCCTGAGAACTGTGGTATTCAGCAGAGGCAATGGAACTCATCTGCCTGATTGCACAGTTTGAATTGAGCCTGATGAGCTTGACACTGCATATCTTTCACCAGAACAAAAAGGACCACTCAGACACTGCTAACCTTCCAACAGCTGGGCCTGACTGAATCGACCTCAGGCTGCAAAAGGGCTGCCTGGGAAGCAAGGATGATGCTAAGGCTGGATGAAGCTTTAATAGCTGGAGTGCTATGGAAAACAGCAGGAGCACCTGCAAAACATGACCTCCTGTTCTGCCAGCTCTCTGCAACATCAGAGGCAGCCCACTGCATAAAACTCTGAGCTCAGGTCCTCCCTGCCACAGCAATGGAGACAGGCTGGTACCCATCCTTGCAGGCACGTGGCATTGGGCAAGACTGAGCCCTTCCAGGGATGCCAGTAAGAGAAGAGAGCCTCAGCCCAGCCTCCACAGCAGTCCTGACAATGGGTGCAGGAAATATGAGTCTGGCTACAAAGTGTGGGTCCACTTTCGTGCTGCTGAAATAGGGGGATCAGAAAGGCTCTCAGCATCACCCTGTCACTGCAGGGACACTACTACAGCAGGTTAAGGCCCATCAGCAGCTGGCCTAACTAACATAATTTATGTCTTTGCTTTTTGATTTTGCTCTAGGGGCAGCAGAACCTGAAGGTTTTTGAGCCTTGTTAAAATACATGTGCTGTCATCAGTGGAATTACATGACTACTGAGGTTCATAAAATAGTTCCATTTGTATATGTAACCCTAATTAACACTCTATATGCCAAAATAAGTCTCAGTGTGGGAAGTGTAAGATAGCTTGAGAGGATGGAATAAAGGTTTACTGAGCTACAGATTCTACGAGCTGATCTGTAAATATTTAAGAAATTTAGACTACCTTCTGACATTTTCCAGAAAGAAAATATCGGCTTCCAAAATTCTTCAAGACAGGTGTCAGCCCGATCAATTACCAAATGCAGTGATCAGTCAAATGACATCTTACCAACCTTGCTGTATCTGTGAGACTCTCATTAGTTCCCAGATGTATATCTTGTGTTGTAAGGAAAGAAGGATGTCCTCCAAGGAGAGCAAATCCTACAGTGAGGAAAAATTTAAAAAAAAAAAGATAAATAAAACACCAGCACCTCATATTTACAGCCAAGACTCAAAATCTCCTTGATATAAAATACCTTTACAAAAACAAAAGTAGAACTCAGCAGGACATCCAACAGTCAAAATTATTAGCATTTGACAAATGAAGTTTCAAATAAATGTGCTTTGGAATAAACCCACTCAAATGCATGCCTCACTGAAATCCTTAGCCATGAGTTCTGATCTGTGATCACACAAACCATCATTCAAGCTCCAAGGCTACACATTGCCACAAGCATCACTGCTGCTCCCTGTTAAGAGCCAGGTAATCCATTCATCATTCTGCATTCCTACTCCATGGGACTTTCCATCCTAGAAGGGCCATCCAAGTCACCTGCTGTATTTCCACATCCTAGCAAGGATCAACATTGTCTTTCATGTAAAGTCATTCAGACAGAAAACTCTAAGCCTCCTCAGAACAAGAACAACAAACACACTACAACAAACTTGAATTTGGTCTCAAATGGCCAAGTGCCTTGAAAATGATAATGTGGGAGAGAGAAAAGGAGAGGTCTCAGGTCTGGCCAGCATCCCTCTACCCTGCAATAGCTAGGAATCTGCAAGGAGGTTCAAAGAACTGGATGGATTAGGTATGAAGAGTAAAATCCATTCCTGAGCAAGAAACCATGGAAAGACTTGAGCATCATTTAAGAATATAAAATATTTTGGGGAACTTCAAAGGTGTCTGAACAGTGTTTTGGATGAAGACAAATTACATGTGAAGGGCAACTCTCAGATTTTCTGCTGCTTTATTTTAATTGCACCAGCAGTAGAAAGTTACCACAAGCAACCATACAACACAGACAGGGAAAAAAACATCTTTTCACCAGCATATGAGTCTCTCTCCCTTTGCCTTGTTTAAATCTGAAGCCTCTTTCTACTGAATCTGAGTGTAAAGTCCCTCATGGCCACGCATTGGGAGGATGGGGCTGTTTCATGAACTGTCACAGGTGGTTTAGCATAAGCCTAGCACAGGACACAGGGTCCCATAGCTGGGGAGGTACCAAGTGTAGGATTTGAACTGGGCTGTTCATAGTCCTGTAAGGCATTTTCTGTATGATAAGAGCAACTCCCTTCCAGTACAGAAATTTCCTGCAGGCAGATCCTGTCCTGTCACTAGCATTTCTGATGGAGGAAACTTCCAGAGAATCTCAGTATGGGCAAACCAGCCTTTTTGAGACAACACTGTGGGGATATGAGTCTTTTACGGTGACAAAAATCTAGAGAGAAGCCTGTCTTTATATTGCCAGGACGAGAAAGGCAGCACAGAAGAGTAGAGACCCCCACTTTGCTTACCAAACTGTGATGTCCTGGAGATGCTGATTAATTTCGTGCTGTTAGGAAAAAAAAGTTTAAAAGAGAGAGGAAAAAAGAAGTGGAAAAGAAAGAAAAAACTGGAAGAAAATGTCAAAAGCTGCTCAGGCTGGCTGTATCCATTAGATGGCACTGCTGCCAGATTCAGCACTGCAGCTTCAGCACGGTGGTTGCACAGCTCTGTCATAGATTAAAAACTTTGTCTCACAGCTACTTTTTAAGAGTATTAAACCAGGACTGAACACTGAAAGCCTTCCCAGATAAAACCAACAGGTGAAGGCAGCAGGTCTGGGCCCCACAGCTGGGCTCCTTACACAGAGCAACTCTTATTAACAACCATCTCCTGTGGGCAGCAGGGTTGAGGTGAGGTCTTCTGCTTTGCACCAGTTCAGCCAGCCTCTAGAGTTTAAAATACAAGAGTTAAAAAAATACTGGAAAATCATTGTCTTTGGACTGCCTCAATTTTCCTAAGTGTCAGATTAAAACTAATGATGCTCCAGGCACCACCAGAAGGGCAAATTTCTGCTTCCCTAGCCAATGTAAGTGCACACTCATTCTATTGAACAGGCCCTTTTTAATTGCTTGTTGTTTTCATTAAGGATTGCTCCAAATCCCTCTTGCAATATTGCAAGTCAGACACAGAAAACTTTTAAGAATGAAGCATCATTTATTCTTTTATGATTTTTTTGACCTCCCCTCTGCAGCAGGGACACAAACATTGTATTTAGAGGACAGTGTATGCAAATGACACATTACAGCCTGTTTATTCAGTGCAAATTTTTATGTCAAGACCTCAGGACCTGTCACTGGCAGTAGCTTTTCCTTCCTGAATTATTGTGGATTTTTTGGAGTCATATACAATTGTGTCACTGATTTGTTCCTGCAAGTTCCACACAATACAGCAGCTCTGCATTTTAGGATTCTAAATGCATACGTTTTGGTAGATGATTCACAGTCCAGACAGGCTCCAATGGACATGTTCTGTTTTCTATAAATGATGCCCAGGTAAAAAAATGGGAATCTGAATATTTATTCAGAATTGCCAGACGTCAGACAGCCCAGTCAGAGCTGCCACCTGGAGTCTGTGTATATAGCAGAGCCCTGATGTGTTTGTTGGGCTTTCTGCTCATGAACTGGCCATCTGTACAGGGCCTGGGAACATATTTCCATCCAAAACTTTCCATCTGGAAATACAGGAGCTCTGTGCTCTAGCTTTGTATATAGTTACAGAGACAGAATCTTTTTCAGATCCTTTCATCCAGACTACCAGTAGAAAGCAGAAAAAAAAGAGAGATGATTTTGAAGGTATGCAGGCACCAATTCAGCAAATAAACATTGAAGTGCTGTGTTAAACCGGAAGATCTAATCCTCTTTGTTGTCACAGCCTGGTCATATCCAAGGCCACGTGGTAAATATTTATGTGAATTATGATATCTTCAATAAACTACTAAATGTTCATACTGCAAATCCAGAATAGATCATTACCTCGTGTCCACACTTCTCACTACTGTTAGTTTTCAAAATACACAGTTTTATGCCTCAAGCTGTGGCACATTGTTGACCCCCCCATGCAGACTCTTTCAGACAGGACATGAGTGAAATCTTCATCCCAGGCTGTCCCTGCTGTGTGGGGCAAGGGGACCAAAATGAATCCTACAGTTCACAGGTTGGCTACACACTTCTGGGGCTGTCACCAAGAGACACATACAGTCATCTTCTCAGACTCAAAGGAAGGATCTTTTTCAGAATTTCAAGACATATGGATTTGCATTTATTAATTTCCCCATTGCCTGCCCAGACTTACAAAATAGGAAGTATTTTTCCTTTTAGACTGATAACGAAGAACTCTCCTAGGCAGCAATTACAGAATATTCCTAAAGCAGAAGCTAAAAACTGATAAGCAGTTTTAAAAGTTATTTTTAATCTTCCCTTTTAAGTGGAGAGTAAACTGAGTGTGCATTTGGGCCCTCTGTAATGAGGCCAAATTAAATAATACTTAGCCAGAAAACAAACCCTGTACCCCTGCCATGTAATACCATCCCCACTACATTAGTTCATATGCTACAATGCAATTATTTCTGTGACTCTGTGTAGCTGTCTTCAGGCATGGCCATCACGTCCCTCTCACCCCACTGCGTAGGAAGAGTGAGTTGGGAGTAATTCCACTAAAGCCAGTGGCACTGGACCCCTGCAAGGCTGTTAAGATCTTTATATTCCAATGTACAAGAGGAGGTGGGCTGAGCTTTCCTACTTGCACTTCTCCCCCTTCATTTCTACCCTGTGAAATATTGTCTGAATTCAGTATCTGTGAAACGGTTGGATTTATTTATGATTTATTCACTAAAACGTAACTGCAGCTGTATATTTTAAGAGCAACAGTGACAATCAGAATATTTTACACCAAAGCTATAACAAAAACAGGGCATTCACCTTTGTGAATGTTTATTTTACAAGTAATATATGACCATGTGAATAGTTCTGTTTTCAAAAAGTACACAAGATTTTATGCAGAATGGGTATGGGATTCTGGCCGTGAAGAGGTGACATTTTCCAGTGTAATAGCAGACATGTCACATTTTCCAATAAAATAGCCAGTGGTAGAAATAAATCTACTAGGCTCACAGAACTGGATTTACTTTGCCACTACTCTATGGAAGTTACTTCTAGTTCTGCATTAAACTTACAACATCACAACTTATCTTAGAAATGGTAAAATTATATGGGTTTCAGAAATACACATTAGAATAAGATTAAAGAGGCAATGAATTATATCCCAAGGAGTGGAATATTATTCAGTACTGTGGCAATGTCATTAGAATAAAACAGGATGTTGGAAAACCTTAAATATCAACTGATCTATTACAAAGCATCATAAATTAATGTTTCGATAATCTTCAATTGATCAGGACAACTGGGAGAAATGCAAAATGTCACCCCTAAGTTAAAGAAGGGCAAGGAGGACACAGAGAATATGTTGCCTCACCTCAATCCATGGGAATGTGATAAAGCGGCTAATCCTGGAAACCATTTCTAGGCAGATTAAGCACCAGAAAGTAATCAGGAATAGTCAGGATGGCTTCACCAAGAGGAAGTCATGCTTGAGCAGCTTGATCAACCTCTATGATTCTGTGGTAGATGTGGGGAGGACAGTGGGTTTTGTCTGCCTGGACTTCATTGTGTCCATTGACAGTGTCTCCCATGAGATCCTCCCAGCCAAGATGTGGATGCCTGGGCTGGATGAGCAGAGCCTGGGATGGGTTCAGAACTGTCCAAATGGCCAAGTCTGAGAGTGGTGACCACCAGCACAAAGTCCAGTTGGAGGCCAGTGACCAGTGGTACCCTAGGGGTCCATTTGTGTCCAGTCCTGTTTAACACCTGTGTTAAGGGTCTCAATGATCAAATGTGGTTTCAGCAAGTCTGCTGATGACACAAAACTGGGAGGAGTGGCTTGTACATCATATGGTCATGCTGCTGTCCAGAGGGATCTTGACAGGCTGAAAAAATGGTCTGGCAGGAGGCCCATGAAATTCAGCAAGGAGAGATGCAAAGTCCTGCACCTGAGGAAGAACAGCTCCAGGCACCAGGACACGATGGGGGCCATCCCAACTGGGAAGCAGCTTGGCAGAAAAGGACTTGGGGGTCCTGGTGGACAGCAAACTGAACATGATCCAGCAGTGTGTGCAGCTTTCCAGCAAAGGCGGTGAATGGTGTCCTGCACTGCACCAGACAAATACTGCCTGGAGGTGGAGGAAGGTGATCCTTCCTCTTTATACAGCACTGGTGAGACCAAACCTTGAGAGTCTGGATTTGGGGTCCTCAGTAGGAGAAACATTGGACACAGTTAGTATGTCCCTGTTAACGAAGGCTCACAAAGATGGCTAAGGGATTGAAGCATATTTCATATGAGAAGAAAAGCTGAGAGAGCTGGGACAGCACGGCCTGGAGAACAGAAGGCTCAGGGGGAATATTGCTGATGTATATAAACACCTGAAGGGAGGAGGCAAAGAAGACAGAGCCAGGTGTTTTTCAGTAGTGCAATGGGCACAAATTGGGAAGATCCCTCTGAGTAGTAAGTTCTATTTACTGAAAAATTATTGATCAATGGCATAAGTAGACACAAAAGATTGTAGAATCTTCATTCTTGGAGATATTCAAAAGACTTCTGGACATGGTCCTGGACAACTGGCTCTAGAAGACCCTGCCTGAGCAGGAGATTGGACCAGATGACCTTCAGAGATTACTTCCAACTTCAACTGTTCTGTTTATTTATTTTTCAATAATGTTGTTCTTTATAGGCACAGGTGATGGCATAGGGTTAAAATGTTTCTAAAAATCATGGGAATTGTATACAGTAGATTCAGGGGAGGTGGACAAAAAGGCTTGGGAAAAGGAACCAAACCCATGTAGGCCCTGGAAACAAAGGTTAGGCTTTGTCTTTACTAGATCATGTGAAACTAATCTAGTTTCACATGATTATGCACCTGCATAATCATCATATGATGAATTATATGATTGCTAATTGTAATGATTGTTTGGTAATTGAATATGATTATTATCTTAAACAAGAATCATGGGAAACGATATTTGGGGGCCTGATGGAAACTACAAGAATTCATGCTTGGATAATATCAATGTATACAATAGAACAATATGGGTTTAATAATTAATGAGTAGTTATATAATGAAAGGGTATAGAAACATGTCCATTTTGAATTCATGTTGGAGTCAGATTTGGGTCTGTACCTTGTACCCCTGATTCCCAGAGCTCTTCAATAAAAGCACCTGCATATAATCATTCTGTGATTATGCGTTTCAATGCTAACACAGGGACAGTAGGAATTCTGAACAGATTTCCAGGTGTTAATATGTCCCAACAAACTCCTAGACACTGCACAGAGAAGACTTTGTAATCAGTGCTTTCCAAGTCTACTCTGTAATGAAATCCACTGATTTAGCCGTTCCTGAGAGTTGCAAAGTTGGTTTAGATTAATCTCATCCCCAGGACCTTGCCCTACAAGTGACCTCACTCAAGTTATTGAAGGGGCAGCTCTTGGGAAGTGCTATTTGAGATGACTCAGGAACTTTATAAATAAACATTTCAATCCACTGCAATTGTCCATTTTCACTGGACATTGTAAAATTGGTATTAAATTATCTTGTTTAGCTAAAATGAACACATGTGGCCCCACATTTATTTTGAGTTAGAAATTCCAAGGAGGGAATAACTTATGTCAAAAAAGCAGCTGAAATGTATAGAGTTTTTGTGGACAGAAAAAAACTTGAGTCTCTCTTTGAAGCAAAGTCTTAGGCTTAACAGACTTAAGACCAATTAACTGAAGGTGTGAAGTTAATGTACAGAAGTTAACTGCGTTGAACTCCCTTGTGGAAACTCTCACTTAGAAATAAATTTGTTTTATTTCACTGGAGCTTAATTCTCCCTTGGATGAATTTATGTGCATTAACTCCCATCCTTAAGTTAATTCATTTGAACTTTCCTGAGCTTCCCCCTTCTGTAAGCCTTCAAAAGCCAAGGACTAAGCAGTGTTTCCCTCAGAATACAGAAGAATGAAGGATAAACAGATCCAGGGAATTCATTATCTGGCCGTTTACCAGAATGGTAAGCAACAAGAAACAGGACTAAAAACTCAGGAATTAAGAGGTGGGTGGTCTTTGCAAAGAGGGAATGCACATTACTAAGTCCTCGCTATCTGGAGAAAACAGAAAGCAAGAACAAGTCTGCTTAAAAAGTAGGATCAGCAGGCAAGTGTCTGTGCCAGACAATGCAAAGACAATTTTGGGAATGCTTGGAGTTAATATATCCATTTCTTCCTTCTATTTTTTTATCTTCTCTCTTACAGCTTGTAAAGAAATGTGAATACTCAACAGGTTTTCTGTTCCTTCACTAGGAGGAAATGAGGGATGCTGGGTCAACATAAATAAGAGAGAAAAGCAAGTTCTTCCTTGATGCATCACCAGTTCAGAGTTATTTCTTCCTATAAATGATTGCTGAGTGATTTCTTTTGGCAGTGCCGTTGAATTCAGAACGACTACCATGTAAATAAAGACATCATATGTACATGTTTCAGTGTTTGCAGGACTGTAACCTAAAAAAAATAAATGTTTCAGTGCTTGATATTATTAGGCTATACCCTTGAGTCTCCAAGTTATCTTCCCTGGTAGGTAACCATGTTAATTTGCCCCTCAAATTTAAATTCAGGCATTACTGTGATTACCAGCCTAAAAACATACTTTGAAATGTAACAATGGTAATGCATATTACATTAGAAAAATATTTATTAGAGCTTGCACAAAACTAAATTTGTGATGCTTCCTGAAGTAGATGTTAGGAAATGTACATCTTGCCAGTACAGATGGGAGCTTACACCAGAAACGCTTACTTCTACCTGTTACTTTATTTCTGATCTACCATGTCTTGGAGGATTTTGAGAAATTTTCAGTGACTAGAGCCATGTGCTTGTGAAATTAATATGCAAGGTGAAACACAAATGGCTGCCATTCTTTTCTTATTTTTCTTATGTTTTGCTTTCAAGGTTTAGGTTTCTCCTGAGGGGAAATTGCTAAATGCAAAATTATGCAGTGTTTGTCAATACATCCTCAATGTATATCGTTTCATGTGAAGTCTTACTGTGCCATTGCTCAGACCTACCTGTTTCTGTAGATAATCTTGTTCTTGTGCTTCTCTTCTCAAAAATCATGGCCAAGGATTTGCCTTGCATCAAAGGCAAATACTGAAACATGAAAAAGAAAGGTATTTCACTTTTATAATCATTATACGCTTTAAAGTATGAAATATTTCTTGCACACTTTAATTCACCACTAGAAAAGTTGCAAAAGTGGGGGGTTTTTCCCCTGTGGTTTTGTTCTCCTGCCCTGCAATAAATTTATTAGCAGTGGAAAGGTTAAAGGCAAAGAAGTAATTCTAGGTCCAAAACCAACTGCATTGTGGCACTCAATTTGAGCCAGCACTAAGTAGAACTCAGATACTAATTTAATCCCATGCAGGGAAGCGTCTTCCATTTCCTACATTTAGTGCTGCATGTACACTGTGTGTGGATGGATGGGGTTAGCTGACAGCAGGGAGTTGGCTGCACAAACCTGTTTAATATTTCCACTCACAAAGTCCTCTGAAGTGTTTAAAGAACATCTCTGGCACTTTACAGGAAGGTTCTTTGATTTGTAGCACACGATTTACAGTATTTAAGAGCTCAGGAGATTTTGTTTAGGACAGGACATCTGAAAGACTTTTTCACAATACCCTTCCGAGCAGTATTTATTTCAACATCTGAGGGACCTAAATGACAGTTAAACCATTTTACCTCTCCTTTGTTCTTTATTCTTTGTTTCAAATCTGATGCCATCCACAGCAAATACTTCAGTTCATCAGCTGTGTAGTTCTCTAAAGTAAGGAGGTCCCGACCTTTCATATGAACATTCATTTGAGCTGGTGTCCCATACCTGTGTCAAAATTTAAAAAAGCACATTTTTTGCCATTTAGTGCTTAATTGTACATGTGCTAAAGCCAGTGAGCAAGCACCTGAAACATCTTCAACTCCTCTCATATGACCCAGCTGGATCACCCTGGTAGACTATGCACTGTATCGATGCATGTATCAATGTATGCACTGTAACAGTATTTCAAATTGTATCATAGCATTAATAGTAGATGTATTTTCTTCTGTCTTCTGAGATGAATATGGCAACTGCAGGCTGCCTGTCAAATAAAGACATTCAGAACCTGGTAAAATGATTTATGTGTAGACCCCAAAGCTGCCCTTTCAGAGGATAGAATAACAGAAATGGATCTTGGAGCTATTTTTCTCTCCTTTATGCTTTATGGATGAGTAGACACTTGCCACATTCCAACCCCATTCTCAAAAAAGGTGGCATTTCTATAAATGTGTAAGAAATATCCTCATTACACTGGGGGAAAGGGTAAAAAAAACCCCAAGAAAGCAGACTTTCTGGACATGTGCTGTTTATTCAGTGTGTTCTGGCCTCCCTCCAGATTTCGGATTTCAGAATCACATGAAATTGAATGTTGATAATCACCCACAGAAGTTACATGATCAAATTTCTTCTAGCTTAGATGAGGCATCTCTTGAAAGTCTTGTCCAAGCCCATGTTTCACAGGCTGAAGGTTAACAGGGAAGTGTGTCAGCTCAGCCCTTTCTCTGGCTCTGTACTTACAGCCCTCCTCAGCACTGCAGAGCCCACACTGTACTCTTGCTAAGGTTTTGATGGGTATGAGCTAAAGATATCTTTCTATTTAAAGTCAGTAGTTTTAGACTGATCTAATGAAATGGAGACCAAAGCAGTGCAAAGATATGGAATGAGTGCAGCTAATGCTTTTCTATTTCCAATAGTATTTGTGTTTTATATTTCCCTTTAGCTCACCATTGAGACTAGCTCAGATGCAGCACCTGCTAATTGCCAAGCCCTGAAGTCTACAGCTAGGAAAATATGCCCAGACATACCTCTGTGAGGCTTTGGACATGGTTCCACACAACAGCCTGAGCCTCACACTGCAGAGCCCTGGCTTTGGAGGGTGGGCTATGTGGGACACAAACCACTGGACAGACGGATGCTGCCAGGGACTTATGGGCAGAGGCTCCATGTGCAGCTGCAGGCCAGGGATGAGGTCTGTTCCCTCAGGACTCTTGTTCTACTTAGATTTAAGCCATTTCAGAGCTTTCCAAATTATTTTCTGTCCAATTCCTTTTCAGAGTGCTACTTTCTCAGCTTAGTGCTCTGTGTCCTCCTTTCTCTCCTGTCTTTCTTTGCCTTTCTTCTATCATACTGTTCATCTGTACCTGTGGCAGCTCAGACAAAGAGCCTCACCACATCATTTTTCCCAGTCCATGTGCTAAAACAAATCCTTGATGAAGTTATGAAGTCTGGTCGTGAGATGTCATTGTGAGATCTTGCTCTGCTTGGGTCTCAGCCCTTTCAGAGCTCTGCCTTTAAGGGCAGGAACATCTTTCCTTGCTGGAAACTGGAATTCCAGACCATTGCAGTGTGTGCCATGGATCACAGAGGGGAATTACTGAGAGTCCTGGGGTGCTGGTTCTGCTGTGCCTCATAAGGGAGCTGTGCAGGTGCAGGTGACAAGGTCCCAGTGTCATGTGGACTCTCAGAACTGACAGCAAATGTTTGTTTGCTGGACATTTTCAAGCACATTCCGAGCTCGAAGCAGAGGGAAGAAGAAAATGGAAGTAAGGGAGTTGGGCATTCGTGGGTCAGGTAGTTTCTACCACACCATGAAACACAGCCCAGCAAGATAAGCTACTGATATCCACTGTTGAATACCAAACCAATTTATAATTATGGGATTTGCTTTAATTTTCATCGTGTAGATTCTGAAGGAAGATAGTTTTATAACTGGGATTTCTTTAATTACTTTAAGTTTTCAGAACAGGGATTTGCTTTTTAGACAGGTTTGTGGGGAAAAAACCAACTTGTCCTGCTTCCAAATCTATGCAATTGCTTGCTGCTCTCTCCTCTCCTTTGCCTCCTTGTTTCCAGAACAGCTTTGAGGCTGCTCCTTGTTTTTCTCATTTCAGCCTGCAATTCCTTCCAGGGATTTAGAGATTATCTAATCTCAATTTGCCAAACAACAACTTCTGTTCATTGGTCTTGTTTCACCATCTGGCATGACTGAGAAGTGGACTGAGAAATATTCACCACTAATTTCTCCAATGACAGATAGTAAAGCACCTAAATTGGTTACCCAGAGAGGATTCAGAATTACCATCCTTACACATTTTCAAGACATGGCTAAGCAAAGGCATAGCTGCTCTCATGTGGTGTTTGACAGGCTGCAAGCAGAAAGTTGGACTAGAGATCTGCTCCTGACCTCTTGAAGATCCTGTTTTATTGCTATGACCTCCGAGAAATTTGCTCCCTTCCCTGTTATCCATATCTGAAAGAGGGACAGAAATGGAAAAATTAATTCCAGAGAAGGAGCATGAGACAACATACCAAAGTTAAAATGTAACAGGCAGAATTGCAAGGTCAAGCAGTTTTGGCTTCTTCCTTTCTGAGCAGGGGCAGCATAACTTTGGACTATTAGCACAGACTCACAGACATTAGGTTATCCTCCAGTATCAAACACAGTGTGCTTAGCTGGTAATACTCACAGACAGTGGTGATAGCTTATGCCAGTTATGCTATAATGTTAAAAAAAAACACCAAAAATAACAATGCTGTGTGTGGAACTTAACGAATTGGGTTATTTCCTTGGAAATGCAGCTTTACTACAGTTGTTTTACAAACTTGCTTTTCCATCACCTCTGTTAACTGCAGAAATTTCCCAATCGGCTGCAGTAAAAATCCAAAATTCCTTAGAAAATTACCACCCAGCCTTTAGGGCCACTCTAATACTGTAGCAAATAAATCATAAAACCTGGAAAACATTTGGTTTTGATGTGACATAATGTAGAAATTATAAACAAAAATTACTTCTTGCATGTTAGGATTTCTGTGACTGTGAAATTTCTGCATATTGTTTTCTAGAACTGATCACGAGTTATGTAACAAGTGTTAATTCTATTCTTATTGAACCTGACCTAAAACCATGAAAAAACATGGAATTAAGTTTCAGCTCTAAAATTTTGACCTGAGTTTGAGAATGTGACAAACCTGAGAAGCAGCTTAGCGAAATGCTGTTGTGCTTTCCTGAAATCAGGGGGGACAGAAGCTGTTGTGTGGGTGCAGAAAGAACCCAAAGCCAGGTCACAGAGGCAGGTCTGCCTCCTTGACTTTGAATCTCCCACCACATCATGCTTTTCCTGCATGTCTCCAGGGTATATTGAGACACAGAATAATGAGGCAGAGATTCACCTTGCAGCTTCAAGGAGAGAATTCCCCTCCCAAACTGGCCACAATGTGTCTAAATGCAGAAAGATTATCTGTACTTTCTTCAGATAGTTATTTACTGGTTACAGTACCTGCAGCACATACCAACCTCAAGAATAAACATTCCTTCCTGACTTTGCAGCTAAAACCCACAGAACAAATCAATGGTATTCCACAAACACTAAAAACAGATAATCCTCCACTCTCCTGAAGTCACAGAACTTGTTGCCTTGTGAGGTAAAAGAATCATAAAATTGCAGGGAAAACCTCCCCAGAGCCTTTCTCTAAAAGACTCACAGGATTCTGCTGCTTTTGACTCCAGGCTTCTAACCGAACACCATACACCAGATAAAATTTAAGGATAAGCTCACCAAAAGTGTCGCAGCAGCTGCTTGCTGGTCCCTGCTAGTTTTGTAATGCTGATGAAATTCCTCCCATTAAACAGCATCTTCTGTTTGCATTAAGAGTTCTCTTAACCCACAAATAAAGTTATGAGTGAGGAAGGTGTAGGAAGCAGAGAGTGAGCTGTGCTGCTGTGCAAATGAGGGAAAACCAAGAACCAAGGTCCTTGTTTCAGTTGTTCCAGCCAGGGCTGGGCCAGCCTGGGGCTGACCCTGAACCTTTTCTTTGTTCAAACCCTACAGATACAGAGATTCCTCACAGGGCCCATTGCACCACTCACAGTTTGTGTTCTTCTGTGTGGGCTCATCATGTCATATCATACCTATGTCAATACTATTTCATGTTAAATATTTGTACAGGAGCATGTGCTGATAGAAAAAGGTGAAAGAAGGCTTGCAGGATCAGCATGAGCAGGGTGGCCCCCCTAGGGATGGAATTGTGGCCATGGGGATTCTAGCACAGCCCAGGCAGGGACTCTTGGCCCTGAGCTGAGCCAAAATGAGGGTTCTGGACCCATGGGTATGGAATTGGGCAGGGCATGAACACTTATTCTTGCTTTTGGCACCCTGACAATAATGACGTTGTCTGCATTAAAGAAATCTACATTTTCTTGGGTTTTGTGGTTTTTGTTGGGTTTTTTTTTTTTGTAAACCGACTTTTCAATTATGCTCTGGTAGTGTTAAACAGTGTGGGGCCCAGAAAGTGAAATACTGCAGCCTGCCTACCTCCTTAGGCTAAACTGCTTGCTGTATAATCTGAAGTAGGTCAACTGCTAAATACTAAAGTGATTTCATTTAAGTTTCTGCCTTCAAATATAATTGTCAGATAAGATTTTATGCCACCTGCACTGTAGGTGGTTTTGAAATATGACCATTACTTTCTCATTTTCTCCTCCCTGTAAGAAGAGATGCACTAGTGTAAATCAAGGTGATGGCATATCTGTCAGAGAGGGTGATGCGTTGAAATTACAATGCAAGGAACTTATAATTAAAACATACAGAGAAAAAGTTTGACTGCCTGGGAAAGATACACAGCTCTGAAAAAGTCATGCAGAGTGAAAGCTCCTGGTGGGATTTGTTCAGGACCCCTGAGATGCATGGGAAATAAATCAGTTGCCAGGGGAAATGTCAAAGAGAAGTAAAATCCAAGAGAAATTAATAGTAAGGGATTGGAAGAGAAGAAAGAGAAGAGAAGAAAGAGGAGAAAGAGGAGAAAGAGGAGAAAGAGGAGAAAGAGGAGAAAGAGGAGAAAGAGGAGAAAGAGAAGGAAAAGAAGGAAAAGAAGAAAGATAAGGAAGCCAGACCATGGTTTTCCTCTTGCTTGTCCTCTGGCAGATTGCTCCCATAACCTTTAAGCCCAGCCCCTGGGGGCTGAGCTTGTGTCATTATTGACACCCAGGACAAAAGACAGCAGACAGGGCAAATGTGGTTGCCAAGGGCCTGGAGTCTCATCCTGCAGCCTCGCAGGGAGAGGACAGTGCCAATGCCTCTTTGTCAGGTCACACCTTGTCCCAGGTCTGGCTGAGTTGGAGCTCATTTTCCCATAGAAGCCCTCACGGTGCTGAGCTCGCTTTGGTAGCCTGAAAAATGTTGATACCACACCAAGATTTTTGGTACTGCTGAGCAGCTCTGGCACCGCATCAGTGCTGTCTCTCCAACTTCCCACCCCCATCAGTAGCTTGGGGGTTGGCAAGGTCTTGGGAGGGGACACAGCTGGGACAGCTTACCCAAATGAACCAAAGGGATATTTTTATATCAAATGATGCCAGCTCAGATATAAAAGCTAAGGAAAGGAGGAGGAAAGGGGAGCATTTATTATTTTACAATATGTGCCTTCTGGAGCAAAGTTGAGGTGTTTAAGTCCTGCTTCCTGGTAATTGGCTGGACATTACTTGCTGATGGTAAGAAAAGAAAAAATCTTTGTCTTTTCGCTTTGCTTTTGTGCATGCAGCCTTTCAATTTTGCTTTAGTAAACTGCCTTCTTTTAGCCTATGTTTCCTGTCTTATTTTCTCTCCTCTGTCCACCTGAGAAGGGGTAGAGATGAAGTGGCTTGGTGGGCACCTGATGTCCAGCAAAGGCCATTCCCCCAGACCCCTGTCCAGAGGCTGCCTGACCCCAGTTCCCACATGGACCAATTTCATAGCAAGCTCATGTGAGCAAGTGTCACCTAAGAGCAAGAGAGTGGCCACGATTTACAGATGCCTGCGGTTGATAAAGAACAGCAAATGCCAGAGGGTCAAAAACAAACAAACAAACAAACAAAAAACACCAAAAAAACCCCCACCACAAAACAAAAAAACCACTACAGTTTTATTAGTGAATTATAGACATGGCATGTAAATTGGTATATATTAGCTTCTTATCTCCTAGTAGCAAGAGAAATAAAATAGCTAAAAAAAGAAAAGGTGGGAAGAGAGAGAAAAGGAGATCATCAGTCCTGAGTCCAGTATCGGTCTGGCCAGTGAGAGGTCCGGGGTCCTCAGGGGCACTGCCTGGGCACTGTGGGGGCTGATTCTATAGAGAAGCTTTTCCCCGGAGCTCAGGGCGCTGTGCCGGGCCCAGTGCCGTCCCGCCGCCCAGGGAGGTGATGGAGCCACCGCCCGCGGAGGTGTTTAAGGAAAGACTGGGTGTGGCATTGAGTGCAATGGTGGCGCTGGCCGCAGCTTGTACCCGGTGATCCCAGAGCTCCTTTCCAGCACAGCCGATCCTGTGGTGCTGTGCCCTCACCCCTCAAACCAGCCCGTTCCTCTGCTCAGCACAACCAATGGATCCCGTTATCCCGAGCCCTCACCAGCCGTTTCCTCCCCTCCAGCACAGCGATGGATCCCGCTATCCCGTTCTCCCGAGCCCTCACAGCCGTCTCCCCCGCCCCAGCACAGCCGGTGGATCCCGCTATCCCGTTCTCCCGTTCTCCCGAGCCCTCACAGCCGTCTCCCCCGCCCCAGCACAGCGATGGATCCCGCTATCCCGTTCTCCCGAGCCCTCACAGCCGTCTCCCCCGCCCCAGCACAGCCGGTGGATCCCGCTATCCCGCTATCCCGTTATCCCGTTCTCCCGAGCCCTCACAGCCGTCTCCCCGCCCCAGCACAGCCGGTGGATCCCGCTATCCCGCTATCCCGTTTTCCCGTTCTCCCGAGCCCTCACAGCCGTCTCCCCGCCCCAGCACAGCCGGTGGATCCCGCTATCCCGTTCTCCCGTTCCCCCGAGCCCTCACAGCCGTCTCCCCGCCCCAGCACAGCCGGTGGATCCCGCTATCCCGTTCTCCCGTTCCCCCGAGCCCTCACAGCCGTCTCCCCGCCCCAGCACAGCCGGTGGATCCCGCTATCCCGCTATCCCGTTGTCCCGTTCTCCCGTTCCCCCGAGCCCTCACAGCCGTCTCCCCCGCCCCAGCACAGCCGGTGGATCCCGCTATCCCGCTATCCCGCTATCCCGTTCTCCCGAGCCCTCACAGCCGTCTCCCCCGCCCCAGCACAGCCGGTGGATCCCGCTATCCCGTTATCCCGTTCTCCCGAGCCCTCACAGCCGTCTCCCCCGCCCCAGCACAGCCGGTGGATCCCGCTATCCCGCTATCCCGCTATCCCGTTCTCCCGAGCCCTCACAGCCGTCTCCCCGCCCGCCCTCAGGGCCCGGCCGTGCCCGTCGCCGCCCCCCGCCGGCCGCCAGGCGGCGCTGCCCGCGGCCCGGCCCGCCCGGCGCGGCCTCCTCCGGCCGCCATGGCCGCGCCCGCCGCGGGGACGGAGCTGCCCGTGCCCGGTGAGTGCGGCCGCTCCTCTGGGCACCCGGGGCAAAGTGCGGGTGCCTGTGCCGGCCCCTGCCCGCCTCAGCCCCGCAGGTCTCCACCGCCTCCCTCCGCCTGCGGGCCCCGCGCCGGCCCGGTGCCTTGTGGCGTCCGGGGGGAAACTGCCGTCAGAGCCGGACGGGGCAGCCCCTCAGCGGCGGGGCAGGGGCAGCGCCGGGCACTCGGGGGGACGCGGTTAATTCTGAGCATTAATGGTTACTTTGTGTCGCGGTTTGGCCCGGGGTAGTGTTCAAACGTTTGCCTGTTGCTAGGACAACAAACGCCTCGTGTATGTCCGGTGGAGTTTAATCTACGGAGTTGATGCGATTCGGTTTCCGAAGTGATGGCAGCGCTGAAGCACAGAACGGGTCAGGCTGGAAGGGACCGCGGCTTGTCTGCTCGGGGAGGGTCATCCCACAGCACACGGCACAGGATTGTGTCCAGATGGGTCTGGGATGTGTCCGCTGTGGGAGACGCCGCACCACGCGCGGTCACTGCACTCTAAAGAATTTCTTCCTCTTGTTCAGGTGGAATTTCCCGAGCGTCAGTTTCTGCCCGTTGCCTCTTGCCCTGTTGCTCAGCACCACCGAGCGGAGCCTGGCTACATTTTCTTGGCAACCCCCTGGGTTTAGATATTTAGACACATTAATAAGGTTCCCTGTGAGCCGTCGCTTCTCGTGGCTGAACAGGCCCAAATCCCTCAGCGTTTCCTCAAAAGAGATGCTCCAGTCCCGCAGTCATCCTTGTTGTCTCCCCCGGACCCCGTTTGTGAGCTCCGTGTATCAGCTGTGCTGAGGAGCCCAGAACCGGGCACAGTAGCTGTGTCCAGTTGTGAAATGTTGTGGCTTAGTCAGATGAGCGAGATACAAAAGACATTGGGAAATTCATCGGCTTTTTGTATACACTGAATGAAGAACATAAAATGTTTTCATGTTAACCCTTCTATGTGCTGAAGAAATCACTAAGAAAGTTCAGACATGCATGGCTGTCCGCCTGGAGATGAGAACTTAAAACAGAGTTTTCAGATGCTGTTTAGCCTGTCTGTAGTTGTAAGTGTGTCTAGGTAAAGTAAGGAAAAACTCAACTCTCTCTTTAAAAAGGCTTGAGTTTGTCTGTACAAAGCTTGTTGAGCAAGTAAAAGTGAAAAACACATCTAGTGAGGTAATAAGTACAATTTATACATCTTCTCCATCTGATACATGAAATGACGTCTTTGGAAATAGGGGAGGCTTTTGCATTAAATAATTATTTTAAATGAAAATCAAATATACAGTTTAAGAAAGAACTTCTAGGTTTTGGAGCTGGAGTGGATATTGTTGATGAGATTGTTTTCATTGAAAGTAAATGCACTAAGATGCCTCAATGTAATTTTCAAAAATAGTCTACTGTTATTGTGTATATTTTCTAACATTTGTTACATGCTAGTAAAATTTACAAGGAAAGGGTTTGGCTTATTCTTGGTTGTTTTTTTTGGGTTTGTTGTGGGTTTTTTTTTGTTTTGTTTTGTTTTGTTTGTTTGGTTTTTTTAATCTATGTTTATAGCACAGGCTTTGACATTTTAAAATAAGAGGTCTAGTTGAGCTTGTATATCTGAGCTGACATTTTCTGCAAGGATCTTGACAAATTTTTTAACTTGTAAGCTCATATATTTTTCTGCAGAATTAGTATTTTTTGTCAAACCCCATGCCTAACCAAAAGCTGAACAAATAGTTAACATGCTGTGTTTTAAAACAATGTTGCCAACACTTTTGAAAGTGTGAAGAATTGAGAAAACCAGGCAGACTACAAAGCCTGAGCAGCTACTTGGACTTCATTTTGGGGTGGTTTTGTTTGGAAATTTTAGATCATGGTCTTATCACTGAATCACAGGATGGTTTGGCTTGGAATAAACCTCTGGAGACCATCTAATTTAGCCCCCTTGCTAAAGCAGGTTCACCCAGAGGAGGTTGCACAGGATTGTGTCCAGAGATGAATATCTGCAAAGATGGAGACTCCACAGCTGCTCCGGGCAGCCTATTCCAGTGTTCTGTCACTCATACAGGAAGGAGGATTTTCCTCCTGTTTGGGTGAAATGGAAGTATTGCCAGCCCATGTTTTGAAGGCTGAGAGAAGAAAGAAGAGAAAGATAAGAAAATAAAATGTGCCACTGAATTGATAGAACATGTCTATTTGAAAATATGTGAGACAAAATTTATTTTCACTAAAATTGACATTATGATTTTATGTTTCAGAATCAGGTGCTGTTTTCACATTTGGGAAAAGCAAATTTGCAGAAGATATTCCTAGCAAGTTCTGGTTCAAAAATGACAAGCCTGTACTTATTTCATGTGGAGATGAACACACAGCTATTATTACAGGTTAGTATTGGAAATGGAGGGTGTAAAATCGGAATTGTTTAGGTTGGAAGAGACCTCTAAGACCCAGCACTGCCAAGGTCACCACCAAACCATGTCCCCAAGTGCTACATCTATATATTTTTTAAACACCTCCAGGGATGGTGACTCAGCCACTTCCCTGGGCATCCTGTTCCATGAAGAAATTTTTCCCACCGCAGCTTGAGGCCATTTCCTCTCATTCCCTTGCTTGCTGCCTGAAAGAATAGGCCAACCCCTCCCTGGCTACAGCCTCCTTTCAGGGAGTTGTAGGGTGGGTGATAAGGTCTTCTCTAAGCCCCCTTTTCTCCCACAGCTTCCCTGACAGGATTGTGCTCCAGACCCTTCTGTGGGCACCTTCTAGCCCCTCAACGTCTTTCTTTTAGTGAAACTCTCCTATATGATAAAAGGTGATATATTTGGAGACCTTTTAAAGTCAGCAATCTTACTTGCATCCTGAGGTAATACATTCATTGGGGAAAGGAGAGAGGAGCTTTGTGGGAACTGTTAGATGCCTTTGGAGTTAGTGTGAGGTCGCTCAAGGTTTTCACAGGACAAGAACTGGAGGAAGTTTGTAATAATTGAGTGTATGACAGGATTTAACTAAGTGTAACTTAGTTCAAGCTGAATGTTTCAATGTTTAGTATGTTACATATATTGTGTCATGAAAGTAACAGTAACTGCTGAACACCTTAAGTTCACTTGAAATCTCCTTGAAACAATAAATACAATTGTGTCTCTCAAATGAAGCTTGGAATTACTGTTAACTGGCAGATGAAAATAGCCCTTGAAGGAGCAACTCGATAAAGGATTTCAGAAAATCCTACAAAAATCAGAAATAACTGGAAAAAGTGTTCAAAGAAACTCCAGTGTAATAGAGGAAGCATTATTAATGTTTTTTTCTTCTTTTTGAAATTATGGAAACAATATTCATTAAAGAATTGTTAATTTTATTTTACATGGAAGGGACTACTCTTCTGTGGATAAGCATGTGTGACAATTGTATTGACAATCAACTGCTGACAGAGAATAAGACTTGGTTGTAAAAAAATATGCATTTTTTCATGACTTTTTAAATTGGAATATAGTTATTGCTCATCAATATCCAATCGGTCATTGCTTATTAAATAATTTCCTGAGGGTTTCTTGCAATGTTCACAAGCACCATTGAAGATGCTGAATTTTTAGGAAGAGCTATTCCAGCCAAGATATAAAAGACTATAGATTTCATGGGCTGCAGAACACCCTGAGGTGAAATTACACGATGAATTTTTCAAGCCTAGCTTCACAGAAGATGAATTATACATTAATAGTTTATTTTGAACAAAGCTTGACACTTTTTCTTGGATTGAACCAATAATATTAAATTATTTGTTGCAGTAAATTAATCCAGATGTAACCTGGGGCATTTCCTTTTGCATTTTCTTTTTACATATACTTTTATATGCCCACACCCAGCTTGAAATAACACAGGTATAGCTCTGTGTTTAAACCAGTCAATTTAAATTGCCTCCCAGCAAGTGCCTGGGCCAGCACTGTTAACCCCAGTCAGCAACAATCCTCTAATTCCCACATCACTGTAATAGTGGCCACTTAGATAAAGCTTTTGAAGAAGTCATCTTGCAGAGATCTCCATGCAGCACCATTTCTGTACAATTTCCCCTTCTCTCCATTATTTTGGTATATGCAGCTGGTTTCAGAAGTGTTTCTGTAGCTTGCCTTTGCTGTTGTAATCGGCAAGTACATCACCACGGCGGCTTCTAGATGATCAGATCCTTATTTCCTCAAAGCTTTTGCAGTCAAGGAACTGTAGAAGCATGAGAAAAAGACTTCTTTGGCAGCAAAAGGTTTTCTGGGTCATTGTAAAGTACAGGCAAATGTGAGTGTAAAGTGTGGATCAACAACAAGCACAGGTCGAGAAACTGTAAGTCATACAAAAAAAGTGAACAAGGGAAAGAAAAAGCTCTTCTCCCTCATTTGTTCTTCACACCAGTGTATGGCCATGTGCACCTCACATTTCTGCAGTTAGATGGAATTGGACGATATAGTGGAATTAAGTCCTTGGGAATGACCCTGAGCTGCAATAACACCTGGAATAAATGCTCCAGTAGTGCATGATGATAATGAGTTTACTGAGAAGGATACAGACCTTGTGGGAAACCAGGAGCTTCTTCAGCTGAACCTGACCTGGAAGAGATAAAAGACAAACATCACGTAGGAAGGAGAATATCTAAAGCAGGTGTGTGTTAATGCACGCTTCATTTTACTTTCAGTCTTTATTTATGGGTCACAAAATTTCCCCCATCTGTTTTTTTTTCCCCCCATGCCTTGAAAGAGGGAGTGGGAGCTATATTTGTAGGGGACAGTGGAAATATGAGGTAGATTAAAATTTAGAAATACATCAATTTTACACTTACCATGGCTCAACAATCATAAATAAAATGATCATCCAAACTGATAAAAGTCATTCTGTAATGCTGGATTTGGGCAGGAGAGGTGGCAGCATCTAGCCCCAAATCTTGACTGAATAATAAGGAAGAAAATGTACAAGAACTGAAATTTAGCATTCAAACAAAATATTCAGAACCTTTCAGATACTTCTTTCATCTAATCCATCGTCTATATTCCCATATGATTTTTATGAAGACAAGTGTAAAGTAAATATAAAACACTCTATCTTTTGCCTTTCTAGGTCAGGAGTTAAGAGTCCAAAATTTTATTTACATGCTGTAGCTGCATGTTGGACTTTTAGGGACCAGTGATAGTTACTTGCTGACTTTGATTAAAATGTCCAAGCAGGAATTTTTTTAAGCAGTGGTCTTCTTTAGGTCTTTAATGCAGTTATGAGCAATATTTATTCCAGCATCACTTGTAACATGTTCCATAATGGTTCCTCATTCCTGTGATTTTTGGCCCAAGAATACTGATAGTGCAGACCCTGCATCTTTTATAACTGCAGGCTTTGGAAAGCAATTAATTCATCCTCGTGGGAGCTGGTGTGAAGAATATAAATATGCATACTTTTAAGAATCTCCTTCCAACGTCCTGCATTAAATTTTCTTTCCCACAAAACTCTTAAAGTTAACAGCTCTCTTATTGTTTATTTGCCTTGATTAGAGTATCCTAGGCAGCTTAACCACATTTAATCAAAGGAAGGGCTTTGATGAATGAAGACACCTTTTCTGAACTCTGTGGTCTGGAGAGAATTGAAGCCCCCAACACAAGAAGGGAGAAGGAAGGAAAGAAGTATCAATTGTAAAAGGAGGATTGAAAAGAGGTGCATATGGAACCACAAGAAGATGCAGTATATTCATATTTTCAGTTTTGTAAGACATTAAACATTTAACAAAGAGACCTTGCAATCTCTCCAGGTGTTTCATCACCAATATTTTGTCACCACTACTCTTTCTGCTCACTAGTAGGTCACCAGAATATGGCACAGTATCTTTTGCATGAACTGCAAAGGGAAGATGAGAAAGATTAGTACACATTTGTGTTGATCTATATGAGCAAGCAACATACTCTGCTGGCATTGCTTGTGTGATGCTAAATGTCCTAAGCATGACTGTTCTTGTTGCTCAATAAAGTTTCTGAGAATATCACAGCTTGTCTAACAAAACTCATGCCACTCCTGTTTCCCAGGAACCTGTTTGACTTCTATATGAGTTTTGAATCAACTGTTAACATAATTTATTCACTACATAGCTCAAATAAAAATAATTTTAAAAAACAGTCATGGTGCCTTGGCATTTGCTACTCTCTACAAAATACTACCTTTTATGTTTTATTCAGATACAGTTTCTCAGAAGGATCTTGTAGTAAAAATTCAAGGTCTGTACATCGCCTCCCCATCTTATTTCTCTCCCACACTCAAATAATTTAAAAAGAAAAAGGGGAAATATGTAAAATGTACCT
Organism: Sylvia atricapilla; assembly: GCF_009819655.1. Classification (NCBI taxonomy): domain Eukaryota; kingdom Metazoa; phylum Chordata; class Aves; order Passeriformes; family Sylviidae; genus Sylvia; species Sylvia atricapilla. The sequence goes on along the minus strand of NC_089141.1, from coordinate 107,179,422 downwards.
TTAAACATAGGTGACTAGAGTACTTGGCTGCCTGCTATGAACAAAGCATATGGGACTTCAGCTGGTATTTCCCAGCTGCTCAAGGAATGCCTTTAAAAGCACTTCATGAACCAGAAGTGCACATGACTGATGGGGTTGCCAGGAATCCCAGTTGTGATAGCAGCTATTTGTGAGAAATGAGGTGGGAGACAATGTCTGAAGGGTCCACAAAACTTCTGTCACTACACATGGAAGTGTCTTGTGCTTCCCAGGTAGCCTTGAATTGCTGTGGGTGAAACATCTGCTGGTGTACCTGCCAATGAGCATGTACTTGGGAGAAATACTCCGGTTTTGCATAGCATAAAGGTGGAGACTGCTGTTGGAAGTGTGTTTTTATCACCAAAATAGTCTGAGCAGACATTTCCATTATATTCTCCTGCTTCCCTCTTGCCCAGAGTCATAGTCTTACTCTGCTGGACCTGTCTTGTGCCAGCAATTCCACCTGGCAGATGGCCACAGTCTGGGTGACAGCACCAAAGTGGAAGCAAAAACCCAAGAGCAATTCAAGTTCATGAAATTTTGGAATTTGGTCCTTGCCTATTTGTCTGCTGTTGGATTCAGTGCATTTGTGTGATGGCTGGGATATCTCAGTATGCAGTTATGAAAATTGTGCCTTTTGCATGTGAAATTTTATTGGATTTCTTGGCCAGCTTGGACTGAATCTTGTCCCTTCCAAAAGTTGATTTGCTGTACTGAACAAGAAACATTGCTTCATTATAGGCATTTGTTTAAGTTCCTCAGTAGTGCCTGTTAATTCTTTTTCTAAATTAACTGCTTCCCAGATTTTTTATTTTCTGTTATACTTGTAAGAAACCTGAATTTCTAAACGGCTGTCACTCAGTTGTAAAAGAATGTGAAAAAATTCCTCTCATCTATTAAGCTCCTTGACTTACAAAGCAATGCCTGAGAATTTAAAGACTGATATAAAACCCAGCAGATTATAGGATGAAAAGCATGACCTTGTTTGAATTTTGCATGGATAAAAGAGAATGTGCTCAAATTGAATTAGGGCAGCTTGGCATCGTACTCCCACAGAAGTACTGCTGTCTAAGGAAAGCAGTTGGAAAGTGTAAAGCAAGGATACAAGGAAGCCAAACCAATATAGGATAGATGTCATTTGCTGATAAAAATCCTTTCTGTTAAGGTGTTTTTGCTGTCAGGGACAGCTCTGCATGTGTTTGACATGATTGCATTATCAAAATTAGGATGGAGATATAAATGCTGTTAGTAGAACACTGTGAGCATGAACTTGACCTCTGTCTTTCTTCCCTTCCAGCTTTCTTGGAAAGACACAATATTGACACATAGTCCCACGTGCCAAGAATTGTAAACTTTAACAATTTGATCGAGATTTCAGATACCAGTTATAGTTAAGCATTGGTGATTTTTTTTTCTTTTTAACTATGTGGTTATATTGAATAAAATGAATGGATATTTTTATTAGAATAGGGGTTTTTTATAATATTTAAAACATTGCAATATTGTATTTCAAAGTCTCTGTAAATCACAATCAGAACCTTCACTAGGAACAGCCATATTATTTTGGCATCATTATATGGAATTGCTATTATGGACTGTGGTTATTGGTAATGTAGATTTTATGAGGATGACAAGCTCTATGACCAAATTTCTGTTTAGGGTGACAGCATTATGATGGAGTCTAATGCACAAAGCTCTGCAGACCTTCAGAAGTAAAGAAAGTCCTTTTAGTTGTTGCAAAAGGGTGTGATTTTGAAGAGAGGATGTTGTTTTGTTAAATCAGTTTCTATTGTTTTGCAAAGATTTCTTTTTGAACAAGGGTTTTATTTTCCAGTGGGAACTTTACAGCTTTACAAGATGTGATAGTTCAAAAAAATGAAATTAACTTAGTTCATTTTAAGGTATTGTCAGTAGTCAGTTTTGGTTAATTTTCATCCCAGATGACAAAATTCTCATCTGTTCATATACCATCCTCAGAAAAAACGCTGGTTGTTCAGAATTATAACAGTTCATTGTTTTCAATGGTAAAACATGCAAGTCCAATGACACAACATAGGAATTTCTTAAAGATGATTCTAGCATTGTCCCTGTTGAACATTTGTAACCTAATGTTTGCATTTAGATTTTCAAAATTCTCTGACTGCATGGTGGATTTATGCGTTCTGTCTTGATATGCAGAATAAAAAATTAATACAGTTTGTGAAAATTTATCAGAAAATATGTTTGATAGAAATGCATATTTGTAAATCATTTTAAGAGAAGACATTTAGTAGTAAAAAAACATACCGCCCTAAACAGTCAAATAAGCCAAATATTACTGATTTGTACTTGTGTTTATCAAATAGCTGCATTATTCATTTGTGTCTTTAGGGTAAAAGACATGGGTGCTCAGTTAGATGTGCTTTTATTTTATAACAGGACTAATAGGTGCTGTGGCTTCTGAAATGCAGGGCTGTCCAAGAGTACAACATCTTGTTTTCTGAAGAGCACTTCATCTGTGCTGTAATTAAAGATGAGGATGTTTCTTCTTCTGGCTGGGGATTTTTTACTTAAACAATACAATTATTCTTTTTGAACTGTAAAATCACAAGGATATTAAGTATTGTTTACACTTATGTATTGAATTGCCTAAACTTAAACCTTACATTAAAAAGGAAATGTTAAGTTCATGGTGAGTGGAATGACCATCTTGTCTTGAATGGGATACTCAAACACTTGTATGGAATCTGTCTATGATTTTTATTTTCAGGGAAAGGGAAACTCTACGTGTTCGGCAGTAATGACTGGGGCCAGTTAGGATTGGGATCAAAGAACACTGTCAGCAAACCAACATGTGTTAAAGGTTTGTGTGATTTTTCTTTTTTTTTTCCTTTTTTTTTCTTTTTCCTTTTTTCCCTTTTCTTCTTTCTTTTTCTTTCTTTCTTTTTCTTTTTGAAAGGGGACCCTTGCAAAAAGGTAATTAAATAGGAGGCAATTCCAAAATAACTAATTCTTTATTCATTACGTGTGCACATTATTGCACAAGATAATGAAGGCAGCTCAAAGGGATCCCTTATTGGTTTTCCATTATTTCAGGTTCTGAGTCCTTTTGCATCTGAGGATTAATTCAGATACATAGAATCCTGTCATTTTTGAGGGCTCTGACTTTATGTAGTATTTGCCTATTCTGACAAAGCACATCTTCATTTTTTGCTGCAGACAATAATCAAATGCTTGGTCTCTGCCTTGTCTATGTGTTAGAAACCAGAGCTCCAGTAGCATTGTACAACCTCTCTGTCAGTACTTTCTTAGCAACTTTGTAAATGAAAAAAAAAAAATCTGAAACCTTTCACAAGTACTGCTACATTTTTAACAAGTGTAAGAAATGCCCAAAGGGGCATAAATGTTCATACATTTTTATAACTCAGTAAAATAAATTCCTACATGTTGCAAAATATGTTTTCATTGCACTGTGATCTTCTTGACCATTCCTAGCTGTTTTTATCTTGTCAAACAAAGCTAAGTCAATACTTTTTCCTATCCCTTTACTTATGTCAAGTCAGATCTATCCCATTAACACATTTCTTTTCACTGTTAAATGTTTATCTTCGCTCCTTCTGCCAGCAGATCGATCTGTTATCTTATTGTTAAAAACAAATTATCCTGCTTGTTCAAACTCTGTTCTTCCTGATTTAGTTTATTCTACTGTCCTTTATTTGCTCCTGCCTCCATCTCTCTTCAGATTGAGAATGCAGCTACTCTCAGGTGCACATCTTCTGTCAGCCATGTGAGAGATTGATTCTTGCCTTGGCTTAAATAGATTTAGTTTCAAGTTTTGGGTTTGCTGTCAAATTGCAATGGAGAATAAAAGATGAAGGGAAGATGACAACACTTCAAACCAGACCTGGCATCCATTGAAAAAAGTCACAAGGGAGGTGTCTTTTTTCTCTTGCCAGTAGACAGCAGGAGGAATTCCTGGAGCTTTTCTCACTAACCTTTGGCCATCACTTGGCTTTGAGAATGTTAGGGTCTATTGCCCTGAAACACCCTGAAAAGTGCAAGGACACTTTTCAGTTTCTCCTTGGAGCCAAATGTTTGTGGCTGCATGTTTTCTGAGAAAATGTTTTCTGGGACTTGGCTAGAGATTAATGAAATTGGTTGTGAAAAATCACCAGCAACCTTGTAAATATAGCATGTCCCACAAGATACAATTGGTTAGTCTAAGTTGGGTGGAAGTTTAGGGAGCGCAGGCTTATGAAGAGCTGATCATAGTCGTCTCTGAAGTTGAAGAGTGCTGGGATATAAAGACTGTAGGAAATGTTATGGTTCCAGCCAGATGGATAGAAGAGGAATGAACCTGATTTTCGACCAATTAAGTTTGTGTCTGTGTGACAGACCAGGGGCAGTTCATGCTTAAAGTTGATTGATTTGTTTGGTGTCTTGGTAGAAGGGACCTTAATCTGGATGTTGAAGAGCTGATGAAAGTTGATCTGGAAGGGCTGAAAAAGGGTTTGTGAAAGGGATGATTGTTGTTGGCTTTGTTATGGACTAGTGCAGTGGAAAGGCAATTAAAGATTTATTATGTAAAAATAATCCTGGTTTAGAGCATTGTATAGAGTACCTGAACTGAGAGAAGATAATTTGTTGACAATGAACAGTAGCTGGAGCAAGTATGGAAAAGTCAGGGAGATATTTTTCCTCTCTATTCTGAAATGGAGTGTGTTTGTCATAGGAGAAGAGTAACCTCTGTATTTTTCTCTTTCCCACCAATATAACTCCTGACTCCCCTCACATTCATTCCCAGTCTTTCAAGGTGTCCAGACTGCAGAGAGGTACATGCCATAGCAGTCTCATTTGTGGTAGCTCAGCAAAAATGCACATGCAAAAAATGTAGGCATTAGTCCAGGTAGGGCTGCCCTTGGCAGTTGAGGTCAGTGGTCAGGAAGTGATCAGAACAGAGCAGCAAAGGGATGTGAGCACAATAGGAAGGGTGGTAGGGATGGTAAGACAAAAGAATAGTGGGATTTTCAAAGATTTACAATAGTGGGAAAAGTCTTAAGAGAGAACTAAGAATAGCACTGCTATTGAAAACTGAAGACATCTTAAATTATTAATTTTATCCTGCAAATTAATATATTCTTTGAGGCGTATCTTGTAAATGGTAAATTCCAGGGATTGTGGCATTGGGATGAAGTAACCATCATCAAGTTAACTTGAGCGGTTTAAGTTTTTAAGGTCTGACCTATTTTCTTATCTTGGGGGAATACTGATTTGATAAGTCATGTGCAATGGTTCAAATGGGCAGTGAATCTTGTAATAATTCTGTTGGTAAAAATGTGAAAAGAAGAAATCAGAGCTCCCTCTAGAGCATAGAACAATTTGGTATTGAACCAGCTATCTGCTTGTTTGTAACTTTCCCTTCTCTTTCGTTTTGATTCATAGCTTTAAAACCAGAAAAACCAAAGCTTGCTGTTTGTGGAAGAAACCACACTTTAGTTTACACAGGTATGTAACCTCTATTTCATATCCATTCAAGATACATTTCTTCTTTTGCTTTCATACAAAATTACATTAGGAACACCAGAAGTGTTGAGGAAGGAAAAATAAATTAAAATAGGGCTGCTAAAGCTTAGGAGTTTGACATCCTAAGAATTTGGAATTTTTTAGAATTATTTGATTTATTCTGAGCCAATACATTTATGAACTAATGTTAGATAGTAGTTTCCTAGTAAAAGACATATGAAAAAAATTCCTGCTGGCCTTTGAGGTATAGTTAACAATTATGAACATTTCCTTAAAGCCTTGTAAATACGTATTGTTATTTTTACATACATCTGTACTCATATTTACCTTTGATAGATAGTCTTTATTACTGTAAAGTTATATATTTGAATAAATATAGTAGAATTGAATGTTTGCAAGTCTTCAAATTTTGTTGCATTTTCAGTTATATAACATAACCTGCTATTTCAATGAAAAGTTGCTTTATTAAGCTATAATTAAAAAAATGTAAATTTAAGCTTAAAAATAAATTTGTAGAGACACAGTAGACAAAGAATTTATGAAGATTCTTGTCATGCTTCTATAGTTTATGTAATGGAATAGCCATGATTGTGGTTGAAATCCTTTAGCTTTCAGTAATGTTGGAAAGAGGATTGTTTAATTGTTGGGAGGTTTATATATGTGGAGACCCTGAGCACTGTAAATAAGATTTTTAGAATAAAATAAAGCATATTAATAACAATCGAGTATGCAAGACAACACAGTGTAAATATTAGTCACCTTTGGCTAGATAATTTGTGGCCATTTATAAATTATATGCCAGTTTATTTATCACATTTCTGTCTGGGTTTGTGTTAACAGTAGGCTGTATCCATTTCTTCATAGATGAGCACTTTAGATGTGAAACATACTAGAATTAAAAATATAAATCTTAAAGTTCTCTAAAGTTGAAGATATCTGTCATCAGCATCAAATCCAAGACTCTAAAAAAGCCTGTTTAATTAAATCAGAAGTTATTTTAAAGTTAAAATAAGTTAAATATTTCTAATAAAAACTAAGTAGACATGTATTTCATTCACACTATTCAAAACGATCAAGTTACTAATTTCTTGAATTTATGTACTAATACAGTTTCAGTTTTTCTTGTGTGTGACATCATGCACCCTTTTCCTCCTGCTTTATCTCCAAATATACATTATTTGTGGAAGGAGCTGCTCCTGGCTGCCAGGGCTACTGCTAGTCATTTTCTCAGAGCTCTTTCAGAACTTCCAATCACATTTATTTTTACATCAGTCTCCAGAATAGTGGGAAATGCAGTCTAAATACATGTAAGGCCTTTAGGAAGTTCTGCTCCAAGTGTGTGCATGAAAACCTTGCTAGCTACAACAGAAACTGCTAATTTCAGCTGGAGGGTGTTTCAGGGCAATAGACCCTAACATTTTTGTGATTTTTTTTTTCCCATTGAAAATAAATTACTTGCTCTGGTTTCTTCTTTCTGTGTTTTTCTGTGTGCAGAAAAAGGAAATGTCTATTCTGCTGGAGGTAACAGTGAAGGCCAATTGGGATTAGGTGACACAGAGGAAAGGACCACATTTCATTTAATTAGTTTTTTTACCAACCAGCACAAGATCAAGCAACTATCAGCTGGATCATACACCTCAGCAGCAGTAACTGGTGAGAACAACTGCAAATAAAATCTATTTCTGTCTGTCCAACCTGGTTCCAGGAAAACATTTAATCCAGCATTCTGTCTGCATATGTGGGTGCATTTTCTTTCCTCACTGTCTTCTTTCCTTGCTAGCCACAATCATTTTGGCAGCCAATTGCCTATTTCAACAGTCTGGTAAGGGGTGTGTCTCTCATTGACTTAAGAGTTTTTGTGTAAGTTTGGTAGAAATACTTACAGAGGAGGAGCAGTATGAATACCCTCAAAATGGAAAAAAAAAATCCTCAGTTTATTTCCAGGGAAAGCAGCTACACAACATGAATTCTATGAAAAATAAGCATCTCTAATTCCACTTGTTACTGCAACTATTGTGCTCCATTGGTACAGGCTGCACAGCTTGTAAATGTCATTTCTTACTAATTCTGGGAGAGGCTGAGCCTCTCCTATTTCTCAGGGGGGCAGAATTATACCAATTTTATGTCACAACATGCTGAATTCCACACAGTTACAATACTCCTAGTCACTGGGTGGGTGGTCCTTAATTATTCTATAATGGAAGTCTTGGTGTAAAGCAGTTTTTTCTGTACCTGTTTAGGGTGAGTTATTGCGGCTGTAATTTCAGAACTTGAGAGAGATCTTAGCCTGCTCATTTGGTTTTTGGTTTTTTTATACCAATTGCTGACATTCTCCTGAGATTTTTAGCATTTTAATACAATTTGGAATTGTTTTAACTCTTACCCTCTCAGTAGCACTGTAGGTGGTACTTTTTTATTCACAGCTTATTTCTCACCATAAGAAATAGAGAAGACCTTATCTCTTCTAGAAGAATCTAGAGACTTTCAGTATTGTTCACTGCCTTTTTTGGGGTTTTGTTTGTTTGTTGTTTTTTGTTTCGTTTTGTTTTGCCATTGTTCCTTGTTCCAATAGAAGCTTAGAACATCTACAGTTGTAGTTGTAGCTTAAGGAAAGCAAAGTGAAGCTGGTCAATATAAGCAGCTGTGAGAACTGGAAGATAAGGCATGAATAAGTGGGATGCCTACTAAACTCAGAACAGAGAATAAGTTTGGAAGTATGAGAAAGGCAGCTTGAACCTAAAAATGAGAAGATGCCTTAAGTTCACTGTAATATTTTCATGCTGACCTCTGGCAACTGAATTCTCTCTCTTAGTCTTCCTCTTTCTGAAGGAATGTTTTTTACATAGTACTTTTTCTGTTAAATATTAGTTGATGTGTAAATGTTCTGGGTCACTTTTGAAAAGCTTAAGGAAAACCCTCTTATTTCCAACTCCTATTTTACATTGTGCTAAATTGTCATTTTATATCCTTGAGATCATGACATTCAGTAGTATCATACAGAGGTTCTAAAATACTCCTCAATAAATAGATTAACTTTTTATTAGTTTTTGTTTTCAATCTATTAATTATCTGCATCTTCATTTTAGAGGATGGGCAGCTCTTTGTGTGGGGTGATAACTCAGAAGGTCAGATTGGCCTGGCCAATGAAGCCTCTGTCAGTGTCCCCTGTAAAGTGGATATTGGAAAACCTGTTTCCTTTGTATCCTGTGGATATTATCATTCTGCCTTGATTACAGGTAAGAGAATGGGAGTAGAGGTTAGTGGAGACAAGATAGTTGTTTTCAAATAGTTGTTTGAAACTTGATCACATCACAGGTTTTTTTTTTCATAAAACAAAGGTATCATATGTGATAAAGATTATCACATACATTGTGGATTAAAATGATTATTTCAAAAAGCGAATTTTTTTGAGTTTTGGGGTTTTTTTTTGATGACCAAGTAATAAACTTCATCTTTTCTAGAAACATCAGTTTTGAACTGAGTTGCTATGCTATGGGAAAAAATTAGTCTTGTTAGAAGTAAAAGATTGTTGTCCCTGTTCCTTGTTTGGTCTTAGAATTTAAGTTTTCAAGTCAGTTAAACTGGTAGTACATTACATGAGGAGAAGCAATGCTGCAGTGAGCTGTTGTCTGATCTCAAACCAAACCACCTCCCTATTGCTTTCCACCTCTCTCTTCCCAACGCTCCAACTGGTTTCCAAAGGGAAGATTCCACTCATCTTTTAATAATGCCAGTATGGATGAATTATCAGCCACTATTGATGGCATTATGTATGAGCAGCTATGAATTCCTCTCAGCCATATAGATTTACATTATTAAACTTTACTGTTTGGTCCCCTTAGAGTAATTAAAGATTTCAAGAGATCGATAGTTTTGATTGTAAAGCTTTAAATGGGTACCCAGGAGCTATTCCATCAGATACCTTTCCCAGATTACTTGATAAATGTTACTTTTCCACATACAATATCTCTATTGCTCTCTGAGAACATGCTGTTAACAGAATGAGAGCTTGCTACGGTGGACAAATATTAATTAGGTGTTATGCTGGTACTGTGCAACCTTTATTACAAATGCTTTATTACAGTAAACGGATTAAGTGTCTGGGGCTGATCAGGACCTCAGCACCTGTTAGGAAAAATACAGGTTTCTAGACTCAGAATAAATGGGGAGGGGAAAGATACTTGCTTCAAGGATGTAGTGGTTATTTGTGTATCTCAGCCTTCAAGCCAAGAGCTGAAGGTGCAGGATTGCAGCAGGATGTCACAAAATTCTCGTTAGTAGAAGGGTTGAGGACAAACATCTAAGAGTAAAGAGGGAACAATGTGTGCCAAGTGCCCTAAGGAAGTGGAAACTTTTAGTGGAAGGGGATAAGAAAAAAAGGCTTAGGCTTGTACCTGGCCAAGAAAAATGGAGCTTCTGGAAATATTAATAGGAAGAATGAACTGGTTATCACCTGTGAAAACGAAGAGTTGTTGAACCTGTTTCTACTTAAACAGGCCTGAGTATAAGATGGAAAATCTTAATTTTCATCCTTAATATCTGCAAGTCCTGCATGAATTGGGTTCAGTCTGTGTCACTGAAGCTACTGACACACACGGCCTTCTTTGTGGTGAAAGCATAATTTTTTTTATTACTTTCCTGTGGCCCTATGGCAATAGTTTTATTTGACTGATTCTTCAGTTACTGTAAAAATTTAGTATTGGACCTCCAAGTACTTTTGCAGAATCGATTTTCTCTTGCACTGTTGTCAGTGTGTATCCATACAGGGTTTAAAGATTAACTTAATGCATTTATTCTGAGTAGACCATAGTCACAGGATGTGTTACTTATTGGTTATTAGAATACTATAGAATTTCCACATTTTGATTTTTAGACATCAAACAATTCCCTTTTTAATAGTGTAACATACTTGCAGGATTTAAGATTTGGTAAAGTCTGACTGCTGTCAGACTGAACTGATGAACATGGCACCATATGGCTCCTTTTCTTAATATGTTTATGTTTGACATAAGGTGTGCACTGGCTGAAAAATGTGTTGGAAACACAGGCATATCTGGGTTAAAACCAAAAGGTGGCTCATGAGGCAACTAGAAAACATAGTGTGGACACAGAGTGCCCTCTCCAGGGCAGGATGTTCATTAATAAGAGAGTATTGAATAAAAAAGGTGGTGAAATATGGATTCCAGCTTTTTTTTTTTTTTTTTTTTTTTTTTTTTTCTTTTTTCTTTTTTTTTTCTTTTTAAACTAAAGTTCTTATTTCTTTGGCATTAATGGGGTTTAGAATTTTTTTTTTTTTAGCAGGCTTTTATCTTTAAGGTGTTTAACTGCTATAAAGCCAAGAGCTATGCCTTTTATAGTTCCAAAAAGATGACGTCACCCTTCTTATTTCTGCTTTCTGGAAGGTCTTCTTTGCAGAGAAAACTTTAACTGCTGAACACGTGTCACCTGCATTCTGCCATGTACATGTGGGGTCCACTGATGCCAAAGTGATTGTAGAATAGAAGAACAGTACAAATCCTGATATTTTAAATAAAAAACCCACTTCTGAAATGCAGACTAGGCACATGCACAGGCAGTGGCTAACTCAATTCCATACGCAGATGAGGAACTAGTCTGATTATTCAGTTCATATTTGAAAGATGGTTGTTTGTTTCCTTTCCCTCTCCTTTGCATTCATCAAAGAGTTCCACTGAAAAGAAGTTCTTAGTCTGTAGCTTCCAGCTCTCTTTAGGATTTTTTCAGTGTGTTTCCTTTCCTCCCTTTTTGCAGGCTTTGGACATTGAGTCCCAGTATTAGGGTTATGTCTCAGGCAAATCAACAGAGAAATAAACTCCTGGGAGGGTGTAGCAACAATTTTAAACACTTACACAGATCTTTTCTTGTCTTTCCTATGACCACACATTGAGGAGGGGACAATTTTTCAGGAAGCAGTCAGCTCAGCAAGCATGTACAGCTCTTTTGTCCGCTGCAGGAGATGGAGAGCAGGAAAAACCTGATGTATCTCACCTTTGCTCTGCGTTCTGCAGCAGAGTTAGATTTGTGGAGACAGAGAAGTATTGAGTGTGTTAGACCCCTTCTAGTGTGTCACCTGCTTGAATTGTAACTGTAATCAAGGTCAAGATGCATTCTTGTTGAGAAGATGTCTTTTCATAGAGAGCTTTATAGGTTCCTTGAATTCTCTTTTTTAATGTATTTTGTCATTATTTTTGAGGACTGATTTAAGAATCATTCATCCTAAAATACTTATATGCTCTGAATTTCAGTGTTTGAGACAGTTTTAAACAATTTGGTCCTAATAAATATTTCTTTTAATTTTCTTCTTCATTTTTTCAAGAAATCTCAGTTATCCAATTCTTTTTTCCACTCTTTTTTTCCCTCATCTTCCACCAGCCAGGTCTCTATTCTACTCTCAAACACACATTTTCCTTTGAGGGACACTTCCCATTCACTTGTCCATTTTCTTCATATGCTCCTCTGATTTTAAGTTTAGTGATACAGAAAATCTGCCACATTAGGGAAAGTTCAACATGTGACAGTGTGACTCGTATGAGAGGAGAAAATTAAATAACCAGGTTTTGTTGTGAACAGAGTGTCCTTTAAATTCAGGTGTACTGCACACAGTGCATCATGTCCTCAGCATGCAGATGTACTGCACACATCCTGCACTCAAAATTTATCTGGGATTGACTGGGTTCTGTTTATGCTTGATTGCTATTTTTCGTAGTTTTTAGACCACTATTTGTCTAAAAGGGATGTGTAATGTATTCAAAAATTGCTTTGGTAAATGGTTTTATCTTTGTTAGCTGGATTATTAAGTGGAAAAAATGTAATAAACTTGATTAGTTTGGGAGGCTTGGCCATTTGAATTTTTAATCCTCTTAATTAGATAGTGATTGGATTAATTTTTTCAGTGCAGTAGTGTTTAAAAAGAGCTGCTGGTCTCTTCAAAGAGAACTGCATAAGTAGTTATCTCCCAAGTGCTTTTGGGGTTTTTTTAATTTGTTTTTAGAAATATATGGCTGATCCAAGAGAACTGAAAAATACTCACCTTCCAAAAAATACAGGATCCTTTTTGATGGGTTTTTTTCTTTTTCTTTCTTTTTCTTTTTCTTTCTTTTTTTCTTTCCACTTAGAATGCTTAATAAAATCTCTTTTTGACAGAATAATGTTTTGGTTACAGAAAAACTCACATTGCAGTTGATTTTTATCTTTTTAATTGGGCTACTGTTTTAGAAGAGAAAATTGACACTGATGCAAAAAAAGCAGTGTGAGCTTGTTCAGAGTATTTCTGCACATAGACATAAAGAACAAAATCAGAATTAAACCAGGAAATCAAACCAAACAGAGAAGCCTAAACACAGTCCATAGGTTTGAAATTAAATGAAATACACTTTTTTGCAGCTGAGGTAATTTTCTGGTTCTTAAGGAGCACAGACAGATTGAAATGACTGCAAAAAATTCTTAGAAAAGAGGTGCAGAAGAATGTAAGAAAGCTGTGAGAAGATGAGGCTGGGAGGGGCCTCAGCCCTGTGTGTCAGTGTCTGCAGGGAGGGCTCAGGGCATGGGCCAGGCTCTGCTCCGTGGTGCCAACAATGGGACAGGAGGAACGGGCAGGAACTGATGGCCAGGAAGTTCCACCTGAACATGAGGAAGAGTTTCTTTCCTGTGCAGAGCAAGCACTGGAACTGATTGTCCAGAAAGGGTGTGGAGTCTCCCTCACTGGAGATATTCCAGAACTATCTGGACACAGTCCTGTGCCTTGTGCTCAGGGATGGACCTGCTTGACCAGGTTGATTTTCCATCAAAATTCTATGCAAAATTATTTTCTGTTTCAGTTAAATTCTTACAAGCAAATTTAGTTTACTTAAATACTGATTACAGAGGGAATTGCCACCTCTCAGAAGCAGGATGTATATAGTTTTGTTTTTCCAGTGGCTACATTCCTTGCAGGCTAAATATTGTGATTCTGAATTTGGAGGGGGACTAAAATCTAGCACCTTTGTGTCCCATCAAAGCAGAGTGCTTTTCACAGCTGTTTGGGCATTATACAAATACATTCAGCTATCCTGTAATATTCATACACTTTTCTGTCTTTATAATTTGTGTCTGCAGCAGTCTTGACAACCCATCCTTGCTCCTCAGTGTGTGCTGGAAACCATGCACTGTTCTGTATTTTCACAGGAGATGGTGAGCTCTATACTTTTGGAGAACCTGTGAATGGGAAACTGGGGTTATTCCCTGAGCAGCTGAAGAACAATAGAGTCCCACAGCCTGTACTGGGAATTACGGAAAAGGTTACTAAGGTTGCTTGTGGTGGAGAACACACTGTGGTGCTGACAGGTATGCAATTTAATGGGCTTTTCTTGCAGCCCTGTAATTTAAACTCCATTAACTCTAAAGAATTTGCATCCCACTGAAATGCTGGATGCTGATCCTAGCTGGAAGACCCTTGTACACCAAGGAGGTAGAAATCCGTGTATGACCCAGCTAAGGTAGGCCTGTGCTGCACTGCCCATGTTCCTTGGCTACAGGATGAACTTGACCAGGTGATTTTAGCAAAGGGACTTCCAGGCAGCTCCTGGTTGACACCACTGGCCTGTCCTTGCTTTTATCTGAAACTTCAGCAGCAAGTTCCCAGCAAGTGAATGTCTTTTTTATTCAGTATAAAATGCTGAATGTATCAGTATAAATTATATATAGAGTTGTTTTGGATGTAAGAAAATCCAGTAAGAGCTCAAACTGAGGCAACCTTCCATGGGTAGGATCTGCACAGCGTGCTGGAGTCCTTTTCAATTCCACACAGCTTGGGATTCCCAGACTCTGAAGGGACAGAAGGTTATTGATCCTATCTTCTTTTTCTTTATAGTCTTAGCTCCAATAAATAGCATTTTGAGACAACTTTACATAGGCTGAGTGCCTTTCTTACTGGGATTTCAATAAGCCAGCACCACTTGGTGCAACACAGATAATTGATGTTTCTTTCCTCTAAGGAGCTTGAAATTATTATTGCAGTGAGAGGGAAATGCTAGAGGAAAGCTTCCATTCTGTAGTAAATTCAAATGCTCTTGAATATTTAGGAAGGTTTGTAGGAAGTCACTTTTCAAGTAGCTTCACTATCTACTACATGGCTGAATGTATTAAATATCTCTTATTGTGATACAGAATTTGCTTTTGCCTTTGAGCAGAATCTTTAGCATAAATATGAAACTAGTACAGACATATACATTTGACATATTGTACAGGTTATGAAAATCAGCAAATGCAACTGTTACATATTAGTTCACAAGGCCACATATTTAGTACTTGGAAAATGTTACTGAACTGTTAAATAGTTGCCTGCCAGTGGTGACTTAGCTTTTCCAGGGCATCCATGCCAAGCAGTGCCAGCCTTTTCTTTCCACAAATTCTATCCTGACCTAAAGTGGTGTAGAAGCAGGAAAGGTAAGTTTGACTTTGCCTGAATAAAGTTCAAAAAGTATCAGCTTTAGCTTGTAATGAATATAATACGTGTAAAACTGTATGGCCTATAAATTTTTTCTGCCAAAATGAAAAAGCTGTAAAACCAAGTTGGATGTATAGATAGCACTCCTTAAATCTGTATTCTGAAGGTTCTCTATAGTTGCCTCTTGACAATCTTTGGATGTACCTTCAAAGTTATGTAGCCAAACTTTCTAAACTAGAAACTGAAAATCTGTCTGAGGGAGATTTTGATGTGGTGGTGTACTGCAAGCCATTGGAAAGAATAAAGGTGGAAGTGAAATGCTGGGAAGGATTATGTATAGTGAGTGAAGCTGCGAGATCCTGGGTAGGTTAAAATTCCTTTGGGAAAACTATGAAGAGGAAATAGCAGTAGCCAATCGAGGAAATAATGTAAACATTTGGCTACATTTCGATTCCTTTGTCTCCCTTCTTCTACCAACATGCAGTCTTACCCTGGCAGTATTCTATGTCACAAAATAGATTTCTTTATGTGAAATCAGATAACCATTATTAGTCAAAAAACTACCATAAATTTGTGCCCAACAAATGCATAAATCATAGCATTATTTTATGAATTACAAAGTGAACTTTTGTAGAAAGGATTCTTTTATCATTATTTATTATTTTTTTAACCATAAATCTGAATCCAACCAATAGATATTTTGACTTGATGGCATTTCATGTGACAAAAAATCATTATAACCAATGACTATTACAGAGATTTAGAAGAAAGATACAGACCTGGATGCCATCATCATTATAGTGAAATCTGTACAAGAGCTAGAACAAAGAGGGAAATAGAAATGCCACAGAAAAAATGCAGTGAAGAAAATACTGTAATAAGTATGTGTGTATGTGTGTGTAAGATTTACTTGCTTTTGGAAATAAATTCTTAGTAGAAGGATAATAAGAAATTTAGTGCGGGCTGAGCTGGCAGGTGATGATCAAAGTGTTGAGTGCCAGATGACCTAATTGAATCACAAAAAGAGGAAAATTACCTCCCACATAAATAGATATTTACTAAAGATTAATAGCTATGATAAGAATGAAAAATCAAATAGATTATTTTGATGCAAATCAGCTGTTATTAAATAGGTGACAGATGTGAACTTCTAAGATATTTGGAGTGAAACAGTAGAGGATAGCGGCAGGATTGTTTCATATGAAAGATACTTAGAAGTGCTAACATAGAGAAAATTTTCTGACTCAAAGCAAAATTTGAGGAAAAAGTTGTGAAAAGATATATATATGGATATTAAAAATTTCAAGTGACTGTGACTTAATGTAATACATACATTATTTGCTTTGCACCAGAAAAATTCACTTGAAATTGGTTCTAAATTGCATCTTGAGGTAAAGTGGTGTGACTAGAAACTGAGAATTCTGATGAGATATCTTTAAAGAAGGGCAGAAATATTTACATTTCCTCTTTTAAGCTCATTTTCATAAATTAAGAAAGTAATACAATTTTGAAGAAATTCTGAATTTTCATGTATCATCTCCATGAAAATGGGTGCTGCTTGCCCTTACTAACACAATGTATACTGGTGTGGTTTTCATCCTTTCAGGGTCTTTCCAGTTTTTAAGGATTTTAGTCTCAGGAAACAAGAACTGAGTGTGTGACTGTTGTATTTCTCTGGGGAATGGTTTTTTTCCCCAGGGCCCCTGGAGCTTGTAACCCTGTAGTTTGACCATTCCTTCCTTTCTGGACCTAATTGGCTGAGTTCCAGCCATCCCCCCTGGCAGGAGCCTTGATAAGGTCTTGCTCTTCCTCTTCTTGCTCTCTTACCTCCTGGGGCCTTCTCTTACCTCCTGGGTCCCCTCTTGCCTCCTGGGGCCCCTGCCTCCTACCCTCTGGGCCCTTGCCTCTTGGCCTCCTGCCTTCGCCTCCCCGTATGGAATAAATGTCTTGGATCAACCCTGGGGGTAAGAGCCTCTTTTGGAATCTTTTGCCCTGGTCTCCTCGAATCATTTCCCCCAAAGCCTCCCAAGAAACAGAGCTAGCCCCGGGGGGCTGTGGGGGAGTGCTTCATGTGACTAGTGAATATTCCCCTGCTTCATCTATCTCATTTAACATAGCAACAGAAAATGTCATATGAAAAAACTGTTGTACATCTTGGCTCATTTCTTGACATAATTTCTACTTAGGGTTTATCAAACTAAAAAAATGCATAATTCAGTTATCTTACAGAATGTGAGGCAAGTTTCTTCCTGACTCTCATGTGTAATTAGTCTATTCCAATGCACTTAATTTGATTTTTTTTAATGACTGTTATCTATTCTATTGGCAATTTAGTATGGCAAGAACCACTGTTGTATGGGTTTTTAAATCAAGGTACTGTTTGGAATTGCTACAAAAAGCATCAGAGTAAAAGATAGAAAGTATATATTAAAGCAATTCTTTGGGATTTTTTGGTTTGAAATTCCAAAACGAGAAACTAAATTATTTTTCCCAGAGAACAAGAATTAAGTTGCTGAGAGCAATAATTTAGAAAAACACCCACAATTTCTTAAAGATTTGTTTTAGAAATGTTGAATATGGTATTGGAAACCATCTTCTTAACATGCTTTATTGTTACCTCTATCTTTAATATTTGCATTTGTTCTAGACAATAAACAGAATTTAATTTAAAATTCTATGATGCAAAATCTTGATAGCACAAAGCTGTTCATTCCATGGCAGTCAGTCAGCCAGTCCAAGCAGATTTTGTCCTCATCCCAGATTCTTTCTCTTAAAGACTGAAAAAAAAAATGCACCGACTACCCCCAATCCTTGTAGATCCTTCCTGCTGCCAATAAAAGCTGTTGGTATCACCATTTTCAAATGAAATATGGAAGAGCAGCAATGCCAATTTGCATCCTTTTTTCAATTAGGTGTTTCAAAAGCCAGAAAAATAATAAATGTGAATCTAGAAATTGGAGAAGAAGAAACAGATTATTTGGAGTGGCCTTAATATCTTACAGGTTTTTTCAGATGAGGACAGACCCTCTGGGAATACTTTTTTCTATAGAAGGATATATTACTTCCTTTCATTCTCTGAAAGGAAGGAAAGCAAAGATAACTCTTCAAAGGAAAAAGTGAAGCAGACCTTTGAGAATAGAATGTTTGACATAAGAACATTAGTGCATTAGTATGTAAAATGTTGGATTCTTCATCTTCTGTCTCAAGGTCTTTTAAAAAGAAAAGAAAGCCAAGGCAGCCTTTTGAAATTGGACAAAAAAGATGTAAAAGCTCTACCTTTTTCTGGCAGAACTCACAATTCAGATCATATAGGATTATTATATTTTTCAAACCATTCTTAAATCTGTATACTATTTATACTGAAATCCTCAAATCCAGTTACTAACTCTGAATACTGAACATTGTGTTGACAGTTGATTTTTTACAGTAACATTTTTCAGCATAAGCTGTTTAAAAATAAAGCTCTTGTGAGAGTAAATAGTTCATTGGCATAATGGTTATAGTAACAGTAGTAATAATAATAATAATAATAATAATAATATTCAAGGGAAAGGTATTTATGTGGACAGGCCACCAAGATGATTAGAGGGCTGTAGCACCTCTCCTATGAGAAAAGGCTGAGAGAATTCGGGTTGTTCTGCCTGCAAAAGAGAAGGTTCTGGGTTGATCTAATGGCAGTCTTTCAGTACCTGAAGGGAGCCTACAAGAAATAATGGAGAGGGACTATTTACAAAAGCTTGGAGTGACAGGACAAGGGGGAATGGCTTCAAACTGGCAGAGAGCAGGTTTAGATTGGATATTAGGAAGGAATTCTTTACGGTGAGGGTGATGAGGCCTTGGCACAGGTTGCCCAGAGAATTTGTGGATTCCCCATCCCTGACAATGTTGAGGCCCAGGCTGGATGGGGCTCTGAACAGCCTGGGATAGTAAAAGTAGCCCTGTCCATAGCAAGAGGTTAGAACCAGATGATCTTTAAGGTCTCTTCCAACCCAAACCATTCCATGTTTCTGTGATATAAGCTTACTTGTCTGCTTCCTTTTTAGTTCTGTGGACTTCTTAACTTCATTTCTACCCTCAGATATATAGCAGAGAGAATAATATATGATTCTGAAAAACATCCTTTGAGCTCACACAGTTCTGTTAGCAAATGGCATGTTTTAAAAAATAATATGAAAACTATACAGCTTTTTGCCTAGGACTATTTTATTGATAGTGCAAATGATCAAAGAGTTCACAAAAGATACCTGCAAAGATGGAAGATAACACAGTTACAGGGAAATATCCCTGTTCTTCCAAAAAGGGAAATAGGAAGTGAAGAAGAAGCTCTTCCAGCACTCAGGTGCTGGAGGTGACTTGGAGCAGCAAAGCCATTGTCTTCTGTGCAAGCTCTGAAACCATTTCTCTTCATCCTTCAAGGGCTCTCTCATGGGCTGCTGCTGTGTTCAGAATGATGAAATTCACCCCTGTCATTTTATCAATAAGTGTGTGAGGTTTCTTTTTCATGCACTTATAAAGACAGATTGGTGGAAATAACTAATTTCTACTAAAGGGGGTTATTAGGGACGTTTGACTTTGCTTCTGCCCCAGAATGGTGAATCATTTAAGAAAGGTGGAAGGGTTTTTTTCTTCCTCTATCCTGATAATTCACTAAGAAGCAAATTTAGGAGGAGCAACATTTGGGTGCCCCTGGTTTATAAGGACAGGAGAAGAAATTATTTGTCATATAAAGGCACTCCAACCTGGTTTGGGGTTGGCCTTTTTCCTCATTTTCAGTAGAAAGACAGGAAAGAAAAAATTCCCTGCACTTTAAAAGTTAACATTTGAGAACATCTCTCTCGCAACACAAAGGCAGAAAATGTTGCATATTTCATGCTAGGATTAAAGACAAAACCTCATAGTTCACCCAAAGTAGTTATGTTAATCAGATAAAGCCATGTGGTTAAATTATCTGTGAGTTTCCAAAGAATTGTTAAAACAAATGCTGTACTTCTAAACAGAATTTTTGGAATCAGCCATCCTGAGAAAGCAGTTTACTAAAATAAAGATGAGACTTTTTATTACTTAGAGACAGCTCCTGTCTTTCAGGTGTAGTTTCTTGATTCTTATGCAGGAAGCCTAAATATTACAGGAAAAGTCTTACTACTTCTTTTACTTTATAAAGCTCCCAAGGTTCTTTCTTGCACTACAGTTTCAGCAGAGGGAGCTTTACTATTACATTTCCTTAAAAAAACAAGCTTACTCAATATTTTTCATCTACAATTTAAAAATAATGTGAGACCATTGGGCTTTTTTTTTTTTTTTTTTTTTAATGGTGTGAATTCATGACATCTTAGTATGGAACAATTTATAAGGAACAGAAAGGAAAACACTTTCCTAGAAGGAAAATTTCCATATGTAGTGTTACTATTTCATCACAGTTCCTTGGAAATTGGAAAGTTCTTTTACCTTAATGTGGATTTTTTTTGTTAATTCATAGTCTTTCCCATTTTTTCATATTAATTTTTAAAGTGCTTTAATTAGAATTTTTATCACTTTTCCTTTGTTGCCTACATGCAAAAGAAAAAGGGGCAGGAAACAAAATTCTAGGAAAACTTCTCCTTTTTTCCCAAAAAACTTCTCTGTTCAAGCATGACCTCATCAAGATTTCCAAGCTTCACAGTCTTCCCCTGTTTTGATGGAGTGCCAGGGATGGACACAGCAAGACTCTTTATTGCTTTGGAGAAGCTCTTATTCTTTTTCCTGGCACAGACAGTCCATTAAACAGACAAAATATAAACGTGGAAAGATGATTATTCTGTCACAAGATAACACAATTATAATGTTCTCTGTATTTATTGCTGAGCTGATTTCGTAGCTGAACAGAATACTGAAACCTATTCTGATACTGTTCTAGTCTCTTCTTACACACAAATTATGAGGTCTAGTCTATTGAATTTAAGGTCATACAATGTTCATGGAGCTAATGAGAAATTCGGGTGAGGCTATTGTGAACATGCATATATATGTATAAATACTGTGGTCTTGAATTGATTGCAGTATACCATAGTCCCATACATTTGTTTAACTTTGCTTTGTGTACATATAATCAGTGGATTATTTTGCATGTATGTTAGAAAATATATCGTACATTGAACCATTTAAAATTCTTTTCTGTGTACACTTTAGTGCTTCAGTTCCTTGGTTTTTTGTTGTTGTTGTTGTTTTATATTAATATTTGATAAATGTAACTGATTAGTTGGCATGTTTTTAATTGATTAAACATTTTTTATGATGTTTATGTCAGTGGCCTTCCATTTGGCAAATAGAACTTAGGTTATTATATAAATAAATACATAAATAAATATAGGTATCAGCATATTTGTGGTCAACTTTGCCTGTATAATTTCAGAGGCAGATGTTTATACTTTTGGACTTGGACAATATGGGCAGCTGGGACATGGAACTCTTGTGTTTGAAAGCTCAGTACCAAAGCCTGTGAAACACTTGAAGAGGCATAAAATACGTAACATTGCCTGTGGGGAAAATCACTCTGCTGTGATAGCAGGTATGGGAGTGCAAAATTATGGAACCATCTCTAGCAACTCACTATTATACTGTAAAAGCTTTCCTTGTACAATGAGCAGTAGCAGACATATCTGTTACTGGTTCTAAAGGTGAAATGAGCCAGTGAGAAAGGTGAATTTGATAGGAATTTCTAACTCAGCCATGCCATGCATAAGTGTGTATCTCCTGGGGGATTATAACCCCCTAATCATGCCTTGCTAACACATATTCTTATTTAGAAGCCTTTGTTTTTCTGTACAGTTGAAATCTTACTGTTTTCTTGGGAGATTTTTTACAAATTGTCTAGACCAACATATCAGTCAGTCTGAAAAAATGCGTATTTTTAAATAATACTCATCTTTGAATATCTAAAAAATAATTGTTCAGGTTTTGCTTTTGGAAGGGAAATATTTCTTACTTTCACTGCCTGTTACTTTGCTTGTAATGGTTCTGTCCTGGTTTTGTACTGAATCTTGGTTTTAACATCCTTTTTATTCCCACATGCAGAGAATGGCCTCATGTTTACTTTTGGAGATGGACGACATGGCAAGTTAGGATTTGGAGAAGAGAGTTTTACAAATCTGTTTGATCCTACTCTGTGTTACAATTTCTTGAAGTTCACAGTCCTTTTGGTAAAACCTTTCTTCATTCTTTGCAGACACCAAGATATGTATCTTTATATGAAACACATTATTAATGAGAACTGTAATTATTTCAATCTGTAACATTTAAATAGTGAAGGAAAGTGGAAATTATATGTCCTTAGTACAGACTTCATTTAGTTTAGAGTGCCTTTGACTTGGGCTACACATAGAGGTTGCTCTTTAGGGTTTTATTCAGTACTCTTGTGCCATGGTGTTCTGGTCTTTAGAGCTGTGGTAGCCTATAAATGGTATTATTTATTGCTCTGGGATGGTTGGAAGTATTGAGAAATTTATATCTTTTCTGTGAACACCAGACAGTCATCTTATCAATTTCAGCAATTTTTGTACAGTAGGATACCTTTAAATCTTAAGAAAATTTGAGGTTTTGGGGTTTTTAATCCATACTGGACAAGAAACCAGGAGTGGTCTTTTCTTTTGAGAATTGTGCAAGGGAAGTTTTTTTCATCTGCTTCTTGAGGTGTCAGTTTTTTCATCTTGCTTCTTGTCCCAGAATTGTCAGCATCAAAAATGTTAACATGACACAGGATTGAGCAAAATTTGGGACAAAAATCTGTTGATCACTTCTGTTTGTTTACTAGAATTACTGATGAAGAAAGTTTTATTTGAAGCAGTGAGTGTTTTAAAACTTAAAAAGTGAAACCTCCTATATTTAGGTCATAGTATTGTGTCTACTGGAGAGTATCAAATTTGTTTTACTTTTTGCTGATATTTTGATAAAACATTTAGGTTTGAGTCACTGAAACTATCAGTATTGCTCTCATTTGACTTGTATCAAAATAATTAGCTGAAATCTCTTGAAAATTAGTGGAAATAGCTACCTTCTATATCAGAAATTTGATAGACCTGTCTTTTTTTTCTGTTCAATACAAATATACTGTATTTCACTAACTAGGAGTGAAAATAAATCACTAGTCATTAGTGAACATAATTAAGTACTTTTATCTTGCTGGTGTTATTAGGAACTAAACTTGAAGCCATTTGAGATGTCTTACTTTTAATACATTTCTTCTTATCATCTAAGCCCCTAGAGATAACTGTAACAAAAGTGCACCCTTACTACTTGCAAGTGAAGTAATCAGACCTTTTTTTGAGCTGCAGGTTGCTTGTGGGGGTTGTCATATGCTGGTTTTTGCTGCTCCAAGATCTAAAGAATCTGAGGTAATCTTGGAAGATTTATATGAGCCTCGTTTGACTGCTACTCTCCCTAAAATGAGTGGGGACTTTGTACTAGCAAACACTTTGCAATTATCAGCAGCACGAATACGACGTCGAGAGAGGGTAAGTTCACAAATATTTAGAGTTGCCACACTTCTTTCAGGAAACAGAATCACTTTTAAAGCAAAAATCACAGCATATACCAAGCAGTTCAATATAGCTTCTTAAATTGTTTAATTTTAATGTATTGTATGAAAAATATATTGATGGTGGACCAAAAAAAAAAAAAAAAAAGAAAAAAATGTATTGATCAGATTTTGCTTATTTATTTCTGTTTTTTAAGAAAGAGATTAAAATTGAGTTTGTAATTTTTTGCTCTAAAATGTAGGACCTGTTCCTTTGCATTTGTTAAACTATCTTATAATTTTTTAAATAGTAAGAACATGACTCTTTTGCTGTTCCTTTTGTGTTCTTGAATATATTAAACAATTTCATAGTTTATAAAATAACAAATGAGAATATTAGATGTAGCTACTTAAAATATTACTTTTTGATCTTTTATATCCACTTTTATCTACACATTCCATGTGATTTCCTTAAACGGCACAATGAATTGGATCATTTCACTTACCTGTCTGAGAACTAACTCTACCAAAACCTGAATTTATTCTGTAAAAATGTATAGATGTTGTGGATTAAATACCTTGATGTTATTTGAGAGATTAGTTTTTCATTTTTGATAATAAAAAAATGTTCTTCTTCTCCTTTGTTCATATTTTAGGATTGCTTTGAGATGAAATCATTGCATAGAGATGATCTCAAAAATCCCACTATGGACCTGCCCACTCTCTAGGTTTATAAATAATTAAAATTTTAAAGATATTTGTTTCTGCTTATTAAGTTGCCCAATAAAAGCAAATACCACTGATAAGTATGAGAGATTGCTCACATTTTGTTCTTCTACCCTTTTTCTCAATCTATTGTTTTCCAATCTTCTAAAGGAAAGGTCACCAGAGCAGTTTGTTCGAATGGCACGAACTCTGCCTCCAATGGGGCAAAGCTTCTTAAGATCTTCATTGCCTGTGACAAGCAACACCAGCCCATTCTGGTTTTCTGCAACAAGTCATCCTAAATCTGAATCTGTGAGGGATGGAGAGCATGAAAAAGGTGAAGTGTCCCCACATCCTGCGGCTGGTTTTCTGATCATCTCTCATCATTCATAAACAAATGTTCAGTTTGAACCTGAAAAAGGGTTCTGGTTCAGTCTTACCTCAGGAGGATCTGGCAGCATACAGACACAAAAGCTGAGAAATGCAGACAAAAGTTGCCTCATACTGCTTGTGTTTGCAAAATAAGTTTAAAGATTATGGGGAGGCTTGAGTGAAAGAAAAACAAATTATAAATTGTACCTGTGTTTCCTTAAGCCTTGAGAAATAAGATTTCACAAAAATACTGTAAGAACATTACCTACTTATTTGTTTTTACCAAAAAAAAAAAAAAAAAAAAAAAAAAAAAAAAAAAAAAAAATACAGACAGGGAAAGTTTGGAACAGTCTTAAAGATATAGGTAAGATTACAACAAACTTGGATAAGAAAAAATAAGAAAAAGGTCTACTAATTCTTACAGAACCTTTCTTCTTCACTTGGAAATGCAAAAGTACTCTTCAGTCTTTATTATCTAAGGTAATAAGGATTTGTAATATTCTAGCTAATGAAAAAGTCTGGATAATCATAATACAGCACTGGACTTTGGCACAGATTCTCTAGAGCAGTTCTGGACTTATCTGGGTTTGTGGGCATGTGTGATTTCCTGGGAAGAACAATGCTGAAGACTTCAGAATTCAGAGCTCCTGTGTAATAGTTAGCTCAGGTTTACTTGGCAGAAAAATCTAATTTGGAAATAATTAATTCTTAGAATGAAGATGATAATTTTTAAATGTGCCAGCATGTCCGTTAGCATTTCTGGTTCCTGGAAACCAATGCAGTGAAATTTGAATTTCCTTTATGGTCTTCTTAGGCCTAAAACCTCGTGTTTTGTCCTGTGTGAAATGGTCATGGACCTGATGAGCTTAATGATGCAGGGACAGTTTTATAATGCTGCATTAAACTCTCTGTCTCTCCATCCATTACATAGATAATGTGCAATGGAGATAACAAGACTGCAGCTAATTTGGTCTAATTGTTACACTATTATTCAAGAGATTATCCAAAAGAATCTTTGTCACAGGTAATATTTAACCTTTAGTCTGAAAGACTGCAGAAACAATCAGAGATCTACTGTGCACTGAGACCAGATTGCTGAGCTACCTCTGTTGTTAATGATGAAAGAAGATGGAAATGTTTCTGCTGTGTCTTGGGCTGGGAGAATGAAGATTTTGAGGACTTCTGGACTGTGTTAGTAAAATAGGAATAATCTCTATTTTTTAAGAGTGGGGTGTTCTTTTTGCTATATAGTGTTTATTCCTATGACATTTGTTCTTTTTCCCCCTATTTTATCTTGTAGAAAATAATCATCAAAAAGATAAACCTGGTGAAGTTTCTTCAGAACAAGATTCAGATAATGAAAATAGTGACAGAAACCTTGGGGATACAACTGACATTCTAAATATGGTAATGTATTCCTATAATGGATCTGTAATTCAGTAATTTTTTGCAGGGGGAGACAAAGAAGCTAAATTGTGTTTCAGATGCTAATACAGAATTCTTGACTAGCCCAGAATGTCATGTGACACCAAAAAGTACTGACACACTGTTAAATGAGCATGCATTTTATATCATCATTACCCAATGCTAAAATATGTTTTATTATTTATTGTTTTATTGTATATGTTTTAAGTAATATTGTGATATGAGATTGAAGAAGTCCAAGTAGTGCAGTATCTTCTCACGCTTTGGCTCTGGAAACCAGAAAAGGATGCTGGAGGCCACATGGTGATCTCTATCTCTGACCTTTCTTTTCTTGATGACTTCCAACAGAGAATTGCAGGAAATGGAGCAGAAGAGCATTTTTCTTGATTCTAGAAGAGATTTTTTAATACAGATGGATCATATTAAAGAGAAGGCCAAAATCCAGACATTTTGATTATCTGGTGATCCCAGATTTTAAAATAAATTAAATATGTAAGAAATAAATTCCTACATATTTATTTTATTTTAAAAATGTGTTCACCTTGTACAACTTTCCAAAACATTTTATTCTCTCAGCAGAAAGGAGCATGTCTTGGCCTTAATGCAGCCACAGTTATGCTGAAGGGATTGAGCATCTTACAGGAATTATAATTTGTTTGCATTTAAAAGTACTTAGTAATTTAACAGGCTTTTTGTGCATGCCATTTATTTAATGTTATAAAACTTTATTTTGATTTACAAAGAAAAAATGTGATCAGATCCAATGCACATCATGGCCTTCATTAATTTACTGAAGCGTTATTTGCATGTTGCACACTTGATGTGATAGACTTCCTTCTCCTTTTCAATTTTACATCTATTGTGAATTAATTTTAAAACATTTAAAGATTTTAAACATAAATTTGAAAAAAAAAGCCCATCAGGCAAACTTGTCAAAAATACAAAATAAATCTTTGCTCTTCTTGGATCTGAATGAAAATAGTCTGTTACAGCATAGTTTTTATCAATTTTTCTAGACTGTGGCAGCATACCTCTTATTGACACATGTGACAAGAGGAAGAAAAACCTTTAATGTCATACTGATGATGCAAATTATTGGGAGTATGAAACCAGAACTGTCCATGCTCATTGTGTTGAAAAAGAATATAGTGGTCAAACCATGAGCAATTAAAAATCAGCAACAGACAATTTGGAGTATATGGCAAGAGATGAGCAAAATTTCGTTATATATTCCCACCTAATAGTATTCTATGTTGCCTCTTGATTTCTTGCTTTATGTGGAAGAGATAAAGGCATTAGATTCCAAGGAAAATTTCTGCTGTGTAACATTTTTTGAATAAATTTTTTCAAGGCCACGGTACCAAACTGGATGTTGAGTTGAAGATTGTGATGAAAAGGAAGTAAAGTTGTGTTTGTAGCCTCACAGTGAGTGGAACGTGGATCTCAAATGTGCCTGTGGGCTCTAAGAAAGGTCGGGGTAGTGTTAGTTGTTCACATTTGTTCACCACTCTCTGTATAAGCAGTAAATGAGGGAGTGGAAGTGAAATAGATGAGCTGAATGATCATACAGGCTTGTCCCACCCTGACAGTGCAGTAATATGAAAATGTTCATAAAATATCTCTATTTACTAGAATTGGGCTTTGATGCTGCTTTCCACATTAAATATATTTATTTTTTAAATAGAGATCTTATTTTTTGCAGACACATGCAATGAAGTTGAATCCTGGTGACTGGTCCTTAAAATTATCACCACTCCAGAAACAGAAGGTACTGTAACTGATTACATATGTGTGTATTGATACTGATGTTTTAAAAATCTGTGATTCATGTATTGTCCTAGTACTTCATTATTTTGCTTTAAGTTTTTAAAAAGGCAAATTTTACAGACCTCCTCTTGCTAATTTTGTGAATATACATGACCTAAAATTCTAAGAAGTTGCATGAAGGCAGAAAGAATTTGGGCAGGCACCTAGAACTCCACATATCCAGTGCAGTTTGAGATGACTGTATAATATTTCATCAGTTTAAGAAGCAAGATACTGTCATATACACCTTGTAACTTCAGGTGATAACATACATTTCTACTGGTTTGTTGCTGAGAAAATATTTTGGGACACAGTGTAAATAAAGGTTTTATTTACAGATATTCAACTTAAGTACATTTAAAGGAGCAATAATACTGGTATTAATTATTAATTAAAGTATTTTGTAATTCCTTCCTATTTCACTCCTAAAGTGGTCCCAGCTTTTCAGAACTTTGTTATATTTCATTAAATTTTTATTTTTTATTTTTAAAGTTATTATTCATGTTAAATAAGTATAAAATTTAAAGCAGAAAGACAACAGATTTTCAAACTTCTTAGAAAGGGCATACCAGTGAGGGCATCAGAACATTTCCAAAGGAGGAAGGTGTAAGAGAACTGTATTGATTTCCTTCTGCTTGCACAGCCTCATGCATTGCCCTTGCTCTGGTTTATGGGATGTGTTAGTGGCAATTCTTACTGCATTTCCTTGGATAGTGAGAAAGATGTAGCACTACACTCATCATTAACAGGGTGTTACGTTCTTCTAATATGTGCATTTGCAATTTCATTTCATGTGAAATATTCTACCTTTTATGCTGTCTTTTAATCCCCTCACAAATTGTTTCTTTTCTTGTTCATATGCTTTTGTAACATTTTTCTTACGCTGTCATTTGTCTTTAATGCTTTCTTTCTTTCTTTTTAATTTTCTGCTTCTCATGTGGAATAGAAGAACAATAAAAATGTGAAACTGAAAAGAGATGGTAAGGGTGGGCTGAAAAAAAAAGGATTCTGATTTCACAAAGGAGGACTCAGCGTTAGAGTCACAAAAGCAGTCCTCACTTTCAGAGTCACCTGGACAACATTTAGAAAAAAGTGGTGCCTTTGTAGGGAAGCCTGTGGCCAGAAAAAGCATAAAGAAGGGTAAATCTGAGCATGCCCAAAGTGATACTACTTTGAAAAGTGGTGCTCCAGAAATTACTGAGGATAAAAACATATTAGTGAAAAGGGAAAAAGAGTGTGTGGAAAATCTTGACTTTTTCAGAGAGCATGCAGCATACAATCTTCCCACTGAAAATCAAATTCTGACTGAAACAATAAATTCTTCCAATAAAAAGCCAAAAGCTGTTAAATCTAAGCAATCCCTTAAAATAGAGGTACTTCCTTCTGCTCCCAGGGATCAGCCTCAGACTGATTCATTAATTGTACAAGAATACAGTCCTGTTAAAAAGCAAGGGAGTCAAAAAACAACAGAAAGTCAAAACAAAATAAAGGATGGTGTTGAAAAATCTGACAAGTGTGAAAGAATAAATGTCACAGGAAAAGAAAGTAGTGCAGAACAGAAGGAGCTTAAAAAAAAGCATCAGATTTTGAAACAAATATCTGTAACTTCATCATCATCTTCAACTGAGGAAAGTAAGAATGGTCTCCAGAAATATATACTTAAGGAAGGTGTCTGCTATGAACACAGAATTGTCCAGAGGTCAAGGACAACAGTGACACATTTGGACTTAGAAAAAGACAGAGAGATTGAGGAGATGCAAGCTACAAACAGTGAGAAAGGATGTGTAGAACAGACTGAAGTAAAAAGCCTGAATGAGGAAGAAACGAGCTCTGATGCTAAATCTGATGCAGACAGACCATTAGAAATTAAGAATGAGGAGGAATCTGATCAGGGGCAGGAGAATGAAGGCAGTGAAAAGGATGCAAGTGAAAAAGAAAAACTGGATGAAACAATTGACAGTGAAGGTAAACTAGGAGAGGAAGAAGAGAGTGAAATGAAAAAAGATAGAGATGAAATTTCTGTAGAAAAAGATGAAGAGGAAAATGATAATGAGGAAGAAAATGAAAGAGAGGAATCCCAGGCTGAAAGAGACAGTGGGAATGAGGGTGCAGAGGAGACCGAGGAGCTCAATCAGCAAGATGGCAAAGATCAAGGAGATGAGCTAGGCAGGTTGATGGAGGAAGAAGAAATGATGAGTGAGGGAGAAAAGGACGATATGGAGAAGTATGAGAAGGAGGAAGGCACTGAGAAAGAGGAACAGGTTAAAAGTGTGATAAGAGATGAGAGTGAAGAAGAAGGGGAAGATAGAGAGGGAGAGGAAGGAAAAGGGGCAGAGGCAGAAGAAGAAGGAGAAGATGAAAAGGAAGATGAAGAAGAAAACAAAGAAAGGAAGAATGTAAAAGACAAAGAGGGTGAAGAGGAGAATTTTGGAGACTCATTGGCAGGGAGGGAAGAAGAGGTATCTGAAGAAGACCAGGATGAGGAAGATGCAAATACAAAAACTAAGGAAGTGGGTGAGGATGGAGTGGAAGAAGGAAAAGATGGGGAGGATGAAATGGAGGAGGAAAGAGAAGATGAGAAAGGGGAAGGAACAGAGGTAGAAGCAGAAGCAGAAGGGGAGGAGAGGGAAGAAGATGAAAAGGAAGAAGAGGAGGGGGAAAATGAAGAGGAAGGGGAAGATAAAGACAAAGGAGAAGGAGTGGAAGAAGATGAAGGAGTAAGGGAGGAAGAAGAGTCTGTTGGAGAAGATGAGGGAGAACAGGGAGTGGAAGAAGAGGAAGATGAGGAGGAAGCAGAGAGAGTGAAAGCAGAGGGAGTGGAAGAAGAGGGGGATGAGGAAACAGTACAGGAAGAAGAGGTAGAGGAGGGAGAAGAGGGAGGAGAAGAAGGAGAAGGGGAGGAGGGGGAAGAAGAGGAAGAGTGGGAAGAGGAAGAAGAAGAAAAAGAAGAGGGGGAAGAGGAAGAAGAGGAAGAGGGTGAAGAGGAGGAAGAAGAAGAAGAGGAAGAGGGGGAAGAAGAAAAAGGGGAAGAGGGTGAGGAGGAAGAGGGGGAAGAAGAAAAAGGGGAAGAGGGTGAGGAGGAAGAGGGGGAAGTAGAAAAAGGGGAAGAGGGTGAGGAGGAAGAGGGGGAAGAAGAAAAAGGAGAAGAGGGTAAAGAGGAAGAAGAAGGAGAAGAGGATGAGGGGGGAGAAGGTGAAGAGGAAGAAGGAGAAGAAGGAGATGAGGAAGGGGATGTAGGAGAGGAGGAAGAAGAGGATGAGGGAGAAGAAGATGAGGGTGAGGAGGAAGAAGGAGAGGAAGAAGAAAAAGCAAAAGATAAAAGCAAAAATTATAGTAGTAAACGTCCAGAAAAGAAAAGCAGACCCAGGAAGCCAGAAAAGACAGAACGAACTGCTTTACCAAACAGCTCTAAACAAAACATGAAATCCAAACGTCATGTAGCAAATGGTTTACATAATTCAGAACAATTTTGGAACAACGTGCTACCTCATTATTTAACATTAAAGTAGCATAGACTACTGGAGATGCATTTTAAGCCTATTCAGGAAACAGATTGATTTTTATTACTTAAAATAAACTTTTCATGGAACCAAAGCATACTATTATGCATATGATGTAAGTGCCAATTTCTTGAAAAAGACTGAAGAAAATGTTTAGATTTAGGATACTCTTATGAAAGAAATCATACTTTACTGATACAATCATTTTCACAGTCATGTTAATCATGTATGATATATAAAAAAACTAATTGCTGAGGAGGTAAACTGTGTTTGCCTCTCAAAGTGTAATGTCATGCTGACAAATGAATTATACATTGTAACACTGTAATTTTTGCCTTTGAATCAGCAATACACCAATTTTAGTTTTACTAATATTTTAGTAAATTTAGTAAATCAGGACAGTTTACTTGATAATGTGCCTTACATGAAAGGAGTTTCAGTAAATTAGCAAATGTAGCTATTTTTAAATGTTGGTATCACTCCATAATTTATTCCCCCTACTTTTATTCTGTTCATACATTGATAAAATTTTCAAGTACTTAAAGAAAGGACAAGTTGCCAAATTTACATGAGTCAGTGGACGGGAGGTAAATGGAAATGCAGGCCTGGGTAAGTGATGGCCTGGGACATTTCAAGGCCTTAAGGCTGACTTCTTATTTTGGTGTCAGCACACAATTCTGTGCAAAAAGACACACAGAGATCTCAGAATCTGACCTAGATTACATTAGAGTTCAGGGATAATTTCTGAATATCACACTTGGTGATTAGATAAAACTAAGGATTTGAAATAGACACCTCTAAAACTTTTTTTATTTGTTTATATTGTACAATACACAAAAGATTCTTTATCTGCCTACAAAAGACTACATCACATTAGTCCTCTTGATTCTGAGGTACTTCAGGAAGGGGAATATATGTTTTCAGGATCAGAGCCAAAGCTTCTCATCATTGGAGGAGATTTCTGGTTTTCCCTCCTAAAAAATCCTATCTATAATCTCCCAAAAACAGTAAACCAAGAAGCCAGATGGAATAGTAAAGAAAGTGGGAAGAAAGTCTGAATTCAGTTTGGAAAAGACAAAGTTAATACTTTTAGAGTTCCCTTAAAATATGCAAACAAATCTTGCAAATTGATTTTGTAAGATGATGCATCACTCCTTCAACCATTAAGGACTGAACTGGCAAATGAAGAGATAGGGACTCATCATACAGCATTGTTACTTGAATATTATGCCAATGGGTGGTCTGAGAAATTTTTGTAAACAGATCTCAGTATTGACATGCTCCAGAAAAATAATTATTTAAACCCTATCTGAAAATGAGGAGAGAAGAAAGGAATCAAAATGAGTAAATGTCATTCAATAAAAATGTAAATGGGATCAATATATATGTTGAGATTATGAAACATTTTAATATTTTTGTAAGATACTGGCATTAAACGATCTTTGACACAATGTCTTCAGAATTTGTTTTCTATAAAGCCTGATCAGTAGTTTGCCAGTAAATCCTATTCCTGCCTCACTCACCCTTTCCATATACTGCATTTGAAGGTAAGATCACTTCAGTCACATGCTAACTGCAGCAAACTGTTACCTCAGACTGTATTTTTGTGAAATTTGTTTCAAACTTCGGAATTCTCTGGAACACATTGTCTTGACATCAGCATGTGTTTTTGGAGCAGGGTAAGTATCCTCATATTCTGTTAGAGAATGTTTGATCAGTTAAATGCCCTGCCCAAGAAATCAGCTCTCTCTAACAATGGAGTCATTGGATATTTTGCCACTGTGCTGTGTTATCACTGAACTCCTCTGAAAACACTTCCCTTTGAAACTAAGTGGAGCTGTGATGTGTCATTTTGTATTTCTTAGGAAAGATTAGGATGCTACTGTGATTAAACTCAGAGTAGTATTGGAAGCTATTTTTATAGCCTTAAAACTGGGTTTCTTGCATATGGCATCTACTTCCTTGTGGTTCTAGTGTTCATTGTTGGAAAAAAACTGGGCTGTGAAGAACAAAACAACCCTGTTATTTCTAGTGAAAAATATTTCCTAGAGAGAGGGATAGAGAAAAAAGAGAACATTTTAAAGGAAGGGATTTCCAATTCCACATAGGAATGGTCCTTCATTTACTGTTTGGTTGCAGCGTTTGATGTAAATTCTTAGGCAAATGAGGACTATTTGTTGTTTATCTCTTAACATATGATGATAGCAGAAAGCTTTCCGAGAGTGAAGGATGCCAACTTATGGGAATCTCCTCTTCTTTGTTTTGTCTGGATGAAAATTCATTGATTTGAGAACTGATTTTATGTGGTTTTGTGGAATATTCCTGTGGTAGGGGAAAAGCAGAGCTTTACTCCAGCACTTCTAAGGGTTTTCCACTGACTCGTTACATAAATTGTGCTCTGTGCCAGTGTTTCTGGGCTTTGAGGGGACCTTGGAACTCCATTAGCATAACGAATGGAATTTTATTTAGTTTAACTCATTCTGGTTTATGAAGTTTGCTACTTGTGGTTTTGTGAAAAATCAATATAACGTTAATATTTATTATGGCATACAAAGAGATTTATATGCAGTACTGACGAAACATGGCAGAAATAGTCCTGAGTTATTTTTTAATAGACAAAAAATTCCTACATTAGAGAAAAAAACTAACAGACAATTGCCCAAACCAAAGATCTGCCCATCTTTTTTCTACCAGTGGCTACTGGTGGGTGCCTGGGGAAAAAAAATAGAATATTAGAGTAGCACAAACATGTGGTGTTGCTTTGCCCTTGTAATCATTCAGTATAATGAATATATTCATAATTTTCAGGAATTTGTGGTTCAGCGATATATGTATTCCATTTAACATCCATTTTCTTCACAAGATTTTCATTCTATCAGGTTTTAATCTGTTTTAGCATGTTCTGGAAATAATTCTTACATTTCTTTAGACATTGCTTGGAGAAGTAACTCCTCTTTATGTTTTTGCATCATTTAATGTCATTGTGTTCTTGTACTAGAAAAAAGAGCATTTCTTCTCTCTTCATGATTTATTCCCTAATGATTGTCATGTGGAAAAACTGTTCAATTCTGTGGTTTAAGTCTATAATAAGTGGTTTATTGATTTATTAATTACAGTTCACCAGCAATCAACCACCTCTACGTTTAATTCAAGAGCAGCAACACAGCAGTTGACGAGAAGTCTGGACATCCTTAAAGTGTTAATAGGCACCTGTGAATTTCTAGGCACCCCCTTCAGCTCATCTCAGAAGTTTGAATCCCCTGCATAGCCTCACAGACATTCACAGAATTTCAGATGCACCTGCTGCCTTTTACAGCAGGTATCCAATGCAAACACCTCTGGCACTTTCAGAGGGCTGGGGTGCAGCTCTGCTGCTGCCTCACAGCTCTACTTAGAGGTGAGGGTGCTCTGGGTGCCCTTGGAATATTCTGTAGCACAGCTCTTCTCTTGTGCCTGCAAAATTTCAGCAGATAAATTTCTCCATTATAGCTGAACATATCAAACCATTTCTCCAGATAGTAAATCTCTTTGCATAATTGATGCTGAATAACAAAAACTTCCTTCTCCGACCAAATAAAATGTCTAGGTTTCACTGAATGTTTTTTGTTCCAGTTTCTTATCTGGATGAGTACATGGATATTCCTTAGAACAAGGCCTTTCACAATTATGCAGAAAGGACATCTAGTTTTTGTCTTCATTGCTTTTAGGGTTTTTCCCTCCTAGCTTTTCTTACCTTTAGGCATCTTTTAATATAAATTTTAGCTTATTTTCTCCCAAGATGACACTATTTCTAGCTCCTCTCTCTCATATAACATTAAAGATCTGTAAAAAGGCCACAACAGGGCAAAGTAAATGTCAAAGGGTAAAGTAAATGTCAAATTTTTCATCTAATATCTAATTGTGGAAGTGATACTGTTTAGTACTGTGGCATTCTATGAGCAACTGAGCAAATTCTTTGTTTGCACAAATGGCAAACCCAAAGCACTTAGTAAAGCACTGAGCATGTTTGGGATCCAAAGTCACTCACTGAGCTGTAACATTCTTATACACTTATTTATGTTTTAATGGAGACCGAAGAGGTTAACTTTTTGCATATTGAAAGGATTTTGGAGATACAGCTTTGGCATCAAAAAATTGCATTGCATAGCATGATGGAGGTTTTATTTTTCTATCGCCAAAAGAAGAAGCGAGTACACTTAATCGCTCTCTTTTTTTAAGGATTTATGATAGTGGTCATTGCTTTTTTGCTTGTCAGCCTCATGCCATAATAATTTAAACAAATATTAATACTACTATCTCAAATCCCCATGCTTAGTTATGAAAATAATTCTTATCAGGGCCCTGAAATGTCTAGTGTAAAAATTACCACTCTGTTTTTCTTATTTCTCCACCATTTAAAAATTAGAAATAACTCTTTTGGTCTGTTGTGGGTTGCAGGGCTGTCTGCTGGAGTGTGCTAGGTTCAATGGTGTGGATTGAGAGCCTTATAATTTGTCATGACTGCCAGACCTTTTACACAAAGTCTCATTTGTGGTTTGTGTGAAATGCAAAGTATTTGTACTATCATATGGAGAGCGTGAGAGAGAGAAACGAAGGTGACTCTAAAAAGAATTTTATATTAAACAAAGCCTTTATCTGCACCTCTTTTGTAAGGATATAGATCACAGTAGTATTGAAGAGTAGTATTTCAAACCTCCTGTGTACTAGTGTTAGTACAAGAGCCTATGCTGTTTGACTGGAAAGTGAACAATAAATACCAACCTAAAAGGAGCTTGTGAGCCACCCTGGCAGAGCCTGGCTTTCTTACAGGAAATATAAAATACTTCACTTTCATTCTATCCAGAATCTATCCAAGGCACAAAACTACTTTCATAATTAGAAACACAGAAGTGCTGCAAAATTTAACCTCTTTTACAAGGCACTTCATTATCATCCGTGAGGAGAAAAAGAACAAAGCAAACCTGAACATGTCTTGCATCAAGGGCACAGAAAGAAGTCAATCTGTGCTTTAAAGCCAGCCTTGCAGTGGCTGAGAGAGAACTTCCACAAGTGCTGGCATGACATGGAGAACAATTCCATGGGAAGCTGGTGGCACTTGCAGTTGCATTACTGAGTTGGGTGTGCCTTGAAAAATCTATGAAATGAGAATGGGCTTAAAGATGAGCGATGGTTGTGGAAAAATGACCACTTCTACATCAGAGTAATTTGAAATGGGAGCTCTCCCCTGAGACCCAGTCTTGCAGTCTGTGGAGGTTTTAGAAGTGATTCATGGACCAGCTCTTTGAGGAATTTACAGAGTCAGAGAATCTCAAAAAACCTTCCTGCCTGCTTTGGTGCTTTGGCAAAAATTTTCCTTTACCAGTATTTTTATCAAAACACTGAATAAAAACCAGCATGATTAAGGCAGGATTTTAATAAAAAATACAGGATTTGGAAGAGGCATGCAGTACTCTAAGATATGTGCACAATAAAAGCAGAAAGTAGTAACTGTCCTCATTCACTTGCAAATATGTGGGAGCTACATGACAAACTCCAGACACTAAAATTTTTTTCTATAAGGATTTGGAAAATATGCACAATCTGCATCCAAGTGTGGGCCAATATTCCCAAGTAATTTTTTTTTCTCTGTGTCTGCTAGCATTAAGAATTCATTTTATACAGCATAATATCTTCCAGAGACACAGTAGGTTTTTTAGATAACACCAACATATTCTGGAGTTGCTTATTATATTTCTCCTGTTTTGCGTAAGTACCCAGGAGTTATTTTGGTATGTTATTTCTGAATATTAGAGGATATTTATGTTATTGTGTAAAATACTTCATAAGAGATTATACTTGATGTAAACAGTCTGTAACTTGTTTTATGATTTTCACAAAACACCTTAAAAATTATTTCTTATTCTATAGAAGTTTTTTTTCCCCTTTTTGCTTGGAAATTTATATTTTCTATTTTTTTCTCCAAAGAAAGAAAATATTTATGAGAAGGTAACTGGTTTGTATATGAAAGCTGCAGTACATCTGAGCTATTTCAGATGTTGACTTATCTTGGAGAATAAAAAAAAATATGTTCTGAGTTGCTAGGAGGAAAAACCTTTAGATAACTCTATTTAAATTTGTAGTGAAAAACTGGGAGTACAAATACTTCTTCAGAATGTAGTTTTAAATTACAATTTTATACATTGTTAAGTAGTTGCTTTTATTCACAGAAGAATGCAGAGATATATCTTTCTGTAGGTACACCTACAGCAGCAAGCTGGCAAACCATAGAATAATTACACCAAAGCCAACTGAAATAATCTTTAAGAGAATGCCCTCAAAAATTACTGGCTACTCTGTGTAATAAATGCCAGTATGCAATCTCAGGATGACACCTAAAGCCTTGGTTAATAAGTGTAATCCAATTAATCCTCTTAATGCAAACTATGTGCACTGCCAGCCTATGGCAAAAGTGCACGGGTCTGTGGAGACTTGTAGGTTGTTGTGTTCAGCTAAATAGTAAATAAAATAAATTATGTAGCAAAGTATGGGTCAAAAAAACTTAATGGAAAATGAGTCTGTTCAGTCAGTCTCTATCAATACCATTTTCAGCTGTGTATTCACTATTTTATCCCAGGGTGATGCCATCCTATTGGAGGGCACTGTTGTAATTAGTCACCACATGTCCAAGGTATTCAGTGTCTCACTACGTGGCAACTGCTACTTCAATGTTTTCTTCCATCGTATTTACAAGACATAGCTATCTTTAAAGTTCAGTTTTTGACATTTAACAATGGAAACTCCCATCTGACATAAACCTAGTTTCCAATGGTTTCACTGCACAGTCTGCCTGAAATTACAAGTGCAACACTGCCTTAGTTTTCCAGGATATTTACACAAGAGCAGCATTAAGGGAGTGTAATAAGTATCAGGTAACCCATGTTAAGTGCTCTTTACATAAAATTATGCCATTAGGAAATCAATATAAGCTAGCAGAAGCCTAGGTGTTAACTTTTAGACAAGTTATGGTAGGCTCAGTTTTTTACTGGAAATTCTTGTAAGTGTTATTTAGCTGAGCTTTTCTGTTTGTCTACGTGACAATATATAAGGAAAGCTTAGTTTGGCTGCCTTGTAAGTGGAAGGATAAGCTGCTAAATCTCTCATTTGAGTACTCACATCTTTGAATTTTGTCAGTCTTTAAACTGGACAGCTTTCTTTAATAATCATTAAAGTGAAGGATATTTCTCTAAGGCTTAGAGTAGCTGAGCTAGTAACTTCTCTATATAAATAGCTACAAAGTGAAAGCCAGTTCAAATACCTGATGACAAGTGGCTAACACTGTGTGGACTTTAAGGTGTTAAGCTGTCGCTGGAACTGCTTAGTAAGAAACTACACAGTATGGATCCTAGCTTTGCTGACAGTTTTGTCAGACAGTATTTCCAATCACTTCACATCAAATGCCTCGACACCCTGAGCAGTATCAAGAAAATGTTACATGTCTACCCATCCATGTACCTCCAACCCACAAATGGTAAACTGAGTTGTTTGGGTTTGGGGTTTTTTTTTCCACTCATCTGTTTTAAGATCAGGGCTGGTATTGTTACTTTCAGTGCTGTTTTAGTAAAATGTTAACCTGGTGCCTTTCCCCAGCATGGACAGGTCAGGAGTGACATGGATGAGCACTACGTTTTTGGAGAGCAGAATGACAGCTAGCATAGGATATGATTGCTCTGCCTGTTCCTCTTCAGTCCTGCATCAAAGTAAGAAGATAGTGTATAGAATGTGTTTTGTATTTGTCTTTACTAGTGCTTCAGAAAGAGAGCATTGTTCAGGCCCATATGAAGCATTATGCCCATTGCCCAACCTCCTTGGACCTAACACCCATCTACTCAGAGTCTTCTACTTCATAGGGAAATTCCTGTTTGGTATTTACACCATCCATTTATCCTGTACACATGTAAAAGGGCCATGAGAATGCTTTTGGGCATGTTAAGCTAATGAGCTGGGCAGGTAATGGAGAGATCTGTTCCTTAAATGACTAAAAACTCTGCTAAGCAATTGCTGGTTTATGGCTGCTTGGCAGAACACCACACAGGAACAGACATGTAGCTACCTACTTCATTCTCAACTCTCTTTAATAAGCTTCTCTGTGGATTTTTAACAGTTTCCACAGCAACTGGAAACAGAAACATCTCTGTAAACCAGAACTCCTAGAACTCTCCACTTCAAGTGGTACACATAGTAATTTCAGCTCTCTTCATCACTGAGTTTTCACCAGATTTTTAAAAGATCTGCAGCTAAATTTGTCCCATCAGTGGCTTTGAGATTTTCTTCCCTAAAAATATAAAATGCTGGTGGCAAACATTATTTTGACTTCTTGAGGAGACGGGGAAAGATACCATTAGCCTTCCCTTCTAAAATGCTAATTATGAGCAGCCCATCTGCCAGAGCTGTTTCCATAGTCTAAGCAGGAGTGGTCCACAATGAAGCAATTACACAATTACAGAGAAACCTAGTTTGCAGCTGTTGTTTGAGCAAGGTCTACCATGAGATATCTCTCAGTCTTCAATGAGACTTTTAGCCAGAGCATGGCACCGGGTGAGACAACAGTACAGAACACAGTGAAGTTTTTCCCTTCTCTCCTGTGGACATAGGACTACATTTTTATAGAGAATTCCAAAATGAAATGTCTTTATTCTGTATTAATCTGCCCAAAGAAAAGCCAGCTGCAGCCATTTTAGCAAAAGATAGTTATACTCACTGAGTTATATCCACTAAGACAATACTTTTGCCAAAACCAGTGCAAGTAAGGTCATTTATCCCCATAAGCTTAGAAACGGCAAATTTATGTTTAAGAATGTCTAGTTATGAAGGTCTGGATTTGCAGAAAAAGCAGAATAAATGCATGAAAAGAAATCAGCAAAAACAGCTCTACAAAAATCTGTCTAGTGTGTTAAATCTGCAAGGTTATATTTTCTAGACTGCTGTTCTGCTGTACTGATTTATTATACTAGATGTACAAAATGCTTAAGGCTGTTTCATAGTAATGACCATGGTTTTTTCCTTGAAGAAACTGGCACCTCAAGCCTAAATGAAACCAGCTTGAAATATTTCACTTGTATGCTCTCTACTACTTTTGACTTTCTGTGTGTGACCTTGGCCCAGACAGCTTCTCTGTGCCTCAAATTCAGAGGTATTCTTTCAGCATTATCTTTCTATGAAAAAGGAATTCAGAATGAAATAAGAAAATAAACCCCCTAAAGCATGATGAAAGAGAATAAAGAAGAGATTATAGGTATATATAATATATGCAAATAACACATATATATAATACATACATATGCACATATATGTACTTTAATTAGTAGCCTTGATTCTTAGATTAATAAATTCTTCAGGTATAAGTTTGAATGGTCAGATGATTCATCCTTTAAGGTAGAAGCACATCTGTAGTATGACACTCTCAGACCATTCCCTACCATTGGTAAAATCTCCAAAATATGCCTGTAAATGGGCAAGCAGAAGTAACAGTAATAGAACTGTGCTATCAGAATTATGATGCAAAGTGTGCTATTTTAGGAGTTGAACAGATGAGATGACACGTGTGAAAAGCTGCAGTGAATGGAAACGGGGTCAGTCTGGGAAGCTGTTTAGTTAAACAGGTTGTTTCCTCTGAGTAAAAGGAGCATCTCTCTCCTCCACCTTTTTTATTTTGGATGAAGAGCATGGCTCAGTTGCTGAAATAAATTAATCTAGTGTGATTTTAGGTGTTGTAGGCTGTGAGCTGGGGTCCAGAATGATGCAGTTTTCCATAAGTCCCCTGTAAGGATGCCTCGGATTCCTGGGATATGTGAGTTGGGCTTAGCAGAGGAGTTCCACCAAAGGTCTCTGTGTTCCAACTTCTAGAAACATTCACTGGTGGTCTCCTCCTCACCAGCAAATTACCTTCTAATGACCATGAAAACAGCTGGGGAGACAACAGGAAAAAATAAAAAAAAGTAAGAGAGAATAGGGAAAAAGCCTTAACAAAAGATAGGACACAACATTTGGAACCAGGTCTAGGAAGGAGTTAAATGTAAGACTCATTCCTTTACCACACTTCCAAAAGAGTGTGCAGATACTTCCCACCAGTTCCTATTGGCTGCAGTGGAACAGAAATGTTCTCCTTCTGGGCAGTGATGTGCCTTCACTAGATTTGACCTTAGAAGCCCTTGGTTTAGGCCCTTATATTTCTGCAACAGGAAGGAGAATTTTTCTTATTTAAATATTGTATTTTATGCTTTTGTAAGTACATACTGGCATAATAATGACAATCTGATTGAAGGGAGTAAGAAGGATATAATTTTTCTACATCTTTCACAAAAATAACATTCGTGCTTTTAAATATTTATTTTATAATGTCTTTGGCCATTTTATTTTTACTATACTGGAGTTTCATCTTAGACTGAAAATAACTTAAATTCAAATTAGAATGTCTGTATTGAATGACATCAATCAAAGCATTGTATCTGGCATTTCTTCATTAATTTTCTTGAGAAAAAGATTTGATTTTTTTTCAGTGTTGGAATTACTACTTTTTGTGTCAATTATGCTCATTTCAAACATTTAAAAGAAATTCTTTCTTTCCAAAAAGGAGTTGTTTTCATTGCTTTTCCTTTGAGGAGGCACATGTTGGTGAAACATTAGTCAGCTACACTCCTAATGTTCCCTGGAGGTCAGGGTTTTTTTTTAAATATACTAAAACTAGCAAATTTTGATTGAGGTCTCCTGTGTCTGTTCTTATTCTATCTACTCCTCAGAATATTTCCTTTTGAGTTTTCCTGTTCTTAGTCAAATTTTGATATGTGATGAACTGGTATAAGATGAGGATTATGATCATTGTACAGCTTGAGATTCAAAATTATGTTTTGGCAATTTTGTCCAAGGAACAAAACTTGTCTGGAGATGAAGAAATAGATGATGATGAGGAGGAAGAAGAAGAAACAGAAGAAGAAGAAGAAGAAGAAGAAGTAGAAGAAGTAGAAGAAGAAGAAGAAGAAGTAGAAGAAGTAGAAGAAATAAAAGGAAAAGAGGAAACCAAAGAAGATGAAGCAGGAGAAGGAACAGAAAAAGAAGAGGAAAAAGAGGAAAAAATTGAAAATGAAAAGAATCATAAAGTATCTGAGGGAGAGACCAGCAGTCGTAGTAGCCCTTTGGAAACTGGAGAGGTAAAGGCCTTTTAAGTTTCTGGTCTCTGAAAGAATTTGGTTCTATAGCTAACTTCAGTTTGATATGTGTGTGACTATCCTGTAAATGCAAAGTTGTTGTTTGGGGTGGTTTTTGGTGGAGGGAGAAACACATGTAGGTGTTAATAGTTAAACCTTAGTTAATAGTAAATAGTTAAAATAGTTAAATAGTTAATAGTAAATAGTTGAAATAGTTAAATATTTTTCTTTAAACAATTTTGAAAGAGGGTTTTTTTGTTTTTGTTTTTGTTTTTCTTTTGGTCTATAGACAGAGGAGACTACTCAGAAAGAGACCATCATTCAGCAGGGTAAGAATACAGTTCCTAAGAACTGGCCATTCTAAAGACAGATATAAGTTTTCTAAACAATATTATAAAAATACTGGACAACAGAGTCCTTGTTCATAGTTGGTAAAGTTAATCTTGAGAGGTAATGAAATTTGAGGGGCAATTCCCATTATTAATTGTTAATGATTTGAAAGAAATTAATACTTTCCCCAGTTATGTGTTGGAGGAAGTCCATGAGAAGGACTTTCTCTAAGCAGGACTGCATCCTGCTAAGAGCAGTTCCGGTTGTGCAGTGCCAAGGTCATGGTAATTTTATTATCTCTCAGGCAACTACTTTAGGTGCCCTGTGCCTCACTTCAACCAAGAAGCTTCTCAGAATTCTTCCCCATCTTTTCCAGCTGACATTTCCTCATTCCATTCACAAAGAGATAATTGTAGGTGAAATGTGCTAATTGCTGAACACTGTAAGGGTGCTGAAGATGTAAATCTAGAAGCTCCTTGCAGTTTTGATGGCAGTTTATGAGAACTATATATTCCTTTGGAAAAGCTGGGGAACATGAAGTTGAGTGTCCTATATGTGTAGGACTACTTTTATTTTAGAAATTTTGGAATAATCTAGAATGGTTTTCTTGAAAAAAAAAAATAACAAGTGTGGTATAACACAGACCAGAGCTTTTATAATGAAGAAGCTATGTTATTTATTTTCAATATTATAATGGAAATAGCTTGTACAGAAGGGATGCTTAAATGCTTTTCCATTATCCAGTGATCTGGAAGTTTTGATATTAAGTTTGAAATTTATATGATTCATACAGAGAGTATAGGAAAATTTAAACACAAAAACATCAACTGAGATGGAAAGTTTTTCCTTTCCCAGAATTGTTTCTATGGAATAAGATTCATGCTGAACCATAACTCCTGCCCTAAAAGTCAGCTTTACCAAATTACTTACTTAGAATATACTTACAAATAAGTGTGCAAGACATTGTCTCCTATCAGCAAGAGGAAACTGTGAGTGTCAAGTAAGAATATTTTATATATCGTCACTGCCTTAAGTGTTCTGTTCTTAGAAATCGAGCATCGGGAGAGTAATATCAGAACATTATATGGAGAGGTTAAAATATAAAATAGTCCTTTCAGGCTGAGCATCAAGTTTTACTAATTATGCTGAGTGATTTTCAAGTTTTATGTAGTGACTTCTACTTCAAAAGTAATCTGAAGAACAATTTTTTTCTGCTTTTCTTTGATATTTTTCTGATTTGCATGAATCAGAAGAAAGTTAATACAAACGTTTATATTATTGTAGAGGAGGAAAGCACTGACAATCACACTGTGAACAATTCTTCAGAGAACACTGATGACCAAAGAAATGGAAGAATTGTGGGGAGAATAAAGGTTTGTGGCCTGATATTTCTTTCTAGCTTTGCCAGTAACCAAGAAGCCAGTGGGCAGTTACCAAAGCAAATAACTCATATGATCT
This sequence comes from Sylvia atricapilla, assembly GCF_009819655.1. Taxonomy (NCBI): domain Eukaryota; kingdom Metazoa; phylum Chordata; class Aves; order Passeriformes; family Sylviidae; genus Sylvia; species Sylvia atricapilla. The sequence continues at coordinate 107,135,196 of NC_089141.1, read as the reverse complement.
GCAAAACTAATTAAACTGCTGAGTAACCTGTTCCTTCTGTTTAGGACTTGATTTTATTTCTTGAGAGAATAACTTTAAATTGTACAAATAATAGAAATTACGTAAAGCCTATTATGACCTCTTCATGATGTCCCGAAAGTGATTGTTTATCATGTCACGTACTGGTGATGTGAAAACTTAGACTTGATTCCTATGGGAAATTATCTAAAAAGATTTCCCCCTCTATTTGTCTCTGAAAGCAGAAGCTGAGATCATTGACCTTGAAGCTATTTGCAACATGCACTGATTTTGTGATCACATATATCTCTTAGGTAGGTGTATGAGCATGTTGAGGAGTACCTGATATGGAATTTCTTACAGGTTTTAGGATCCAGAGGCTCCTGCAGAGGCTGCTGAGTTTCCTGTTGACCAAAGACCTTAAGCATCAGTTAATTTTGACCCCTGTGGTCTCACTGAGCACAGGCACTGTCCTTAATGGCAGTACACACGTTTATCAGGAGCCAGAGTAAGCACTTACTGCTCTGGGGCTTTATTTTTGAACCTAGCCTCAGGCTCTTATTTGAAAGAAACCCAAACAAATGCACCACTTACAGCATTTTGTACAAACTGTACAATGTGTAATTAGATAAAATGTAATCACTTTAACTGTTCTGATTCCCATGTGCTATTTTAGCACATTTCAAATATTGCAAATGTTTCTCGTTAACTTTTTTAGTCATTTTGTTTTGAAATAAAAAAATTACTTTACCAAAGAGAAATCTGCCAACCTCATTTAACTTTGGTATATACAAAAAGGTTTGGGGTTTTTTATCTTGAATTTCACTGCTAATTCTTTCAGCTATATCATTTACCTGTTTTTTTCACTTCAGTTTTCCCTGTTTAAGCGAAAGTCTCTGACAAGCCAGAAGAATGAATGTAGCAGAAAGGAAGACAATTCTGAAAAGCCATTGCAGAGTGAAGAAAAAGAAAAGGAAGATTTATCTGGTGAAGACAGTAAGGATGAAAATCAGAATCATACACTGGAGAATTCCAGTGAAACTGTGACTAACCAGAACAGAAGGATGAAAGTTAATACATGTATATTGCTGTAACACTCTTCTAATATTTGAGAATGTGACAGTCTTAAAGCACATAGAGCAATTTCTACTTGAAAACATTTCAAGTTATGACTCGAGATGTTGATGGCTGCTTTTTTTTTTTTTTTAATTGATTTGATTGCTGTAATTTTAAAAAGATTATTTTCTTGGTATTTATTGGTAATTTTAATAGTTTAAAATGATACACTTATCAGCACCTTGCTGGAGTTCTGTGGCCTTACCTGTTGATGTTCTAAAGCAAAATATGGGAGGTTTTAATGTGAGAAGTTGAATACAGGCATTTTATGGTTTTTTGCTGAATAATTTTACTCTGTTTCTGTCTACAGAGTGATACTCTGATCTTCCAGCATGACACTCTTGCAAAATTATAATATTCGATGTAAAAGATTATTTGGTTTCACAAACTAGTTAAGAATATTGAAGATACTCACTTACTTAGAAATACACATGTTTCTTTCTGTTTTGACACAGAAAAAATAGCAGTGAAACTTTCAAGCTAACTTGTAGGCCGTTATGGAAGAAGTTACTTGAGTATGTGCCTAATTTCAGGCAGGGCAGCAGTCCCAGTGGAAACAGTGTAAGTATAGAAGTATCCTCCTGCCAAACTGGGACAGGGAGAAATCTTTTATTTCTGAGAGGTGCTGAAAACCTTTGCTCCTGCCGCAATTGGCATAAACTCATGGGCCTCTCTCCTCAGTGACTCAGGACCAGTGAAAACTGGACACCCTCACTCTTGTTTCGCTTGGATTCTAATCATGTATTCTCTGAAAATCCACACCCTAATGAGTCTCCAAGTGAAGCTTTTCTTACAGGAAAATAATGCAACCAGAGGTACTCTGGCATCAGTATGACGAACTGATTATTATGGGGTAAATATTCATGTTTTTCTCAGGCAGACTGGCATTTCTTCAGATGGACACTTAGCAGGAAGAGTCAAAAATCAGTACAAATAAAAACTGCTTAAACCACTGTAGCATTAAGAAGCAGGAATTCTTTGTTCAGCCAAGGGGATATTTCCTCCAAAATATTGTGCAGGCTGGGTACAAACAAAGCTCGTGTTTATATACTTTATTTTACACACACAGTCATTGGTTTTCTCAGAATAAACAAACGCATGATAAATAATTTACCTGAAATCATTAATATATTTCCCTTCCCTTTTACATGTGTTCTTCTGCCTTGGAGATCTCTTTGCTGGTTTCTGGTGGTTGGTGACCCCAGAGTCATCCCTGACCACACAGTGAACTGTTAAAAGGTGGGACAACTGGGCTGGTTGCTTTCCACTTCTTCCTTCATTTTTTCCTAGTTTCACAGCTGCTTAAATTTTATATAATAGGTCAGAAGTTGATTTCATCCTAGGAGTTGGTTCACCTGAATGCTTTGTCCTTGTAAGTATGGCAGATGCCATAGCTTCTCTCACGGGGCCTCTGTGCTACCATAATCATCCTACTAAAAACCTGGATGCTTGGGTCATCCTTTGCCAGATTTAATTAGGATCCTTTTATGTCTTTTATTTTTCTTTGGGCTACTCCTGGGTTCTGCAGTGAACCTTACATGAGGGATTTTTCTCCTCCATTACATTTACATAATTTCTTATTTTTCTGAATGCACATGTGGTTTCTCTTCTACTTGGATACTGTTGAGAAGAGTGAAGAGAAAAAGGTGAAATAAAGTAAATGGCACCCTCATTAATTTAAATAAGGTTTAATTACTTTTTTAAGGAGAGATCAGTCACAGAAAGTTTTACTGTAAGGACAATTTCTTTTTTCAAAGGTCAACAAATTTAGTGAGAAATATTATTTTAGAATGGGAATTACCCTCAAATCTAATGCTACAGAAGTTTATGTAATGGACTGTAAACTGTTGCATGTCTGAGCAGTTTCGGGGACTGGTACATTTGTCTTGTCCACACACTTTGCTCAAGAAGCAGGAACATATTAACCCATTCCAATGTCTTTTTTACATGTCTTCATTTTTAATAAAAAAGATTAAACAAATTAAATTATTTACATGCACATGTGTATTAACTTGGAGGGTTTTTAACAAGTTCACAATATTTATAATAAAAATGTGAAAATTTTGTATTACTGGAAAGTTTTCATAAACAGGTAAGTAGCAAAAAATTCTAGAAACATTTATAGTACCGCTTTCTCTCTTTTTTCCTTACTTTCCCAAGATTAAATTTATCAGCTCAAATTGATATTTCTCATTTTTGTAGTCCTGCCATACAACTGAGACTGTGTTTTGGAATTGTTTGGTTTCTAAAATTTCACCACCAAACGTATCACTAGGTGCAGTTTGTGCTCTTCAAAGGTGTAACCAGCCCCTGGAGCCAGAAATTTTCCCTCTCATGGTCCCTGAAAGAAGTTAAAGATATTTGTTCTGTATCAAATTTTCTGATTCCAAATTCTCAGAAAACCTTATGGTTTTTGGCATATTACTTTTGGCATTAAAGTACTCTGGTACCTCAGTGTATTTATATAGTGCATTTTGAAAGTTCTGAACTGTGTGTATATGTAAAAATATAAAGATAAAAAATATAAAAAAGATAAAAAATAATTTATTTTTAAGTATACATAGATGGACAGTGGTCAAGTTCAGATAAATAAATGTAAATCTAGATATACACGTTGGATTTAAATTGCAGTGGTATTAGTGCACCTTGCATACACAGATATACATGTATGTGCACTGAGACATATATATGTATATTTATAGGCAAAGAGACATATACAGACATATGTGTGTGTGCACATGGGTGATCAAATGTGTGCCTGACCCCCTGAAATTTCCATTTATTCCATCTATTTCCATATGCAATTTTACTGTTTCCAGAACCACAGGATTCATTTATGCAGCTTCGGTTTCCTATGCATGTTTGTAGTGATTGAAATTTAAAAAAGGGAGAACATACTGTTTAGACACCATTTTATATGCCAAAATTTAATAATCACAATCATAATTAATTTTTTACAACTTTTTCTTTTTTCTTTCAGGTGTTACTTGTACAACACACAAAATACATCCAGTCTTTGTCCCTGGGGAATATTTTAAGTCATGCTGTTGACATTAGGGTAGTTGAAGTAAACTGAATTCATATGATGATGTTAAACCACTGTAAGTCCTGATAATCAAGAATACAGAAGGTAATCTTGCATGACTGTTGAGTGACTAAGTATGGGTTCACTAAAAACATACTGAGGTACTTGAACTACTTTAGCTCTTTAAAGTATAAATCTAAATATAAATCTAAATCTAAATATAAGTATAAATATAGACATGCTATCTCTAAATTCCTTCACAGTACTTTTAGCAACTAAATTATTTATACTACTCACTACTTAGAGCAGTTTACAACATTTTCACTCTCTGTTATATCTAAATTGCTTTAAAGACCCAAATAATGTTTTGATTAAGTGTAATGAGACCATCATCAGTGGCGAGAATTGGAGATATTAATGCTTTGGTAAGAAGTCTGCTTTGCTCAGTATCTCACAGTGATGAGCTCTAAAGTTCACACCTCTTTGCATTTCAAGACTATTTTGGAATTACATTTTATTCATGCTATGTAATTACCACTTTCTTTTTCAGGACAGGATTGTAATGACTCAGCAGAAGCCTTGCAAAATCTAAATCTGGCTAAACCGTAGTTCTTTTCTATGCACACAAAGAAGTCTTTTATTTTCGAGACCATTCTCATTTAATGTCAGAACAGTTTAGACACAGCTGTTTCCAATCACACTCATCAAAAACTGAAGAGATATTAACAGTTAGAATTTTAAGGGATGTTAACAGCATCAAAAAAAAAAAAATAATACAGAGGCTTTGTTCTTCAGTACATCTATTAAACATGAGACCATCTATCTGCTGATTTACCACACACTGATGCATCAGCCAGTGTCTAACTAGGAATGCAATATTGTCTTCCCCCAAAAATTTTCTGTTTTGCTGGCTGCCTAAGACACACCAGCCCTGACAGATGGAATGGAAAAAGGCAACTGGTGTTCTCCAAGACTTGCTACATGTGCTCACCATGTATGTGCTTTCTGTGTGCCTGAGCCAGACTTTCATGTTGAAATTTTCCATAGCAAGGGTTTTGCTAGTGGAGAAATTGAGAGAAAGTTACTCTCACCATCTACTTTGTGCCATTGCTGGCAGGAGGGGCATGAGGCCACCTTTAACTGGGGAGAGCTAAGGAGATTTCTTCAGATCACTGGCACAGGGCACAGGGAAGTGCTCAGAGATGGGACACAGAGCCAGAGAACGTTTCATTTCCCTAAAATACACTATTTTTATAGTCAGGGCAGTATCTTTTATACTTTAGACAAGGAGTGTGCCATTGACATTTAGGTGTGATCTAGGAAAGAATGTTATTAGAATACAAATTCAGTTTATCATTTCACACAAGAAACTATGTGATCATCATCTCTGTTATTTAAGCTTCCAGAACAAGAATTTCCATTGGTGTACATCTTCCTGACATTTTTATCCAATGCTACCCTCTCATAGGCTGGCCTCTAGTGTTTCTTTCCTGTCATTTTAGGAAAAGCAGCTTTCTTGAATATATCACTTAAAAATGCAAAATGAGCCAGGTGTTTGACAGGAATGGCATGTGCAGGGGAGATGCCTTTTGAAAACTGCACTGAGTGAAGTATCAACTCTGCCTGGAGAGATAATCTTGGGCTAGCAGTGGTCCTTGGCTACCACTGGGGTTTCATGGGCTAGCTCAAAGGTTCCAGTCATGAGCTGACAGCAGCAGCACAGTGTGTGAGGAATTTTGTCAATCAATCCTTAGAGAGCACCCTACATGATGTTCATCCACTTGCCTCTTTCTGCCCATGTCTTCCTCTGAATATTTTTGCCTTTTTTTCTCTTCATGCCTTCACCACAGCAGCACCCATGAAAGATCTGTTCTTCCTGCCTGCTATCTCCACAGAGCAACCCCAGTCTTTGCTTCCATTTCAGTCTCCCTCTCCCAGACTCAGAGTTTCTGAAATGTCCCAAAGCTGGAGTGCACCCCACAGCCCCACAGCAAGCATCCAGAATGGCCCTGAGTGGGATCCTAAAGAACAAGTGTCCGAGCACAGCCCATGTGCAACAGGCCGACATCCAGAGGGAAAAAATTGGCCACAGGAGCTGGCAGTGACCAGCAGCTGGAGGGAGAGCCTAATAACAGCCAATGTCGAGTTACAAATGAGTATTTTTAAGTGTTGCTGCCACTAAACATCATGACAAAGTAACAATAAGCTCCAAGAATTCTAGGAATTGTACAGAAGAAATGCATTGCTATGATTATTATTTTATTTTAAGACTGTCTACTTCTGCAGATATTTACAAAAGTAATTCTAAATATCAGAGCATTTGCATTCAGTCAGGCAATTCACTGGCTAAAACTGTGTGGATTGGATTGGGGCCCTATTTGTCATGTTATGACTAATTAGACCTTACTCTGGGATTCCAAAACTTTATTACACACAGCTAGGTTGTTTGGGTATTGTTTTTATTTCCTTATCATTCTTTTACTATTTGGAGAAAAAGTATTGGATTGTTAAACATAATTAAAATTTGATTTTAATTAATTTCACCTCTTCATCAAAAGCTGTATTTTTATTATCACTGTAACTGCAGTTGTTACAGCTATTCTAGCACAGAGTAATACAATTATACTTCTGAACTGCTATTTTTAAAAGTACAAAAGAAAAACAATGTCTTTATATTAGCTCTTTGACATAACAATGATATTTTTTTAAGTTTCCAAGAGCACTTAACTTTGCTTTGGGCTTTATTTTCCTATCCAACCAAGACATTTTCACACATTTCAGTTCTCTAATGTTGCTTGATTTCTGTCTAGAAGAATTTCTTTTACCTCTGAACAGTCAAAAACCTGCATTTTCTGTGAAAAGCAGACTGGTTAATTCATGCGTAATACCAAGAGTGCCAGGAACTCCAACAAACCACAAGCTTAAATAGCTGGAATTTTTTATATAAAAATCAAAAGCTGAACTGGGAGGAAAAAAATGAACTGTATATTCAAATTCAATATATGTGACATTTGTTTAATTCATTCACAGTTCCACATGCTTCCTCCTATTAAAAGGTCCCTTAAGAAAACTATAAAAAATTAATTTGTTATTAGGAATTCAATTTTTTTTTTAAGTTGCTTGAATTTGCCTTTCAAGGCCCAGTCTTTTAGGTGATTTCACATTGCTGTCATTCCATCAAGCACAAAGAGTGAGTGTTACATTACACAGAGAAATTCCAGAGCAGACTGGATGAATACACACCTTGGCACTAGGATTTTTCTAAGGCTCATTTCAAACAGGCCGTGAGGGATGCATTCCCACTGCTCCTTGTGCTCGCACCTGTGTCTAAATTTGAGCTGTAGGTTGCTGACTGTGTTAGCTCCTAAATCTCTTGCCTTTCTCAGGGCAGCTAGGACACTCCAGGAGCTGGATGTCAGAGGAAAAGCAGCATCTCAGGCACGCCCGCTCACAGTGCCCACTGCAAGTGCCCCGTGCAGTGGGCAGGCAAGACAAAGTGAAAATTCTGCAAAAATTGCACATGCACAATGAGGAGCAACAGGAAAGCAGTCTGAGGTCCCATTGACTCCAGAGAATCAAGCAGGATACTTGCCTGTACTAACTTGGACACCACGGCTGCAGTCACCGATGGCACCTACTACTGCACCTTCATCTCTCACCCAGAGGAGACAACCCAGCAAGGAGGATTTGTCACCACAATCTCCACATTTCTGCGCTGTGGCCATGCAGCTTGAAATGTCTCTAAAAGGCTGCCCAGGAGAGAGGCTGTGACCTATGGGCATGGTGGTGTTGGGACAGCTGATAGAGAAGCTGTGGCTGCATTAACCCTTCTGCTGACAGTGGCTTCTTGCACCATGCTCTCATCGCAGTACAGAGCTTAACTCACAGAAATACCTAAATGAAGGCCAGTGCTTTGGAATTGGGCAGCTACAAGGACAGTACATAAAGGGAAAGCAAAGAGATACCTGACCCATTAATATCTGCACCTTTATTGTTCCAGTACATTGGAACGCTGAACTCTTACCAAAGCCTTGCAGCACAAACTACAGCAATTATCACTATCAGATTAAAGCATTCCTTTTCCTGATGTTCTTCTTTAAACAGAGTAATGTTAGTATCTTTTCACATGTGGAAATCTAAGAATTGCTTAGTCTGTTAAACTGCAGTTGCTCTGATGAAACTGCCATTGTTTTACCATCTTTGTTTTTCATTTTTCAGCAAACAAGTTCAAAACAGATTATTGAGCCCAAGCATACTCAGACTCTAGCTGTACTGGGTAGAGCAACTTGGAGAACAGTTTGGGCTGAGGACCCAGTGCTTCCCAACCCCACCAGGTATTTTATTCCAGAGCAGCTCTAGCCTGGCCCCAGGGATGCAGAAGGGGCACTCATTCCTGTGCACATCTAAGTCTCAGACAGCAAATTAGGGATCCAAGTGGGGAGGTATTCAGGGGCACTCCTGATACAAAGGTAAAGTCAGATGAAAAGAAAAGGCTTTGGAGAAAGCTCTCAAACACAGCACCCTCACAGATTTTTATTTTAATTACCAGCAGGATCACATTTTTCTTAGGCTGCTTTGGTATAGCCAGCCTCAAAGTATGGCAGAATTGTCACCTTCTGTTTCCAGACTAACATTTCCCCTTGAGATGACTCTCCTTTCTCTGCAATTCTGTGTCCCTTATTTTAAAGTACTCCTTTCCTGACTGGATGGTATTTCCCTATTTGTCCAGAATGTGGGAGGGACCCTTGGAACTCCCTGGGCTCGCTCCCCTCTACTACCCCAGCACACAAACTCTGGCTGGGGCCAGGGCTTTTCCCACACCTTTGCCAGTTTAGATTGCACATTAAATGTTCATGGTAGGAAGTGCAAATATAAAGAACCTCCCAATCTACCTGTAGTCAAGCTGCAGAGTTGACAGGTGTCAAATCAAAAGTGTTGGAACATATGATGCTTTGCCTGAAGCTTCTGCCTCCATAGGATGAGAGTGTCTGGGGAATTTTCTTTCATGTGAAAGGCAGGAAAAAAAAGCCTCTAGTCTTTGTGGTTATGGAACAAAGCCTGAAAATGTAACTGCAAGACCCTGGCAGCTCAAAAAGTTAATGAGAAATGTTATGAGTCCAAACTTTATTTTCTTACTCCTGTGACATAGAGATTTTTTTTTTTATTTTTTTTTTTAACATTTAAAGCTGACCATCTGCAAACTGCCGAGCAACCGGAGCAGTTCATCTTCAGAAATGCAGTCTGTCTCCTTGCACTGCTGCCTGCAAAACCCCACGCCTGCATGGGCAGGTACTGCCAACTGGGATGGGATGGGATGGGATGGGATGGGATGGGATGGGATGGGATGGGATGGGATGGGATGGGATGGGATGGGATGGGAGGGGAGGGGATGGGATGGGATGGGATGGGGGCTGGCAGCATGGCACTTCCCCAGAGAGGTCTTACTGTGTCAGAAAAGTTATTGGAAGGAGCACGAGGAGCTCGTCCTCCCCACCTAGATAAGGGATCCTCGTTCACTGGGAGCCTCCTGCCTCGCTCCTTGCCTTGGAGAGACCGATGGGAGGACACTGGTGACAGACACACTGTCCCTGCCAGCTCGGTGCCCTGGTCGAGGTTGAGGCTCATGGCACCGAGTGAGGACCCTACATCTGGACTGCATCAACAGCAGCGTGGGCAGCACATCCAGAGAGGGGATTCTGCCGATACCCCCCCTTGAATAGTGTATTCAGTTCTGGGGACCCCAGCAGAGGAAGGACGTGAACCTGTAGGAGTGGGTTCAGAGGAGACAGTGGTGGTGGAACGAGGTGATCTTTACGGTCCCTTCCAACACAAACCATTCTGATTCTATGATTCCATGACCCCTCTGCGGGCCAGGGCGCCACCGGGCGATTCCCGGAGGCCACCTGGGAGGGCAGCGGGCTAGTGGGGAGCCCCTAGGGAAAGAAAACACACGGCATATACGACACCGCACCCCCGGCGGATCCCAAATGCCCTTCCCGGAAAGAAAGGGGGGCCGGGCCGCGGGAGGAGGAGACTCCGGGGGCGCGCGGGAGCCGCTCGGAGGATGTCCCTGTTCTCCTCCTCCTCCTGCTGCTCCTCCTGCCCCTCGCCGCGCAGCCCCGGGCCGGACAGAGGCGCCGTGTGGAGCATGGGGAGCTGCTGGCTGCGCCTCGCCGCGCTGCTGGCCCTGTGCGCCCGGGCCAGCCTGGAGTACGAGGGTGAGGAAGGGGAGGAAGGGGCGGCCGGGGAGCGGGGCCGGGCCGGGGGCGGCGGGAGCGCCGCGGTGTCCGCGGCAGCCCGAGGGGCCGGGGCCGTCCTGCTCGCTCGCTCCCAGCCCGCAGCGCTTTGTGTCTCGCTCTGCCTCTGCTCCAGTCGCGGGAGGACCGTCAGCGCGGATGAAGGCGCGGGTTCTTGCTGGAGCGGGTGCGACTAAGTTTCCAGCCGCGCCGAGTTGAAGCGCTGCCGGCTGCGGGTTGGTGGCAGCTCGGCGGGGTCTCACACCGGGTGTCACATCGGCACCTCCGTGCCGCCTCCTTGGCACTCGGAGAGAGGGGCTGACACCCGCTCCCGAGCTGCTGAAGGAGAAGAGAGGCTGCTCTGTGTTGTTGTAAATTGTAAAGTGTAAGTCCGATGGGTCAGCCCTTTAGGACCTTCGGAGCACTTTCAGCAGTTTTTGGTGCCCTGGTGAGACTGTGCATGCGGCAAGGTAATCTCAGTTTTTACTACGAAAAATGAATGGATGAGTCATGCTTGGTTTCTTAGGCGCCTAGTAAATAAAATTAAAAAAAAAAAAAAAAAAAAAAAAAAAAAAAAAAAAAACACCAAAAAAACACCCCCAAAAAACCCCATGCTGATGCCATTTCACTTCTAATTATTTGCTTTTCCTGTAGCAAAATTTGAAATGAGCTTGTGATAAATATGGTATGATTCGTGCTGACAAAATTGAAACAGTGCTCAATATTTTAAAATAATAAAATAAGTAGTTGAAATTGCAATGCCAAGAAGTGGAGGGAGGATCCCTCTACCCCCCCTTCTCCTGCAGATGTTCAGCAAAAAATAGAACACACGAAGAAACTGAGGTAAGGATGGTTAAATTTATCTAAGAGACTGGACATTTGAGAGAACGCCAGAAAAACTGCTAATTATACAGAATTTATGGCTTTAATGTACAAAATCGGTATTTACTGACATAATATAGGCTAACACCCATGTGCAATTGAAGGGGTTATTGGGAGGACATGTAGGAAGACAATGAGCCTTCCTCCCTATGCCCCCCCGAAGGTGGGGAGACCCCCCAAAAGGGGATGGTGGAGTATGAGCAGTGGAGATGGAAATGGGCGGTGATGTAGATCTTACGAATCAGGGATGGGAGGTGCCACACAGTATGAAAAGGTTAATTTTGGAAAATTTTGTTTGTACGGGGGGCAAGTGGTCAAGTCCTGCTCCATACCCTGCCGGAATGTATTCTATAGTATAAATTTGCTCATGTATTATTTTTAGAACCAATATATTATTTACTATTAACAAATTATGGTAACTTTTAAGCTGTTCAAATTAAAATTGCTGCTATATTTAATTTTTTTTTTAATTGGAAATTAGGCAGCACATCCATTTATAACAAGCTCAATTTAGGTTCCATTTCCATGCAGAAAGACATGGGTATGTGGGTGCTGTCTGTTCAAAAGCAGCTGCATCTTGTCTGGTTAATAATTTTTGATTTGGCAGACATTGCAAGCGAAGCCAGTGTAAACTGGCATGCCCTGGGGTGGTTTAACAGGTGTAGTCCATGAGAATTTGTGGTCAGAGCCATCCACCTAATTCAAATTGTGGTGTGTTACTGGGTTAAAAGGGATGGGTGACAGTGAACAGGTGAGAAAGGTGTCTGATACAATGCACTGCTGCATGTTGATGATACCCATTTTTTGTTTCCTTAATATATAAATTCTGTCCACAGAGGAGAGTAAAATGGCATAATGGCGGTATTTGTGAGTTGAGGTTTAGCTTTCCTTATTTTGGTTGGCGGGTTCCAAGTGGCTTCTTTCCAAGATGAAAGCTGTTGGAGCACAAGTTTATGCTCTTTCTTTACCAAGCACTAAGGTATTGGACACATAGTCTAAATCAACAAGGACAACGGAAATTCCTGTCCTGGCATTTCTTTGAGGATTATTTTAGTGCAAATTTATTTTCTTAGAAATTTGAGGGAATGCTTTAGTTTGTGATTCATGTGAATGTTAGTCCTCAAGCAGTTTACAGAGGATGCTAATATCCTATCCTCTGTTTTCCTAAAAGGCCAAATGTAACCTTTCTAATCTCAAAAGTCTAATTTTTGCATGTAATCTTCAAGTTGGCTGCACAAAAGCCTGCTTGTTTCGTCTTTCACTCATTTGAAAGTCCAATTTCCTCCTTATGCTTAGTGTCCAAGCTTAAACCATCAGCAGCTTAAACCATCAGCAGCTGTAATTGTAAATCTTACTAATATTAAGTTAATGTTTAATGTTACTTTTCTTCTGTTTGTTTTTAGTAGAGAAATGTGATATTCTTTCAGATCTTTATTCCCAGTATGAAATCTAGTGAAACTAGTAATAGATATTTTCTCTAATTGTACTGTGTTGGTATGTAACCATGCACATTAGGTACAGAATGCCATTAAGTAAACTAAAATACACTTAAAAAAAATTCTCTACATTACGTGTCTTTGGAGCCCTCTTGATTATACAGGCACAACCTTGTATTCAGTAGTAGATTGAATAGTCTAATCAGCTCTTGAACTCATAATTTGGTAATACTGAAGTTTTTGTGTAGGATAATTGTGCTCCACAACTCCAAAGACTGTGTTTAACACCACATTAAATAGGTGTAATTTTCATGCCCTTAGAGTCCTGCTATCTTTTTTTTGTCTTTTCCTGCTCTGTCCTTTTCCCGCGCTGCTCTATCCTTTCCTTTCCCGCACTACTCTGTCCTTTTCCCGCACTGCTCCGTCCTTTCTTTTATGGCAGAGAAGTAGAAATCAGGCCAGTATTCCACTTGTGAAAATGTAATTGAACTAATTATCTCCTCGGCATAAGGAAGGAAACTGAAAAATATCCAAATTCTTAAAATTCTAAAAATACTTTAAAGCCTTTGAAGCAGCAACTGTTTTAACTGTAACTGTATTTTCTAATTTTGGAATGGATGCTTTGGTATTCTCACGTTGGTACGTTCCAAGCTGGTGAGGCACTGACTAAATCTCTCTGGTAGCATTACTCAGAGGAAAGTCTGTTTTCTCTTGAAGAACAGTTTAGAGATGCACTTTTTGGAAGCTAAAATAAGTGTTAAACCTTTTTCCTAAGTACTGAAGAGGGAGATTTGTTCTTGGAGCTCTTCAGTGACTTTCTGTGGTGTTGGGAAGGCACAGCTCTGTATGTGCATACATACGTATGGAGATCCCTTGTTCAATATTTGGGCGATGTAAAGGTGAAATTAAATGGCACTGTATGATGTTAGGCTGTGGTACTTGTGTCTTACACTTCTGGTAGATGAAAAGAAAAGCTTATTTATGATAGAATCAATGGGAATTGTTCATTGGAACAGGGTAATGGTGTGAAGGGGCCATGAACCTTGAGAGAGATGTCACTAAAATCACTTGAAGACCATGTTATATTATGGAACTGTTTTCAAAAGCTGTATGAGATTTAATTCAAAGAAAACAATATACACATATGTGTCTTATGCTTATAACCTATGCATATTATGGATTAAATATGAGTAGCTGTGTGTCAGGCTGTGGAAAGGGTAGTTCTTCTCAAAGCAGTGTGCGATATCAAGGGCTGCATCTGTGAGTCATACTTCTGAGTGCTTCAGCCCTACAGAGACAGGCAGTTCTTGCCCAATAGAGTTTATACTATAAATAAAGGATAGAGGATATAGATGTAGTCTATATATAGATAAAGAATAGGAGGACAAAACTGAAGCAAGAAAGCATTTAAACTTGCCTAAAGTCAAATGGCAGTCTTTAAAAAAATCTGGCATCACAATAATTTGATTCCTACTTGTAGCTCCTCTCCTTCAGACCAAGCTACAGAAAGGTCAAGATACCAATCTCCAGGGCCCTGAGCAGCTGGTGCTCTGCAGTGCCAAGGGTGGGGCCTGTTGTTTTTTAAGAATTCTTTTGTTGTGTTTTTCTTTTAAACACAGCTTACTGGCTGCCTTGTCAATTCTGGGTGACAATTTGTAGGTACAGGCTCCACATGTGAGGCAGTGGGCACCGCTCATGACCTGTGGTGGGCACAGACCTGGGCGAGCTGTGTGCTGGCCAAATACGGTATAAAACCCAATATGGGAAGGAATACTCTAAGGAAAGGTGTCCCTGTCCACAGCAGGGGGCTTGGAACTGGATCAGCTTTAAGATTGCTTCCAATCCAAGCCATTCTGTGATGTTCTGAATACGAGCAGGTAAGTGTGTTCTAAGGCCCGGCTTTACCCTCAGCTGTGCTTTGGATGGGCTAGCTCTGTCTAAACAAGCTCCAGTTATCTGGATAGTTGCATTTGAATAAGACCTCCAGCAGCAGAGAAGCCGAACAGAAATTACATCCTCAGGTATAACAGATATGTCATGTTAATAACAATTAACAATATTAACTCATCTCCTGACACTGCTTTCTTATATTCCTGTGTGAAGTGGACCATTTTCATGAGCTGTAGTAATTCCCTACTGAAAACTCCTTGTGACTTTATAAGCATTATCAAAGTAATACATTTCTTCCTGAGTGTTCCTTAAATAATCAGGTCATTGCATCCTCTCTGCTCAGCCTGCTCACTCTTCAGCAGCACCTGGGGACTTCGGTGCAACTGAAATCTCCAGGTGAGATCACATAAACGGAGAGTGAAATTAAGGATATTGCGATGAGGTGCTGAACTGTCCTTTCTCTCACAGTGAAATACACCTTGCCAGAAGGCACAGACAAACTACTGTATTTAATGCCTTATGTAGCAATGGTTCTAATTCTTGTGGCTTCAAGGGTCTTACAGGAAGGTAAGGAGTCCACTGATCCCATGTATTAACAGGATTTGAGCTCTCTGTAATGCTTTTAGTAGCTTCTGGTATTGGCCAGCCATCTAATGGCAAGCCAACTAAACAGGTCGAAAATGGATTTTCTGGGGATGCAGTGGCTAGGCATAAGGTTTCTTGTTTGGTTGCATTAGCCAGGGTTATCCAAACATTTGTTTTGGGTTGATCAACAGGCCATGCTGTGCTACCACGGGCAAGCAATGCTAATAAGCATAGCATCTGATTCAATCCAATGGTTTTTTGCTTGTTTGTTTTGATCTATGTTGTGGAGACAAAAAGATTCCTTTTAGCATATTTCCTTTTTAAAAGATCAGTCAAATATAAGGCACTCACTTAATTGTTTTGTCTGCATTCCAGTTTGCAAATATGGCTATTTTCGGATTTCTTTAATACTTGCCTCCTGAGAGTAGGGAGGAGACGACTATCTTTTTCTTGTGCCATGCTATAATTAAAATTTCAATGGCTGTTTACCTGAATTACACCTAAAGGACTCTGTAATATCTCTAGTTTTCACACCCTTTATACTGACACAAAACTCAAAGTTCACAGTTTCCTAGATAGGACAAAAGAACATCAGCTGCAGTCCAGGTGGGGTTTTTCCTCTTCCTCCTCTGCCATGGACTTGGTGGTGTCAGCTGCTGGTAGAGGTTCTCGGAAAGGCTTCACATTCTTTGCAGGAATCCAGCGAGGTCCTCTTTCTGAGGAGATACAAGCAAAGCCTCTCCCCCAAGTGATCAAGGGGTAAGGGCCCAGGATTTTACCAGATTCTGGGTCACGGATTAGTACTGGTGGTTTTTCCTTGCAGGAAAGCGATGTGGATGATGCAAAATGCCTGGTCGTGGGGGGATTCAAGTTTGTAATTGAACAGTTTAAGAAATTAAAAACGTATAGGGCTTTGCATAGCCTTTCAGCAGGGGTGTCTCCAGCTCCCCCCTTTTGTTGTATCAGAAGGTGTTTGAGGGTGCCATGGGCACGCTCTATAATGGATTGTCTTGTGGGTGATACCCCATAAGGAGAAAAAATCTGAAATTCTACGGGAAATCTATGCAGGTCCATTGACTGTCTTAATTTGTTGGGGGATTCTTAGTGTGGCAAAGGCAGCAGCGAAGTGACGACAGACATCCTGTGAGTTGAGGCAAACAGAGCACCTGAATATGTGTAAAGCAATTTGCAATTTTTCAGACATCTGTAGCAACCAATTTAAATAAAGCGTAGTGAGAGGTAGAAAGATATAATCAAAATCTTTCCTAGCCAAGGAGATCAGCCTTTGACGAGCCTTGATAATAAACACACACATAAGTTCATCCTGCATGGAAATAGTCCAGGGCATATTATTAGGCAAAAAGACTCATTCGATAATTAGTAAAGTGTCTGCTTTTTCTGAGTCCCACTGAAATACTAAAGCATGGGGTTCAGAACAATTAACTGCAATGGTAATTCAGGGGCCCAACAGGCTGATTGTCTCTGAGAGATAGCAGAGACAATTCAGCCACTTTCTGAAGCGCAATCTGTGCTTCTTTGTTTAAATGCCTAGGTGATAAAAGGTCGGGCTCTTCTCCCAGGAGGGCAAACAACAGCTCTAAATCTGTATTTGAAACCCCAAGCAGGGGACGAACCCAATTTATCGTTCCCCGCAGTTTCTGTGCATCATGTAAAATTTTGATTTCAGTTGAAATTTGCAAGGGTTGTGCCGAAATAGAATGCATGTTTATTCGCCAGCCCAAATATTTCTAGGGAGATGTCTTTTGAACCTTTTCAGAAGCAATGGTCAGGCCCGCTGATTTAACAGCCTGGCAGACCGCACGCATTGCTTCCTCGACACGAACCACAGTTTCTGCAGAAATGAGGATATCATCCACATAATGATACAGCAAAACATTAGGCATTTTTTTTTGTACTGGACTCAGAATTTTTGCCACATACTATTGGCATATGGTCGAGCTGTCTTGCAATCCTTGAGGCAGTACTAACCAATGATATAGATCTAGTAATGCCTGCATATTAATGCTTGGCACAGAAAAGCTAAATTTGGGTGCATGATGTGGATGCAGCAGTATATTAAAAAAGCAATCCTTTAAATCAATCACTATTAGATGCCAATTTTTAGGGATCATAGAAGGAGAAGGGAGACCCGGTTGTAGAGGCCTCATTCCCTCAATTGCCGGATTTATTTTTTTCAAGTCATGCAACAGCTTCCAGTCCCCAGACCGCTTTTTAATTACGAACACAGGTGAATTCCAGGGACTATTAGATGGGATTTTATGTCCCTTTTTTTACCTGTTCTTGTACAAGTTCTTGTAATACGTGCAGCTTTTTTAATGACACAGGCTATTGCTCCACCCAAATGGGATTGGAGGTTTTCCAGGTTAGTTTGGGGGTGTCGCGTGCACCAATGACCCTTAGGCAAAATTTGACTGCATAAAAATTCCCCACTGTGATAAAACATCTCTTCCACAAGACCAGCGGAGCTGAAACCACAAAGGGTTTGACAGTAGCTACTCTCCTTTTAGGTCTTTTAATTTGCACCAAGTGTTGGCTCTAATAGCTTTGACTGTTCTCACCCACCTCTGAAAGGACTTGGGGGACTGGCATTAGTGACCAATTATTAGGCCATTGACTTCGAGAGATAAGACTAATGTCTGCACCGGTATCAATAAGTCTGGTTAAAATTAACTCCTTGCCTTTCAGAGACACTTTCCATTGGCATGTGGGACGCTGAGAAGTGATATGTTGTGTCCAGAAAATCTGTGGCACCTCTGGAACCAAATCCGCCCCCCCTCTGTGTAGCTATCGGGGGTGCGGACAACGGGGCCGTCAGAAAAAGTACAAGCTGAGCAATTTTGCTGCCTGCGGGGATCATGCAGGGGGGCTGTGGAGTCTAAGCCATAATTTTTATTTCTTCAGTTGCATTAGAGTCAATGATTCTTGGCAAAACAAATAGACCTGTTACTGAGGTAGAAGATCTACCTGAGAGCAAAGCATGGTAGCCCTGTGCCAAAGGACCCCAAATCCCTGTGGGGAGGTAAAATACAGAGCTGTTGGTTAACGCTACTCTGTTACTGGTTGATATGTCCAACCCGGCGCTTCCTGGAGTGGCTGCCCCTAGTTCTGCAATGGTCCGGGTGGCAGGGACTGGGCTGGCTGGAAACTGAAGGTCAGTTCTGGCAGCTGTGTCTGGGAGGGCTGTGGAACTTGTGTCTTCACGCGTCGCCATCCCGCGCTGCGAGATGAGTTTCCTTGCAAAGGTTGGCCATTTTTGTGAAATTTAGAGCGACAGGAATTAGCAAAGTGAGGACCTTTCTGGCAGTGAGGGCATACATTCGGTGTTTTTGCTTTTTGTGCCTTTGGGCAGTCTTTTTTAATGTGCCCGGGCTCCCCGCAGCCAAAACAAACTGACTGCTTTTCGGGCAATATTTTTAAAGCAGTAAAGGCATCAGCTATACCTTGCCCCACGGCTTGGTAAGTAACTGCTGTTGTGTGCTGCAATATTTTCAGGCGATTGCAAACCTCAATCATTTGTAGCAATGTGGGCTCTGGTTCTGCGGGCAGGGTTTTTAGATGATGTTTGCGATCTTCATTAGCATTTTCAACAGAAAGTTTTAGTAGTACAACTTCTTTGGTTTGATTATTATCAATTTGTCTTTTCAGAGTTTGTTTCAGTCTGTCCAAAAACTGCATATAGGGTTCTTGTGGAGCTTGCTTAATATTTATGAAGGACTGTTGCAGGATTTTGGCATCAGGCACTTTGAGAAATGCATACCTGGCTGCCTCGGTGATTCCCTCCAGGGCTTCCCTCGGTAAGGCAGCCTGACCATTAGGATCGGTGTGCACCCCCTCACCAGCCAATTGGTCAATAGTTAAGGCAGCCAGGGCTTGGGTTATGTTAAAATTAAGTTTTCCAGTTTTTTTAAATTGTGCTATGAATATTGCATATTGCATTGGGGTGAGTAAAAGATTTGCCAAGAATTTAACATCATGAGGAGTCATCAGGTGGGTAGTGAAGGTTGCTCTTAGTAAATTACTGAAGTAAGGGGATCCCAAACCGTATTCTGTCGCTGTACGGCGCAGTTCCTTAATTTCTGAGTGGCCCAAGGGCTCCCATCGCGGATTCTCCCCCCTCGGGCCGAATTGCACGGGGGCTACAAAGATTCCTGCTGCACTTTCAAAGTCTTTGTCCTTAAGGGCTTTCTTTTTTATCTGTAGCCAATTGTTAAGCATATTTGGAGGGAATAGGTCCAGATCTTTTTTGGGGCTGGGCTCGAAAGGCTCTCCGTTGCTACTAGAGTCACTGTCCGCATAATCAATTAACGTTTGGTGGCTCTGTGGTCGCTGGTGGGATAGCGGCAAGGCTACAGGTGGCATCTGTGCTCTGTCCCTGGCTTTCTCTGCTTTTCTCTTTCCCTGCTCTGTCGGGGAGGGAGTGCGGACTGGAGAGAGAGCGTGGGACCTGGGCTGATCAGAATTAACCACGACTGCAGGGACCGTCTCTGCGGTTGCCTCACAGGTTACCTCGCCTCCCCCCTCTTTTTTAATCACATCCATGACCACTTTCTAAGCAGGGAGCAGGCGAAGCTCTGGCTCATGGCCAGGCAGCGTAGCCAGGTCATAGAGTTTTACCCCGACTTTGTCTCAGTAGCAGAAAGTAAAAACAGAAGAAGCGGTGGTCTCGGGAAATATGCGTGACACCCATCGTAGAAATGACTGAAGTTCCCTCTTAGGGATGGGGGATCCATGCTTGCTTAGGAGGCATAGCATGGTTTCATAGACACCTCTCTCAGTGGACATTCCCTGTCCCATATTTTTAGTTCCCCTGGCTCACCTGTCACATTGCAGCGTACAGGGATTGTGGGCCCAAACACGGTTCTTTCACCATCATGATCAGTTCCAGGGGCGTCGCTGATTGCCGTCAGATAGCCGGTTCTTCTCCTCACATGGGGCACCAATTATCGGCGATTGATGGAGAGACGGGAAGACTGATTCATGATTTGATTTTACTCAGGTTTTCCAAGTCTTATATACCATTTTAGAGAGGTTAATAATTTCTACTACAATAATTAGGTTAAAAGATCATACAAGCAACTCATGCATTATACAACATCTTTATCGTAAGGGGGTTGATTGAATCTTTTCCCTTAAGCAGGTTTTAATCCCATCTTCTCAGAAGCTCAAAGTTCTGTTTGTCCTTGCCACAGCATCCTAGTCACCAGAACTGGTTATGCTAATTAAGTCTGTCTTACTCTTAAACTTGTGTATTCCCACACTTGTGTTGGCATTCAGTTGAATAAGCCACTGGTTTGAAAATTCACACTCTCCATACACATTTTATATACATCCTTAGGTAAGCTGCTTACACTTTGCAGAGTTTGGAGAGGAACATGGTCTAAAGTCCACACTGAGATGTTTTGATGTCTGCTGATAAACAGGAGTATCTCTGGGAGAGACTACTCCCAAGGCACGGATCCTCAGTCCAGCATTG
Organism: Sylvia atricapilla; assembly: GCF_009819655.1. NCBI lineage: Eukaryota > Metazoa > Chordata > Aves > Passeriformes > Sylviidae > Sylvia > Sylvia atricapilla. The sequence continues at coordinate 107,114,535 of NC_089141.1, read as the reverse complement.
TGATTGTTTGGAGTGGAAAGCAGTGAAGAGGCAAACAAACCTCATCCCTCCCTCCCTGCACCCCCGTCACACTACTCATTTTTTGTCCAAACAGGATATCAGTAATGTAATACTTCATGAAATTCTAATATTAGTGCATTGTAATACAGACTCTAACTTAATATTGTCAATCTTTTCTGGTACTTCTGTGAAACTTCTGAAACTAAAAGTGTTTTTTTCCCTAACTCGGGTAACAAGTTTCATGTTTCTCTAAGTACTTGGTCAAGTTTTCAGCTTCCAAAATGGCTGGTTTCATTGTTCTGAGTTTCTTTTCTATGAGTTTGCTGTTTCAAGTTATGTGAAAAATTCCAATGGGTTTGTATCACCCATTTCACAAAGCATTAACTTCATTTTCTTAAGGCAGTAAATGAACATTTCAGCATGCAGCATATATGGTTGGCTGGCTGACACTTCTCTGCCACTGTTTCTAACTATTGCTTTTATCTAAAGGGCACTGTTAAGTTTGTTCAAACTGAAAATTTGTGCTGCAGTATCTTGAAAATGGCTCCAAACTGTGGGTTTTAAATTAAACTATTTTGATCTTTCCTGTAAGTTGAAATAGCCATTTAAGATCTCTGCCTGAGTTTGAAACCACTTTTGACTTGTCATTTGGCACATAGGAAGAGAGAAATCATTTTTGTATTTCTTGGGAGATCCAAGGAAAAAAATTAAGTTTCCTCAAGTTAATACGTATTGCAAGCAACAGCTTTGCCAATATTTTCCATTCATTTGCCTGAACAATTTTGATGAGATTTTGTTGTGCCTGAGGAAATTAATGGTATCTTTGGCATGTACATAACAAAGAAATGTGGGAAGAGTAGTTACATAGAAAGTAAAATTCTGTCAAATGCAGTATCAGGAGGATAAGAAATCCTTTCCCAGCCAGCATTACCTCTAAATGGTGTTTCTTGGTAGCTGCAGGAATTTTTCCTGAGGGAAATGTCTAAAATTACACTTCTTCATTTCTCTGAAGATGGAGGGAGAATGCATGTGGCATGGGAGCACGTTAAGAGCCTGCTAGTAGCTTGCAAAAATGAGTCTGTCCAAATACCCTGGTGCTGGACTACTGTAAAAATGAAATTTTTCTGCTGAAAGGCTGTTTTGGAGAGAAAGTGTTGCTCGTGAGTTTTGGCTTGTTTCCTAAACACAAGTTACTAGGCTAGCTGATTTTATTTTTAGTGCTGTTATTTTTGTGCTTTTCCTCTAGCACTTGGGAGATGCTACCTTGAAAAAGCAGCTGCTTTGCCTTCCTTCACCCTGTCATTCTTCTCAGCTGTATCTCTTGATTGCTTTTGGGAGCTGTTCATTCCCTCCAGGAAACATTAGGCAGCTATGGGCTGTTGCTGATCCTGGTGGACTCCATATTCTCCCCATGGCTGTCCTGGGCCTCCTCCTGCCCATCCCTGCTGCCTCATTCCTGGCCCACAGGACCTTGGGCAGGATCCTTTGCCTCAGTCTCTGTTCAAGTGCTGACACAGCAGGGCCCACGTCCGGACCCTCGCCAGGGCTCCCAGGCACATCTGCAGTCTGGCGGGTATTTCCAAAATAGCTTTCTCCCAAACCTATTTTGCACTGCTGGAAACATCCTTTCTTCTCTGACCTGGGCAGCAGTTTTCAGCTCTTTGCTACTCTCCTGCTTGTGTATTTTATCTTAATATCTCTACTCTGAGGTGAGCTGCCCAGCTGTTTCCCTTGGGTGAGCATCCCTGGCTCCCTGGGTGTGAGTTAACACGGTGGTTCCCATGGGATCACATGCCTCTGGGAAGAGGGACGCCTGCCTGTGAGCCAAATCAGGACACATGTCTTTTTTCTTGGATGTTCTCCTGTGCCCTGTTGAGCTATTTGATGTGAAATAAGCACTGAGGGTGGGACCCATCTTGTTGCTGTGGATGGTGCTGTCTCTTGCAGCCTTGTGCACATCTTCACTGCCCTCGTTTTGGCTGTTGAATGTTGACTCAGTTTTTGGGAAGAGCTGCTGCCTCTCCTGGCAGTGTGCAGGGCAAATTACAGGCTGGGAGAGGGAAACACTTCCAGCCATGTCAGAGTGCTGAGCTTGCCAGCCTGTGCAACTCAAGCTGGGTGTGGCTGGACATTTTTGACGAAGATTTTTGCCATTTAAGCAGATAGAGTTTTGTAACTTCATGCTTTTTTGCTTACTCAGTGCAAATACGTCTTCAGCTAAGGACAGATGACATCTGTGGGGTTCAGGTGGACTGCTCTAAAAGACCAAGTTTTGCTGCCTGATGCATAGACCTGAAAGTCTGTGAAATTTTGTGTATTTTGGGCTGTTCTTGTGGGACACTAGCAGGTCATTATGAGCTGTTTCTGAGGAGAGAAAAGAAGACCCACAACTGAACCATGCAAGATGTGTATACTAAAGATTATTGATTGCATTCATTTGTTTGAAACTGGAGAGTAAATATCTCCATATGGGTGTATACATCTTTGATTTGTATAGTCTTTGATTTGTGATGTGCAGCTGTGTCCTTCAGGGAGAAACAGAAGAAACTTCTGCAGCTTTGCAGTAAGATTCATTACATTAAATTTTATGTTAGTGCTATCACTTGCTTCAGATCTTGCAGTAGATAAAAAAATGCATGTGTGAGAGTACTGCACATGTGCAGATTGAATGATTTAGAAGTTTTATAAGTTAATCCTGTTCTGAAGATTCCGAAATTACTGTGGTGTTGATATGGAAGGAAAACCTTTCTTTCCTCTTGTGTAAAATTTAAAATTTGACACAACTCTGAATAGACACATTTCCTTATAATTTGAGCAGCCTGATGGAAGACATCGGATTTTTTTCTTCCCTACTTCTTACCCTCTGTTGCTATAAGATATGAAAAGAATGACATGCACACTGTCAGGTTGTCAGGGCAAAAAGAGGGGCGTTTATTTTTTGACCTCGATTTATATAAATTTTGGACAATGACCACAGATTGGAAAACAAGGTTGACACCTCTCCAACTACACTGGTTGAACTAGAAGTCCATCAATTATCCTTCCTCAAGACAGGAAAGAAGCAAAAAAACCAGTTTCCAATAATATTACTTTTGTTTACATGAAAATTTGTGAGAAACTCTACTGCAAAAATGCAAACCTCAGAAGGCTGAAAAAGGTCAGGGCGACAGCCCTCTTCTTGTTCTTTGGAGGAAATGCCATTATTATTTAGGGTACTGGATTTAGATGTGTTACACATACATGCACTAAGAATAGCATTGCAGTTTGGATATCATGCCTTGTGTGACATCGTTTACCCAAAGCCCACACTTAACCAGTGTGGGCTGGTGTGGTGGTTTAACATTAATGTGAAAAATTATTTTTAAAGGGAAATTCTAGCATGGATTGTGATTGACATGTTGGCTGATGAATGGGAGTGTTTCTACGTCTCTGGAAACACAGTCTTAAATCACAATTTCTCATGTGACTCTTCTCTTTCCTTTTCCGGTCCCCAGAAAGGTAATACCATCTCTTGAGTCAGGGTTCAGGCTGGGACCCCCAGGGCCAGGCCTACCAGGCCTCAGGGGGTCCCTGCCTGTGGGACAGTGGGTGAGACTGGCCATGTCCCCTCTATCCCCTCCCAGCTCCTCCGATGGGGAGAGGAGGAGGAGGACTGCAGACCAGCAGTCTGGCCCTGCGCCAGGACCATGGTGGCCGTGCTCTGGGCCTTGGTTGCCAGAGCCGCGGGTCTGAAGGAGGAGAGACTTTTGAGAACTTTTCTCCAGAGCTCCAGGGAGCTGATCCAAGTTTGAGTTGCTTTAGATCTGACCAGGGGTGGAAGAGGTTTCGTCCATCAGCGTTCCTGAGCCTGCGCTCTCTCTCTCTCCCTTCCTCCCCCCACCATCACCTGTGGCCTTGAAGAATTGAGAAAGACTGTTTTGAAGATGGGATGGAGGAAGTGGACATTTCTGACCAGACTTCTCTAGATGTGAATTATGGAGAAATTGACTGTTTTTGTAATATCCTAATGCTACTTGGGGGAACGCAAGTTCTAGCCAAAGGGTTGTGTATATTGATATAAATGGGTTTTAATTGAGAATTTTGAATAGAATATGTCCCTGGCTCCTAGGAAAGAACAAGCAGGTCTCTATTTCTTTTGAGATAGAGGTGAATTTAGAGATAGAAGAGAATCCCTGTTTTGTACTAGAAAAGCATTCTTAAAACGATACCCCAAACATGTGGAAGCCCATAAACAGCTTGGGAAACTGTTATATGGGTGGGACTGCACAGAATCTGCAGAAATTCCGGGCAGTTGCGGAGATTTATTTGCAGAGGATGAATGTTGTCTCTAAAGCACAATCCTGGTCTCTGTTTACTCTTCTGCCATTAAAAAGGCCACCAGCCTTTTTCTTGTGGCATGTTCTCTATAACTCTAGAGAGGCTCCTCTCCCAGGGTGATGTAGGATTGTGTTTAAATGGTGGTGGCTGACTGAAAATCATAGTTTTCTCTCTGTGATGAGTGGAAAAGCGAACAGTTCGGGGGAGGGGGGGAGGGAAGGAGTTTGAATATCTCAGAATGTCTCTTTTTTTTTTTCCTTTTTTTCTTTAGTATATATTAATAAAACCTATCTGTTTTTACTTTTAAGCTGTGCCTGTTTTGCCTGTCTCCCAGTTGATAAGCAAAAGTTGGCAAATATAAAATCTCAACAGCTGGCAGCATGAGTCACTCAGCAAAGTCTGTCTCCTTTTAGGCTGTGTCAAGAGAGTTTTAACTTGTCAGGGTCTGTGGCCCATCTTGGTGTCCCTCAGAGGCTTTTGTCAGGCCTCCTAATGCTGATTGGTCGGATAGGGGAAGATGCTGCTTCAAATTCTTGCCTCAGTTAAATTGTGAGCCTGTGCCTCTTAGAGTTTTCTTTGAGTTGTCAACTTCAGGGCAATGCGCTCAAATATAATTACTCAATTTAAGTCTGCCCATCTTGAGTCCATCCATTGTGGCTTTCTAGTTATACTGTTTAATTTGTTAGTAAAAGAGCCCAAAATTAACATGCCTCTGTACAGCTATTCCTGAAGATTAAAATCATGTTGGCTTGCAGACATTCCCTGTTCTAAACTGCCCAGGGACAGATACCAGAAACATTACACCTGGCGCTGAGTTACAGTCGTAGTGAAATGTGTAAATAAGGAAACCACCCCAACAAATACTCTAAAGGTCTTTCCCATACTTTTCTAGGAAAGGACTAGATGTGAGTTCCCTGTGCTGAAGGCATGTACCTTTCCTATTACTGTACTAAGAAAAAAACCATGACTTGCTGAAGGTGTTTCTTGTAAGGCATCTGACTGGTAGTTTGCTACAGCTTTACAGAACTGATTTCTTCTTTGTCACATTAAGGCAGCTGGTTGGCCTGTGTCTGCCTCCCCTTTGTAATATGGTTTGTCCAGAGAGCTTGAAATAAAAACATTCATTCAGCTGCAGTTATTGCCAGTGCACCGTGTGTGTATTTAGTTATGGAAATGCTGCAGGTGGCTTTTGTGTCTCTCTAGAGCTGAAAAGGGGTGACCTGGACCTAGTTGTGGTTCTGGGCCTTCCTGTGTGCTCTTCTGGCTTGTCTTTCCATTGCTCTCCTTACTTCAGTTAAAGCTTCTGGATATGCATCCATTTTGGTGGGTGTTGGGAACCATATTTGACATTTATTATAATGATGTAAGAAATGCATGTCTGGGAGGAACAGGAGATAAACATAACTGGAAACTTGCTTTGACTGAGGGTTTAGGGAAATTTCCAGTCAAATACATCAAATCCTGGCTGGTTCTTTAATAAGGGAAGGCAGTATTTGTAGGAACACCAGCAGTGCTGTTGGTGTATCGCTGATGACTCTTTGTTTCAGCAGCACTCTGGAAGCTCCCAGTGTTTGACTGTCTGACAGCTTGTTATATTTTTGGAAATTGGAACACCTGAATTGAGTTTTGGCTCTGTTTTTATGAGAAGTGTTTCTGATTGGGGATTCTCTCTCCAACTGCATGTCAAAACCAAGAATACTAAACTGTACCTTTAGATGTCTCCAAGGCGTTTCAGACCTCTTGGATATCAGTAACAGCATGAAACATGTACTGCAGACCTTTAAGTTCTTTTGCTTTATCCAAACCCATTCTTTTGCAGTATTTTTGTCTGCTATATTATAGGCAAAATGTTAATATGTGTCATACTTACAAAATCACTCAGACATTTTAGCAATAATATGCATTAAAAGCCATAAATATTTTGTGTGTAATAAAAGGCAACTTTTAACTCATCAGAAAGATAATACTGATTTATAGCTCATTTCCCTATTGGAAGAGTAAATTGGTTTGCCAAAGCAGTCCAAAGGAATTGAAAGTATGTCCTCCATCTGAGTTAGAAAATATTGCTCTATTTGTAAGCCCATCACAAGGAGTGTGGGGTGAGATTTTTTTGCAGAGGATGAATGTTTTCTCTAAAGCACAATCCTGGTCTCTGTTTACTCTTCTGCCATTAACAAAGCTTCTCTTACTATACAAATACCATGAGAAGGCAGGACAGGGAACAGAAAAAATCAAGCTTGTATTATGTGACACATGAGAATAAGCTAAAGTATTAATAATGGATTTTGTAGAGGGTGCTCTAGAGTTCCAGTTCATAGGGAGCCATGCTCTCCAAAATGTTCTTGGCCTTTCTTGCATGAAGGCACCATGGTAAGTGGAACAGACAAATGGCTACAGAAGTGCACAAAGGGAAAACAAAAGTATGACCTAATGGCTGCAAAGATGAGTAATTTAAATAAAGTTCAACTGGCAACTCTTGTGCATCAGTTCCATTCAACAAAATCTTCACCCTCCTCCCAAGCCCCCTTCAGAGCTGATGCAGCAACTCACATTTTGTGTTACAAACATTTCTTTTAAAACCATGCCATTCAATTCCTCTCATTTCCAGTGTGGAAAGAGCTGTGAGGAATCCCTGCCATTCCAGTGAGGTGCTTTCTGCGTGTGCTTGAGCAGGGGAGGGGAAAGCTTGGCAGGCACCAGGGTGAACAGCAACTCACAAGTTCAGACGGGACTGCAGCTTTTTTGGGCTTTTACTTGTCAGCCACCTGCAGTGAGAGCGCTCCAGCCCTCTAAGAGGCTCCTGAAAAACTCTGACAGCTGGAGCAAGCTCACATCAGGCAGCTGGCTGATGGACTGCTCCTGCTGACAGCTCCTCCTTGCCAAGGCAGCGGGTTGTCGAGGGATGCTTGAAACAAGCCGTACTATATCTGCTTTTTCCCAGAAAAGGTTTCCTGTTCCCAGAGTGAGCTGGGTTGCTGTCAGGTGTTGCTGGAGGTTGCCCTTGGCCTGTTTTCTTACTGGCAGATGTTGATTTTGTCTCAGGTTGCTGTTGAATCCTTACAAATAAGAGCCTGTGAATGCAGAGGAACAGAGTGGCGAGAGGCAAGTGACTGGGGAGCTGCCATGTGGGGTTTGTCTGACCTTTGCCTTCTGCCAGGACCTTCTGCCAAACACAACATCCCGTTTTCCTCGATGTAATGAGGCCAGTACAGGTCTGTGATAATAACAGCAAGGGAGTGATGCAGGTTGTCCTTTGCATACAAGAGACACCACACTGTGGAACTGACTGTACAGTGTGTTTCTAATTTTTTTTTGTGCGTTATAGTAAAATTTTGTAAGAGAGGAAACTTTAAATCATGGAAAGGAATCAACTCAGAAGCACCTTTTTAGATAGGCAACTGTGTGTATCCTTTGGTTGTTTGGTCTGTCTGCAATGGAAATCCGTGTCAAATCTTCCAGCATTTTTAATGACATGGGATCAGATTTGCAAAGGCAAGGTGAGAGCATTAAATCGATGATCTGAGCACTTCATTTTATGTCTGGGTGGCCCAAATCATTATGGCTTTTTGCCAGCTTATGTAGGTTCCTTAGCTGAAGAGGCTGTTTTTCTATGAAACCTCGTACCTGGTTGAGATGCATAGGAAACTGTGGAACTAATATTTTTCAATTATTTTAAAATAAGGGGTGGGGGGATTCAGATTTCTACACAAAAGACTTTAGGGTTAGGTCTGTCCTGGGTCTGTGAGGGCTGGTAGTGGGATAGGGATCTGCCCCAGCAGCCCAGAGGCATGAGCAGAGCTGGGACAGGGATCACTGCTGGCTGCAGGGGCACCCCGAGGCCAAGCCCTTGTCACGGCTGCAGCTGCTGTGAGTGTTATGGGTAGTGATACATCTCACATGTTTGGTAAAATTCCACATTATTTACGCTTCATTATTTCTCAGTAACAATTTAGGCAGTGGTTTCATTTTTCCATGAGAACCATTACTAGCTTTGTACCTTTCCTGTGGATTATTTTTCCACCAGTGTATTTGACATGCTCCCTTTTTACATCCATATCTCTGGTCTACATGGCAGATTTGCAGGTTATCAGTCTGCTTTTAATGGCAAGCCCTGAAACCTCACAGGTCAGTTTCTCAGACTTCGAAGTTCTGTGAGGAGGAAACTATTAGAAATAAAATGGCATCTCAATCCTGCCATTCTGAGGCAAACAACTAATTTTTGGTGTGTGTCTTTGACTAGTGTAATATTTTGGCACTCAGAGGAAACTGGTGTAACAAGAATACCAACAAGTCTATACATCTGTTATTTAAAAATATTTGTCCTGCTACAAGTTTCTCTTGTTTTTTGTTTTTGATTTTGTTTTGTTTTGTATTTGTTTTGTTTTGTTTTCTGACAGCCTTTAGTTGTCATCTTCAGGATGGTTATGAAACTTGAGAATTTTTTTGGTACTAAACTGATTTTGTGCAAACTAAAATTCATAGAACCAACTATTAAGGGATAATATCCTAACCATTATGTTAAGTGAACCCTGACTTTGGTAATTTGGTAATTTAGAGCTGTCTGCCAGCTTTGCTTGCTGAAGCTGGTCATTCCTGCCAGATGTTGTTCATCAATCCCTACATATCAGCCTGCCCTGAATGAAAGGGACTCAAAGCATAGCCGTCCTTAGGTAACTGCATCAAATATAGCACAGCTTCACATTTCCCTGCTGAGCCCTGCAGCTTCCCAGCACACTCTGTCCTGATGTCAGGAGAATGGCCTGGACCTGCCACTGCAATTTTAGGAACTGAAGGAAACAGGGCATCATCATCACCCTTCTTTCTGAGGACCATGGTGCTGGCCATACCTTTTGTAAAACCTATGAGTTGGCTGTGTACGTGTTCCTCTTCTTTCCAAACAGGTTTCTTTTAGGGTTCCATTTTAGGTGCTTCAGTCACCTCTTGTGTTTCTAGGAATGGCAGTGGATTTTCCATAGCCCTTTTCCCTCTCCTGAAGAAGCAGGGTGTAATTCTGGAAGCATGGCCTCACTGTGTTGAGGTCATTAAGTTTGTTTAAGTTATTATATTGGTGTTGCCAGGTCTCCTTTTGCCTTAAACCAGCAGTTAGGGTTCCAAAGGCAGAGGAAATTGAATATTATTTTGATTTCTTTTAATTTACTTTCTAGTTTGGGGCATTTGCAGTTTCTGAGCATTGTCTTCAGGACCACAGCTATATAATATATAAAGAATCGTAGAATATCTTGAATTGGAAAGGACACACTAGGATGATCATCAAAGTTCAGCTCCTGGCTCTGCACAGGACAGCCCAAAGAATCACACCTGCCAGCATTGTCCAAATGTTTCCTGAACTTTCTCAGGCTGATGCTGGAGCCTGTTCCAGTGTCCAGCCACCCTCCAGGGGAAGAACCTTTTTCCAATACCCAGCCTCAACCTGCCCTGACACAACTTCAGGCCATTCCCTGGGGTCATGTCACTGTCACCACAGAGCAGAGATCAGTGCCTGCCCCTGCTCTGCCCCTCACAGGGAATTTGTAACTGCAGTGAGGTCTGCCCTCAGTCTCCTCCAGGCTGAACAGACCAAGTGTCCTCAGCTGCTCTCACACAGCTTCACCTCCAGACCCTTCTCCACCTTTGTAGCCTCGTTTGGACACACTCTAATAGCTTTATATCCTTTTTGTATTGTAGTGCCCTGAACAGTGTGTATCATCAGTGAAGCTGGATCTTCTAAGCCAGTATCCTCTCAAATGACCTTGGTAACCACTCTCTCAGAAGGAAAATTGTTTACCCTCTTGATTTTGATGGAAGTGAGAACAACCTCATGATGGGGATTTGCCAGTGACATCAATATTAATGAAAAAAGAGCAGGGGTTTGGAGGAATGGTCTCAAATGTTCCTTTAAAATCTAATCAGCATTATTTTATGCTGGCTCCATGAAAAGAACTTTTGACTCTACCTTATGATATGATTAACACTGATGACTTTAAACAAAAGGAGCAAGCCACTTCTCATAAATTGGTTCATACAACTTCTGTGCTTTTGGCTATATTAAATGCTGTTTGTTGTAAGGCTGTTTTTAATACTGTTCTTTGTAAATAAATTAAATTCCTATCTCCTGAGTTTTGACAGCAGTTGCTTACTTTTTCCTTCAATTATTGCTTTGCTATTAAATTTGAAGCTCTTTTACATCTTTTCTTCTGGATTTTGAGTTCCACCTGTTTTTCTGTTGTGTTTATTCAGTTCTTGTCTTGTTGATTGCCCTATTTCCCCTGGAGCTGTTCTTTCAGCTGTTCCTCACTGGTGTAATGCCTGCTTTTTTCCTACCCTTGCAAAGCAATAGTAAAGCATGAGCAAAAGTAGTCCTGGAGTCCTTGAAGTCCCTATTTTCTTCAAGAAAGGATACTCACTGCCAGCTTGGGGTTTATAGTATTTCTGTGTTGCTTCTGACATTAACTCCACTTACTAAAGAGCAGGAGATCACTGTCAGTAACACCACATTTTTCCGCTCCCCTTCTGTTTTCCAGGAACTTGTTGGAGAGTTTCCTATGGATTACAGGCAGCTCTTGATGCTACTTTTAAAGTGTTGGTGTAGTGTCTGACACTTGAAGCTGAGATTTTTTTTCATAGGGAGTCTTTCTTTTAGTCTGCTCATAAAATCTGAAAAACCTTTTTAAAATGGCAGAGCTTCAGAAACAGTGTATCTCAAGGATAAAAAACCCAGTGTATCTGGTACTGTAGTATTAAAAGTTAGAAACTGAGATTTGCCAATTTCCAGTGTCAGCATTAAAAATAAAAAAAGAAAAATTTCTTCCATCTGCCAACAATTCAGAATAGATCAGGATTAGTTTTCAGTCTCCTCCTTTGGAAAGTTCTCCAAAGTTCACTGGAACTTGTCATTAGAGAGATTTCCAGCTTAAATGCTCTTTACTTAATTAAACAGTTACTAGTAGTTCTACTTCTTTTCAGTCCCTTATTTGCCTTCTATCGATGACTTCCTGTTTTTCTGTGTTTTCAATGTGCTCCTAAAACATAGGTCTACATTAAAGACTTTAAGTATTTTAATATAAGGGAAGAAAAACCCATATTGAAGTATGTTCACAGGAATTATTTCTCTTTTTTCCCCTCAAAGTCACTCCCTTCTTCCCAGAAGTGGGAGTCCCTTAGTCCTGACCATAATGATGATGTGTGTGATGTGGAATAGCAACAGAGACACTGCTCCAGGCTCTGACCCCTCATGGCCACCTCAGAAAACAGCCTTTGCAGACCCTCTTGTAGTTTGTCAGACACAGAGTGCCAATTCTTCTGCATAAAACATTCTTCTATATCCATGAACAACCCCACAGCTGCTGTACCTATTGAAGGTTTAGCCAGAGTTCAGGCATAACAGGAAAGCACAGACACATCTGTGTTCAGGATAACATATATTTTGCAATATGCAGCTAAATAACTGTGTTTTGTGTAGATGTAGTGCAGCACTTCCCTTCCTTAAACCTATCAATTGAAGGATGTACATTTTCATGTTCAGATGAATTGATTTGGATTTTAGGGTTCATAACACTTTTCATCCTTTCTCTGGTAACAGCCTGGGACAGTTTCTGATCATAAAGAGAGATGCTGCCACTAATTTTTTTAGCATTATTTATTGAGGAATGCCTTAAGCAAAAATCAAACTTTTAATTCCTCACAGCCTGAACAACGGAAACATTTTTCTTCAGTCTCCTCCCTGTTAGTCTCCTGCTGGCATAACTAGGTGCCTTTCCAAACCATCAATGACTTCTTTTCTTTGTCTGTCTTTTCAGAGTTTTTATTTTGCTTTGATGTATTTCACTTTACTGAGAGATCCTTACTCAGGTAGAGCCCTTAAAAGGGAGGAAAGAGGCTTTTGGACCTTCTCTTGGCAGCTTAAAAAAAAAGTCATGGAGTCTAACCTATTCCTTTTTCTCTGCTCCTCATTATTTAAAATTTTGGGCAATGAGCCAAAACAAACAAAAACCAACTCAATGACTGGGCTGAAAATCAGCATCCTTTGAGGGCACTATTAATGTATGCAATGTTCAGATTTTTCCCTTCGAGCCAAGCTCCCAGCTTGAGCTTGTCTTCTTGATGAATCTTTATGGCACCTTGTGGCTCATACTGCTCAGCAACCAAGGGAACATGGCAAATGTGGGAAACATGGATCAACAAAGGAGATGACCTATCACTTTCGTGAAGTCGTACCACTATTAACTCCCAAGTGTATTTTTATTGGCCTTTTGAGCTTCTTTCCCCCTCAACTGTAACCAACACTGTATTTCACTAGCAGAAGCCTTTCATTCATATATTTCATCTTTTTTTTTTGTCTACATTTACTTTAATTTTCTGTTAAAAACTCAATATGTAGATGTATATACATTTCATAACTTGAAATTAAATTAAATCCTCACTTTCTGTTGAATCACCCAAAATGTCACATCACAAGAGCAATTCAGGGCAAACTGGAATTTCCAGAATTAGGATTCTGGAATTTTCTTTAAAATTTCCTGAATTGCTATTCTGGAAATGCCTCATTTTTTTTCGTTGAAAATAAGGACATCATTTTCATGAAGCATTTTTGGTTTTGTTTTGTTGGGTTTTTTTGTGTTGGGTTTTTTGGGGGAGGGCTTGGGGGTTTTTTTGGTTTTATTTTACAGCTTCAAGCTAATAGTATTTGAAAAAACAACGTTTGACCATTTAAGTGCGTAAACTGCATGCAGCATTTGAACATACTGCTTATTCTAACACTAAACACATTATTACAGTGAAAGCAAACTCATTTGCAATGGAGCAAGGTATCCAGGAGCAGCCTGGGACTGCACTAGAGTTCCTGGATCATATGGATGCGTTGGCAAAGGGGTTTGTAGCTTCTTGTTCTGTCTGGCAGCTTTCCCTTGACTGCAGCTGTGTTACACAGCTTCTGCCTGCATTGAATCAGAGCCACTTGAGCCACTTCCACTGCTTATTGCTAGTGTGGAGTGGGAAAAATAAACCAAAATCAGTGGTGGAAAATGTTTTGCTTTGGTTTTGCTGTATCTAAGATATCTGTGTGTGTCCATAAAAGGAAGCAGAGTTCAGTAGTATTTTACAGAGCTTTTCTGGACTAGCACTAACTTCTGTACCACACAGTTTCCATCCTAAACTGCATGAGCATGGCTGCCTGCTGCTGGATATGGGACTTCATTGAAGTGAAGGAAATGCCTTGAGCCAGGAGCAGTGCTTTTTTTGTTGCACAGTATTTGCCAACATGTGAAACAAGTTTTATTTTGTTACCTGCCTTCTATGCCAAGCCATAGCCCTCTCAAGATGTAATTAATCTGTTTGGACACACCTCCATGGCCTGGGGTCAGCTGCAGTGTTTCTTCGTAGTCACATTGAGTCACAGATGGCAAGGGAGGAGGAAAGGGATTATCTTTTGGGAAAAGAACCCATATCTGCATTTTCCTAATCTGATTCATGATTTCTGTGTAATTGGGTGGCTTTACTTCACAAAACATAAGATACTGCTGGCATGCAAAATTCAGGCATTTCTGACCTCTTTTGAGCTTGATAATTCTGAAGTTTTCTGTTCTGCATTTCAGTTGTGCTTTGATTGTGACTTTGAAAGAGCTGTTCTTTGATGGGATCTCGTATGAGGCATCTCTCTTGAAGCAAGTTAAAACCTGTGTGCTAAAAGACTGTGTTTTCATCTTAATCAATAGTGGGACACAGTAAATTAATCTGTGTACAGTCCTGAGGGGATCTTCTTGGTGTAGAATTATTCTGTGCCTGAGAAACTGTACACCTGCAAGGAACAGAAGCACAGCTGTTGACTGGAGCTTGTGGGGCTGTGTGTGGAAACTCAGATCTGTGCTATACACCTGTCTATTTCCATATATATGAGCAGGGAAATGCCTAAACATTTCTAGTTAATAATTTGGGCTGCAAACTGCACACAGGATTATTAACTTAGTTGGCATCCAGAAATATGCCATGATTTTTTTTATATCCTCTGCTTCTCAGTTGAGCGCAACTATTGCTGAATACAAAATGGTTGTGTTTGTATGCTTTAAGGTCCATTCCAACCCAAACCATTCTATGATTGCAGCATCTCTATAACAAAACAGATATATATATATATATATATATATATAGCTTCACAGAGCAGATGCAACAAAACACCTAATTGTGCAGGCAATTTTTAAACAAAGACTGAGATCCCATCAAAGTAAATGGTTTTTAAACATGAACTTTGCAGACCTCTGGGGTGTACTGTTCAGCCAGTAAAGAATGGGATGAAAAACCCAGCCTTCCATTTTTAGTATCATCCTAAAAATGAGTGCAAGTATTTCTATGCACAAGATGTGAACATTGTGATCATTTTGTACCTTTTCTGCCTCATCATGTACTTCTGAGATGTTAGAGTGGCTTTAGTCCTGCCATACTCCAAGAAGCTCTTGAGTTTGCTGCAGTAGAGCTAAGTTTTAAATTCACATATTTGATATGCCTTCAGGTACTGTGGAATGTAAAACTCTGAGTCAAAACATTGGAGGAACTAAATCCAGATGTTGCAGACTTACTGGTGGAAACTGGTCATTCTCTTCTTACACATGCTCAAACTGACAAGCTTTTTGAATATGGGAGGAATTCCCAAGCACTTTTTCACTGATTTGAAGGATAGGTTAAACGTGAAAGGTGCTTTCTCCTTCCTCTCAGTATCAAGAGTAGCCAGTGCTTGCAGACTACAGAAGATACCGCCTAAGTTCATTTCATTCATTTTGTTTCTGTATGGTCAAGACACGGTGTCATTATAGCTTTGAGGTGGCTTTTAGGTTTGTTTTTCATTTTGCTTGCTTCTTTTTTGGTATTCTGTGAAATCTGCTGTGCAGCTGAAATTGGCTATTATTGCTGTATTTTGGGGGCTTTTTTGCTGTTCTCCATTTCCCAGCAGCATTAAAAAAGCTGGAAATGTGGTGATCTTTGCACTGTAGGCTAGGGACACAGTGGCTGGAAAGGTGCCTGGAGGAAAAGGAGCTGGAGGTGCTGGTGAGCAGCGGCTGAACACGAGCCAGGTGTGCCCAGGAAGGGCAGAGGCACCTGGCCTGGATCAGGAATGGTGTGGCAGCAGGACCAGGGCAGGGATTGTCCCCTGTGCTGGGCACTGGTGAGGCCACACTGTGAGTGCTGTGTCCAGTCCTGGACCTGTAATTCAGGAAGGACTTAGAGGGGCTGGAGCATTTCCAGAGAAGGGGCACGGAGCTGGCAAGGGTCTGGAGCACAAGTTCTGTGAGGAGAGGCTGCGGGAGCTGGGTTTAACCGCGAATAAAAAGGACCTCGGTGGGCACATTATCGCTCTCCACAGCTCCCTCAAAGGTGGGCTTAGCAAAACGAGGCAACGAGCCATGGGATGAGAGGATGTAGTCTTAAACTGCACCAGGGGAGGGACATTAGTAAGATTATTTTATTTTATTTTTCCCCCACAGAAAGGGTGATGACACATCGGAATGGGCAGTGCAGGGAGGTGAGGGAGACGCTCTCCCTGTAGGTGTTTGAGGAAAGACTGGACGTGGCACTCAGTGCCATGTTATAGCTGACACGGTGGCCCTAGGTTAGACTCGATGTCTTCTCCAGCCCAGGTGATCCCGTGGCGCTGTGGGAAGACATGTGCACGGACACGCTGTCCCCGGGTGCCCCGGCCGAGGAAGGGCGGACGCAGCGGCTCCGGGCTCACGGACCGAGCCGGGACCCCGCACATCTCTCCGGGCCAGGGCACCACCGCGACATTCCCGGAGGGCAGCAGGAGGCCCTCGGCGGGGACAACACACGGCTCAGGGGACACCGCAGCCGCGGCGGATCCGAATGTCCTTCCCGGGAGGAAAGGCGGGAGGAGCAGACCGCTCGGGGGACGCCCCTGTTCTCCTCCTCCTGCCCCTCGCCCACAGCCCCGGGCCGGGAAAGGCGCCGTGTGGAGCATGGGGAGCTGCTGGCCGCGCCTCGCCGCGCTGCTGGCCCTGGGCCAGCCTGGAGTACGAGGGGGAGGAACGGGAGGAACGGGAGGAAGGGGGGGGCCGGGGCCGCTGCGCTGAGTTAGAGCATTGAGATGACATCACCGTGTTCACCGCCGCTTTCCCTGCCAGAACGTGCAGTGGTATGTGGCCACGCTTTCTCAGAAACCTCCCTTCAAGGTTTTTATTCGGAATGTTGGAAGCCAAATTATTCGTTAGTTTTGCAGCATAAAAAGTACATCAGGGTAGACGAAGTGATGAATTACTAGCTCTGTTTCCTGACACTCTTTCTTCAAGTTCTCTTTGGGGTAAGGTCACTTTACAGAAGTGCTGATCTGGGCGTATACCCCCAAAAATGACTTTCCAAAATGTCTTTTTTTTAATACTCCACTAAAGCATGTCTCTAAGTGCCACAAGTGCCATATTGCTATCTTCTAGATATCTGCAGGGATGCTGACTCAGTTACTTCTCAGTTACTTCCCAGCCTGTTCCAATGCTTTTGACCCTTTCAGTGAAGAATTTTTTTACTAATAGCTACTTTTAACTTCCCCTGGCCCTGAAGCTGTCCTGTCTCTCTCATCCTGTTGGTTATTACGTGGGAGAAAGAGACACGCCCCACCTGGCTACAGCATCTTTTCAGAGAGTTAGAGAGTGATGGGCCTCCTTTTCCCCTGGCTTAACAACTCTAGTTCCTCCAGCAGTTCCTTACAGGATTTGTGTTCTACAGCTCGTCTATTTCAGGGCAGTAAACTGAAAAGTTTCAGGTTGGTTTCATGTATTGCTGTCTGTAGCTTACTTTAAATTAAACTCAAAGAGGTAAATAATTCTTATGTCAGTCCTGGGAAAGCAAGTGTGCATAGCTCTTCTGCCTCTTATGTGTCACATTCCTTCTTTATCTCCGTTACAAAGGATTTATAGCACAATAGCATGTGAAGTGCTGTTCATGTGTATGCAGTGCCTGGCACTGTGTTCTTGTGCCCTGATCTTGCCATCAGACCTGTACACGTGAACCTTTGTAATGGGGACAGAATTTTATTTTGTGAATGAGGAAATAATTTTTTTTTCCCCGACATAAACGGAATTGTGTAAATCCTTAGACTAATCTTAAAATGAAAGTGTTATTTCATGTGTTTTGCTTGACATCTGCCAGAACGAAGTCCACATGTTTTTGACAGGAACCTGCTATACCTTAATTTTAGCACTTCCAGCACAGAATGATGCTTTGTCTTTACGTGGCTTGGTAGTCAATTTTGAATGTATGTGAAGCAGAAACACTTTGATTTGTGGCTGAGAAAGTGGAGGTGAAATGGCAACACCTCTCCTGTGGCTCCACAAACCAAGCCTGTTGTAAGTAAGAAAACATTAGTTGTTAGTTTAGTTAGTTTAGTTTAGTTTAGTTAGAAAACATTAGTTGTTAGTAAGAAAACATTGATTGTTAGGAAAGAGACCTGACTGGCTTCTCATTTTGAGGTAAAAAAATGAGCTGGAAATGGGAGATGTTGGGTTCCATCAAGAGAGCCTTGTTTCGGGCAAAAGTAGCGAATAACTCTTTGAGGCCAGTTTTTCTTAGAAAACTTTCAAAGACACTTAATTGTTTCTTGTGTAAGGAAAGGCAAATGTCTAAGAGCTCATGTAATTCTAAGATCTACCAATTTTAAATGCTAAAGTCACTGCACACTAAAATTTGGGCAATTATTGGTGATAACACTAGCAGTTTTATAATCCTCCAAGTGAGTAATTAGCTAAGAGTATTCCAATTTCTGGCAAAAAAAAATTGGTGCTTAGAGAGGTATTCATTTACATATCAAGGTCTTCCTGAAGCCCTCAGGGATCACAGCTTGCACTTTTTGCTATGCAGTCAGATTTCAAGTGCACAAAAATTTGGTTTTATGTTCAGAAGTCTCTCATGTCAGTGTTTAGGTATCAAAATGGAACCTCAACAATAAATATAAAAAATCCAGAGAAATTATTCTAAATGATAAAAGGTCTTCATTGTGTATAAATCCCTCAATTTCAGAGGATGAATTGTTTGGAAATTTACTTCTTCCGGTCCCAGCTCAAACTGGTGGAGAGGTTCCCAGTGATCCAGTGCTGGGGAAGATGCTTCCATGGAGCAGCTGCAGATACATGGGCTGGGTTTTTATTGAGTCAGGTAGAGTAAGAAATCAAGTTTCACCATTTTCTGGGCAGGTATTTTTTTTTTTTTTTTTTTTTTTTTTTTTTTTTTTTGTTTGGGGTTTTTTTGTTTTTTTTGTTTTTTTTTTAAATAAGAGATTGAGTCTTTTGACAGAAATCGAACTCTTGGGTTTGATTTCTGCTGAACAGTTCTATGCTTTGCACACGGAGTCAGTAGCTTGTTGAGGTGCCTGAATCAAATAATTTTGTGTAACTTTAGGCAGCAATTTGTACAGACCATAGTCTCAGATGTCAACAAATGGCCATGAAATAACTCCAAATGCTGTAACTTCAGATACTGTGTGAGGAGCTCCTGTGGCCCCTGAGTATCTGCCTATTGCATGCAAGGGTTTTAAAGGGATATTTGAAAAGGGGAATTTGTATCCCTTCCTTGTAGAAAAGATTTATCTAAATTTAGACTAGATTTCATACTCTGACGTTGTTAATTTTAGATAAGTCTTGTTTAGGGAATTTTGAAGGCTTTCTTGCCGACTGCTTTGTTTTATTGATGGATTATTTGAGCAGTCAGTGCTCCAACTGGTTTCTGGTTTTTAGAAAGCAGCTTCTACCTTTATTTTAATTTTTCAGCTGTTATAAATGCCTATTATAAAGTTGGCTTTTTGCAAAATGTGTGCTATATAAATAATAACTTTGTGGTAAGGATATATTTTTATTTCTGCTATTAGTAAAGAAAATTAGGCATAGTGGTAGTAGTGATATAGTACGCTTAAACTGTCTGTTTGGCTGGGATAACATCCAGTGAACGTGTAAAGAAGACTCTGCTATTGGTAGACCAGCTATCAGCATCTCCCATCTGAAGAAAGCACGGACCAAGGCCCAATCTGGAGGTGATAATGGAGACACAGCCCAGAAACACGCAGCTCTAAAAAGGCAGACTAGAATACGGAAACTAGTTTATGGAAAAATATGAATATTCAACAGACTGATACAATAGAAAGGGTATTTAAGGAAAGCCTGTGAAATAGCAATTTGTGGACTTGGCTAAATGCCAAGTCACCCGGACGGCCGTACTTTGCTTTTTTTCCTTATCTCCTAATTGTCTTATCTTTTATTAAACCTATTTCTTAAAATCTACATAAAAAGTGAATCTCGTTTTTCACACAGCCATCGCACAGGGTTTTAAAAGTATGGAGCTTTGTTGTCTCTTTATTTGAAGAACGCCAGAAGAATGCTTGAAACCAAACCGTGTTTTTTATTTGAGTGTAACTTGTGTTTGCAGGTCATGTACTTCAATGTCTTGTTCTTGATGTGAGGATCTCACAGGTCATAAAGGATGGTTGTACTCGAGTTATTTACATTTACTTTTGCTGTTTGGCCTGATGGCTGTTAATAGCCATTGACACCATCTAACCACTTTATAGTGAAACCTCTGTTGAGGCCCTTCACCTGTACCTGCTCTGCTCCCTCTGCTCAGCAGATCACCTACGTGGTGGGTGGGCTCTCCATAACAGAGAGCTGTGACTTGACAACATTGCTCCAGGAGCACTGAGAGAAATTTACTATTTCACTTGAAATTTACTATTTCACTTGGTTATCAAATCAATTTGCCCCTTCCAAATTCACTATAAAGTGGGTCTGCTATGACTCTGAGCTTCAGAGAAGCCCATGCATAGATTATTGCATCCTAATCTTGCATGTTTTTTTCTTAAAGCTTTCTTTTATATTTAATTTTTATTTCCTTTCTTGCTGCAGTTTTTTTTTTCTCTTATTTTGTATTGTAGGATCGGGATATTCACCCCTTGAAGATGATGAGGATGTTTATGCACGCAGTAGATACAAAGGTGAATGCTTTGCTTATGTGCTAAAGAGGATCAACTGCTTGCTGACAGAAAGCTTCATTCTTTTTTCCTTTCATGGATTATACAATCATGGTGATCCAGCTCCATTTTTCTCAATGAAGTTTAGATCAAGATTTAATTTCTGCTGGTTTTAACAATGGAAATTAGGCCAAATATTGATCAGAGCTCTTTCATGCACTTGAGTAAGTAACTTTTACATTGCCTTTCTCCTGGGAGATCAGGTTGTTGAATTATGAAAATCAGGAAGAGCTTCTCTTTCTTGTCCATACATGCAACAAAACCCATCAGTGATAAGCTGACTCAAAACCTGAGCTTATTGATGGTAATGTATAGAAGTACATGCAAGAGAACTTGATTTTCAGTATTTTTTTCTTTCCATAAAATTGCTTGCATTTCAGGTTAACCTGCTACCTGAAATGCCAAGTGAAGTGTGTTTAACAAATGCATGTGTACATTCCAAAACTAAATCGTCTAGCTGGATGAGTGAACAGACAGGCATGTTTATAAAGCAAATTCAGCTTTTCTTCCCTATTCTGGAAGACTTTGCCATTCAACAAGAGTGAGAAGCTTTTTGCCACAACCAGTAAATCTTCCATTTGCTGTGTCCATTTTCTAAAAAGTCTGCTTTTGTCTTAATAACGCTCCTCTGCCAAAATCCCTCAGAAACCTAGACATTAAAGAAACATAGCATTTAAATTGTCACTGAAATGCTGTTTCTTTTTAGTAAGTTAATCTATGAGCATACTATTGTCATCATTTTGATTACCTGAAAATACTGATCATTGGTATCTTGTTGTACATTATTGATTCTCGGCAAAGAATCAATGGGTGATATGAGAGGTAAGTCATAAAATAATTCAGACATTTATGAACAGCCAAGAGGAAAGCACAGCTTTTATGGCTATGTTGCTCATCTTCCTCCCAGTAAAACACTCAAGTATAAAATTTGGTTTCAAATATGTGCACAAATAATTCTCTAAAGCTTTATTTAGGTTAAGTCATTTTTCTTTGCCTTTTAACATGTGATCCTCTGCAGACATATAGAAAAAGACCTCAGAGATCATGAAGATAAATCAATGCCAATTCATGCCAGGACAGGCAAGTAGTTAAAATGTGGATTCTTTGTAAATTCCATTTGTATGGTGATCCAAAATGGATTATACTCATGTCAGCCAAAATGTCACCAGGGTAAGTGAAACACAATGACTCGTTCACACAGATATTAAAAACTGCCCTGAGTTTGGAAGCACTACTGCCAAATGTTGAGGAACAGACAATGTGAATCTAAGAGTACAAATCATTGGAACAGAAAAGGCTAATTCTTCATTAGCATACTTCTTTATGTTGGGTTTTGGGGGAAAGGGGATGGAGAAAGACAAAGCAAGGAAAAATGGGCTGTGTAGCAATTCTTCAGAGCTTCTCCTCAAATGTGCAGTCCAGCATTTTGGGTGTGGCCCATTTCTTAGCAAATAAAACTTAACAATAACAGCAACTGAATGGATTTTAATAATTGATGTTCACATATGTAAGTAGCATTGTTTTTTTCTTTCTAAACATGTGCAAGTGAGCACACAGATTCATCCTCTTTGACATCTGCAAACAAAACATTGCAGTTTACTGGGAGGGGTGAAAATCGGCCTCCTACCAAACCCTTTTGTCTTCATCTGGATGTTTTCCCACTTGCTCAGCTTTCCAGAGAAACATGGCCAAGATTTTCTGTGCCTACAGCATTTTTAAGGAGTTTTTCCCTTCCTCCCAGAGCCATCAGCTCTGTTGGCTGGTGTAGCAGCAAGTAACAGTACAGTTGGTCACTTTGCCTGCTGTTTGTGAAGGAAGGGCTCAGCTGAGGCTGGTGTTTAAACAGGACAAAGGGGCTGGGGGAGATGATGCCCTAGAAAGGGCTTTCCTTCCTGCCACTTGGCATCTCTGATCATATTTCAGGAAAGGTTTCCTGAATACAGCAGTTCCTGTGTTCCTCACAGCTCCAGTACCACTGCTCTGGTGATGCTCATTACAAATATGTTTTCTTGGATACTGTAATGATCAGGCAGGATCCATAGCTGTAAAGACAAAATTGGGGCTTCAGCCATTTCTGTTTGCTGCCTGTTTTCCAGTGGTTTAAAACACAGAAATGAGTCTCTGGAATGTTTTGTTACTAAGTGAAAATTCAGGCTATTGTATTGCTCAGGGATTTTTTAGGGTTTTTTTTTTTCTGTTGAGGTGCAAACTTTCTATTAAACAAAAAGCCAGTACGTAGGTCCTAGTACTTAAAAACTCAAATTTCAGTTGGGTGAACAGAGCCTGGTATAGATGGTGAAATTCCATAAAAGGTGTCTGGAAAACCTCTAGCTTTTATAATCCCCAAAGCCTTCAGGAGCATGGCTGATCTTGCCTTGAGGCAGGGAACAGCTTGTGTAACCCTTTGGGGCTTCACTCAAACCTAATATTCCACAAGTGCTCTATGTAGCTGCTTAGCCTTTGAAAACCAATATGTGCCTTCACTTAAAAATAAACAAACTTTGATCTAAAACTTTGTTGTATTGTTTGATGTGCTTTTCAAGTTAGCTGGGGTTTTTTTTCCAGCATTATCACTTGGTCTAACCCCCAATATTTGTAAATGGCTTGTAAACCCTGCCTCACCCACTTTCTTCTAATCACAATCAGTTCTAGAGTAAGCATTGCAATGTTTTAAATTAAACAGATGTTCCTCCTGAGCTCTTCAAGTTATCTGCATCCAAAAGCATATTTGCTTTTGTTTTTCTTTCTGGCAGAATCATTTGGCTCAGTGTAAGATGCATTTTGCCCTGTTCAGGAGCTTGCTTTATTTCTCTCTGTAAACCATTGTAGCTGCAACAACACTTCAGGAAAAGCTTTTACTTTTTCAGTATTGTGTTTGTGCATTAAATTGCAGTTTTTAGCTGCTAGCTACCCTTTTAAATATATATACAAATAGGTGGCTGTTAAGTGTTTTTGTAAAACCACAAAAATTTGCAGGAGAAACTCAGGCAATCTGCAATACCTGAAACAGCTTCTTTGCCCTCTTTATTTTATTTTTATTAACCTCTTGATCATGTTGTAAACATATTCATATTAACACCCTTTACAAAGGAAGTCAGTGATGTGCAATTGGAGTTCATAAATGTGGAAAACCCAGGGCCTAAATGTCTTGAACTGATTTGCTGAAGGATTACATTACTGGCTAGGGTGAAAGCTCAGCCCAAATGAGTTTTTGTCCTCCCAGTCCTGCCCTTGCAGACAGAGTTGTCTTAGTAACTTCAATTTTAAGCCATTCTGTAAAAAGACTGGGGCCTAGTTCTTAGTTGAGGACTAGCTTGGAAGTGTAAATAAATTGAATTTAAGGTCAGGACATGGGAAGAAGAAGTGGGAGAGAAAAGCTAGAGAGTTTGGGCATGAGACCACTGAAGTGGAGATAATGGGAAAGTTCTGGAGTAGAAGGATTTCTGTAGGAGGTGAAGGAGGCAGAGCCTGTGAATCCAAGATTCAAGTGTGGCTTCCCCCAGACAGTGGTTGGAGGTGGTGGCTGAGACTGCAGCACCAGCCCTGGGGTAGCAGTTGAGGAGGCTGAGCTGGGTGTTGGCGTCACTCCATTTTTTCAGCAGTTGGCTTCTGTTCCCATTAGCTCACATTCCTCATCTGTTGTCTCAGTTTTAATTTGGTGCACAAAGAAGCATGAAAAATGGGAGCCACTGTGATACAGCCCCTCAAAATAGTGGCCCTAGTCAGTGGATGTGGGAATTTTTTAAATGGGGTTTGTAAGCTGTGGGATACAGATTAGGGTGAGGGACAGGAAATAGTTCTAAAAAAATCCTACCCCCAAACCAAAACCCACTGTCCACCAAAACACTTCACATAATGGTAAGGTAAATAGCAGAGGATGTATTTGACATTTAGAAAAAAGGCTTTTAGGTGGGGAGAAACAGAGCTGGAATGATTGTGTGGCTGAGCCAAAGAGCTGAACTGTACTCTACCCTTAACCTGAGGGGTGCTGTTAGACTGGCCTGCTTGTGTCCTGTGCCTCAGTTACTGTGTATTTGGTGACACTGGGAATAATTTCACTTACACATCTTTGTAAAGGGTTTTTACTTGTATTGGTGTAAGACAAAAAGAAGCATATCACAGTGGAACTGCTTCAGAAGTGGACTAGTCTAGAAGAAGTGCATCCTTGGTCTAGGCAAAAGATTGGTAATTAGTAATTGGCAATTAGTCTCAGATTTTAGTCTACAGATGCTATTTGTGTTTATATAGGACTAGCACTGCAAAATATGTATGTAAAGGGTAGTTTCCATTGGGAAAATATAAATATGTCCTAGAGACATACCACATTAAATATAAATATCCCATGTATGGGAAATGCTGTACTGATTGTTGTTTATTTACGTGGAGCTGATCCAAGTAGTATAGGAAAATGTACTTAATAGCTATGGAAATTGAGCTAGAAGTGAACATCTGCAAAGCATGATGTAGAAATTTTTTAATGTTGTTTGTGACTTTGTAAGTATGAAGGCTAAAACTAATGTGTTTTATTTGTTTAGGGTTTTTTTTTCCAAGCTTTCTTGCAAAATTCAAATGTTTTTTTCACGCCCCTCCCTCATGTTACACACGTCACACAGGATTTCAGGATTTGTCATCTTTCCTTTTTTGCTTTGCAGTCCCTCCCTTCCTCCAGCTCTTCTCTCCCAATATGTACTTTTCAAATCTTGGATCTGAGAAGGGGCCAGGCTTAGTCACTGCTTGTGTAGGAAACTCCTACTGCAGAGCTGCCCATTTCCTTGGTGCACCCTGCTGTCAAACCTAAACAAAAAATGTGGCACTTTGGCTGGCAAGGGAAGTCTCTACTTGATACTGTTCTCAGCAGCACCATGGTGTGGTGGTAAATCCTCATAAGGTGGGGGTACCCATATCCTGAATATTTTACAGCATAGTCCTGGCCACTTAATAAAGGTTCAGTTTGAGCAGGTTCAACATGGCATATTGGCAAAATGATTTATGAAAGTGGTATCTTCTTACTGTGGGAGAGCCTGAACCATCCCTGAGTTTTGCAAGGCACAGATTATTATGGAAGCAGAACTTAATTTTTTTTTTAATGAGCACTAAGCCAAATGTGGAAAGCTGACAACTGCAGCTAGACCAAGATGTTCCTAATGCAAACTTCTCTTACCAAAGAGCACTTAGATGTGTCTGCTTAAAAACAAGAGGAAAACGGCCCAGTTGTCATCAATCTGCCCACATGGTGGCACACTTAATCCATGGACAAAAAGCATAGTAAAACCCCATCTGCCCTCCCAACTCCTCCATTATAATGGCTACAATCTTTAATGTTTCCCATAAAAAAGAGCTTCCAGTCTTTAAAGGGCTGACCTCCTCGTGTGTAAGTGCACTTCTGCAGTATTCTCCACTTTAAAGACTGGTGGCTTTTTAAATAAGAGGGGTTTTTCCTTTTCTTCTCTATGACCTTGATTAAGCAAAGGATTTTATATTTGTGTCTGAACTTTTACATTTTTCTAATGGCTTTGTGTGGGGTTTTTTCCTTCTCTGTGCTAGAAACACCGTGGTGCTCCCCCATTAAAGTGAAACATGGTTATGCAAACTGCAGGACACCTCAAGGGGAATATTACAAGAATGTGTTGGGCACCAGATGTGATATTCGTTGTCAAAAAGGCTACGAACTGCATGGCCCTCACCAGCTAATTTGTCAGTCAAGCAAACGCTGGTCTGGGAAGGCGCTGTGCAAACGTAAGTGGTTGCAAAATCTCTGTGTGTGTGACTTGTGCTCCAGGTTCAGACAATACACTCTTATTTGCCATTGAAACTGATTTTTGGATTTTTTTATAATTTTTAGTTATTATTTTAAAGGTTGGCAGTATGCTTGGGAATGTAGATCGGTTTGTTTTTGAAGATCTCACAGGGGTACATGACATGATAAGCATCCCAGTACAAACACTCATGGCAGATAGGTAATATTTTATCATAGTGAGATTTTGATTTGTGGGAATAGTTTTAGGACAGAGCCATAAAGCTGTTTTAAAATATTGCCCATCTTATACTTTCTAAGTTGACACTATTTGTATCAGGTGTCTAAATGGGCTCTCACAGCTAAATACTTTCTGAGAAGAGAGGAATAGGTACTTGTCATCCCTTTTCTCATATAAATATTGTATCAGGCCACTAATGCTTATGTAGAGTATCATTTGAAGTGCACCTAATGAGAACATTGTTGAAAAACCTCACCTGGAAGAAGACTCTCCCACTTGTTGTTTGCCAGCTGTGTCTTTGTTTCTGTGTGATACCCCACATTGTGCATTACTGTAAAGGGAGGGTAGCAGCTTTCCAGAAGTCTTTGTTTCCTTTTCCAGAAAAGCGTTGCCCCACCCTGTCCATGCCGACCAACGGGGGCTTCAAGTGTTTGGATGGTGCCTACTTTGGCTCGAGGTGTGAGTACTACTGCTCCCCAGGGTACCAGCTGAAGGGGGACCGCATCGTCACCTGCATGGACAACAAGGTCTGGAGCGGCCGGCCGGCGGCCTGTGTTGGTAAGTGGGGTGTTAGATCTGTATCCCGAGGCACCTGCCAGTGCCCAGCTCCTGCACACATAAATTCTAAAAGGGCTGTTTTTATCCAGTTCATGGGGACAAAAAGCAACTGTCCCTCTTAAGGGAGCAGAGATCAGTTTTCCAAGGGTGCAAGGATCTGTCACTTAGTACTTTCAGTCCGGAGTGAGTATCCAAAGCACTGCCACTTTAAAAGAGATGAGTCTGCTGTAAGTGGCCAGCCCTTTACAATGCTTGTAATAGCCTTTGGTGATTCCTGAGTGACACCCTGGTAGCCTGTGATGACTGTGCTGCTCTTCCAGCATGTTCTCTGTGCTGGAGTCCATCACGCTCTCTTCTGCCTGATGGTTAAAAACGGGTTTTAAAGTAAACCTGCTGTCTGAACTGTTTTTCTCCCTTGGGATCATGGTCTTCAAATATATCCAGAGAATGCAAATGGAGTGTAGTCACTAGCGTGGTTGCAGTGAGCTAATTTAAATTTCAGCCTAGTTCACTCTAGTTATGCCAGCAATTTTCATTACATAGTCAGTGATCTCCTGGGAACCTCAACTGGAAGAGGTATTTCTATATACATAAATCAGAAGAGAGATAAACAAATATTGAGATTTAACTTTCCTGACTACTAATGAAATCTCAGCACATAGTGAAGTCTCAGCCTGCTGCCCCTGTTTCTGGGAAGCCTCTGATAAAAGCTTCAGCAGCCACCCACAGAGGAAAGTATTCTTTGGCCATCTTGAAATGGGTACCAGTAATTTAAAGCGCGTGGGTGGTAGAGGGTTTGTGTTTTGTATGTATGATAACTTGGTTTTCCTCAGAATGCCTGTGGCTCAGTCTAGGTTGGCAAATGGCTTTGGAGCCTCTCCACTGTGGCCTGATGTTCATAAAATGTTTTTCAGGTTTCCTGTTACTTGGTGTTGTACAAATGTAGAAATGAGCTGCTGAGGTCTAGACTGTTTGTGGTGTCTCTTTTTTTTTATATGCAAAAACAAGCTTTGACCTTCTCAGTGGTGTGGACAGAGGAAGAAAAACAAACCTTTTAGGTTTGGAAATGATAAAATATAATCCTCTGTATCCTGGCACTTTCAGAAGCTCATCTGTTTGCAGAGATGGTGTGCTTATTACAAAGGATGCTGTTTTGCAGTGTAAAGTAAGCAAGTACCTTAAGCAGCAAAGAAAAGAGGCTAAGTTAGCACTAACATTTCTTTGTTGTTCCAAAAATGCAGAGTAGTTGTTCCATGGGGTTTCAAGTCCCAGTTGTTGCCTAGGATTACAAGTCCCAAGTAATCCAGTAAAAGTAATACTAAGATTTAAGTTGTGGTAGTACTGCATAGTTTGGAGAAGGTCCCTTTAAATCTTGTGTGCACACAGTTCCTGTATGCAAATAGCGAGATCTGCTATTAGCAGCCTGTTTAACAAGGTTATATTTTGGCTTCTTAACAGGAAGGATAGAGATTTTTTTGTGGCCAGACATGATTCTAGCAGTATAATGACATTTGCAATTGGACACTTGTTCCTTAGTGTAATTCAGGAGTTACAGAACTACAGCCTACACAGTGGCCAGGAGAGAGTGGCTGAACAGCTCACTTTCAACTGAGAAGTGAAATTGAGGGGAGTAATGAAATACAAAGGCAATAAGGCTGCTAAATTTCTTAACTTAGATATACAAACAGTTAGTTGCACTGTGCACAGTAGGGATGCTACTTGTGATCAGAGGCATGGGCTGGTAAACTTCATGTCATGGAAATGTCCTGGGGATTCCACAGCTTTTGACATTGAGTATGTCTAAAATTACTTCAGACCTGAACTTAAATGGCACTGAAAACAAGGGGTTTCCTCTACCCTTTTATACTGAAGTTGCACTGTGTAGCATTTTTGCACTAAATTATGTGGGCTTCACAGTGAAGCAGTGAAGATCCGTGTAGGAAAGGCATAAGGCCTTTCAATAGTCAAACATACATTCATTAGAAGGGTGAGGGGGATGGGAAGGATGCATTTTTTTAATTAGATATGGTCCAGCAGTGGCTTACGGAGTCCTTATAGTTAGTGAGTATTCTGTCTTAATAAAAGCAGACTGCCTCCTGTCCCCACCCTGTAAGAGGAAGGATATCCCTCATGTTGTGGAAATGATTTTGATTAAAAGAAAAATCAACGTACAGCTGGTTTTGGTTATCAGTTAGCTAGAAATGCCAATACTCACTTGAATAATATTTCTATTATATCTTTAATACACTGTAACATGTATTGAAATAGATACTTTGCTCTAGAAGATTGAAAACTGTCACTGTCTTTTCTTCTGGAAAGATTGCCTTTTCCTGCTGATTGTGTAACAGAGGTTGTGGTAAATGGCTGTCACCAAGCTAAGTCATCCTTTTGTCACATCCTGAGGCTGTATTGATAGGATGCTTGTCCTAGAAGTGCAGGCTACTGATTTAAGGCATTCTTATAAGAGTTGCTAGGAAAAAAATCAAATGCAGCACTGATTCTCCACAAAATGGTAATTGCACCAGTCTTCTGTTGTTTCCCATTTTGCCATTACTGCAGGAAAAATAACCAGGATGTTACTTTATAGTTATAGAGTAACATGCAGAGTTACCATGCAGGGGCAGATTGATGTTCAGAGTGCTTTAAGAATGCTCTTATTCACATTAAGTACTGCACAGATGGAGAAAGAAAAGAATGGAGATAAACAGAACATCCAGTCTCCCTGGGTGTGATCTTGGACATCCCTCCTTGGAATTCAAAGTCATCCATTTGTCGACATTACTTTTAAATTGAACTATGTACAGAAATTTACAGTAACTACTTTTACTTGGGTTTTTTTGCATTGCACAGGGGAGCTGGTCGTTGTCAGCTCTTCTTACAAAAAAAGTGTCTTGTTTTGGAAAGACACGTGTCTGCCAGGGAAAGCCAGAGCTTCCCTTGGAATGGAGAATGTAAGCCCCCTCTCTCCCAAGTATTATAGTTTTGAAATTAAGGAGCTTTCAGGCAAAGATATGGGAATAAGAATAACAGTTCTTTACTAGGAATATTAAAGATAGAAGTGTAGTAGTACAAAAAAAGCAAACAAACAAAAAAGAAAACACTGACAAGAATACACCTGACACCTGGTCATAGTGTTGGTAGCAGTCCAGTTAAGTCCTCCTGGAGTGAGAGATGTGGTTCTATTGGAGCAGAGATGATCCTGTAGAACGGTGTAGTTTTCCTCTGAAGTTCCATTGGTGGTGAGATGGGTCCAGTCTTCCTCTGGGAATCCGGTGGAAACAGGCCATCCTGGTGTTTTGAATCTCAGGTTTTATCCAGGTAGGAATGGTTGGCTCCTTCCAATGTTAGCGTTGAAACACATAATCACAGAATGTTTATATGCAGGTGCTTTTATTGAAGAGCTCTGGGAATCAGGAGTACAAGGTACAGACCCAAATCTGACTCCAACATGAATTCGAGATGGACATGTTTTTATATCTTTTCGTTATATAACTACATATTAATTATTAAACCTATATTATTCTATTGTATGAACTCTTGTAGTTTTCCTCAGCCCCCCCAAACCTTGTTTCTCATGATTCTTAAACAGTAATTGTATTCAATTACCAAACAATCGTTACATTCAACAATCATATCATTCATCATATGATGATTATGCAGGTTCAGTTTCACATGATCTAGTAAAGACAAAGCCTAACCTTTGTTCCTAGGGCCTATGTAGTTTTAGTTCCCTTTCCCAAGCCTGTCCAGGCCCAACCTTTCTTTCCACCTCTCCTGAATCTACTGTATACAATTCTCATGATTTTAGAAACATTTTAACCCTATGCCATCACTGCTGGGTGGAGCATCTCACAGTGGGATGATGTAATTTTATGCAGTGAGCCTCCATGGCTCATTAACAGCAGATATCCCCGTGGGGGGATGGTGGGTGGTGGAAGAGATAACACTGCCTCACCTGGCTTTAACAGCTGGGCCATGAACAGAAGGCACCTGCCTCCTCCCTCCCAGAGTTATGAGGAGTGGGTTATAGAAGAGATCAAGAAAACACCTCCCAAACCAGTTTCAACAGATGGTAATAGAATACACACTTTTGGTTACATTTTGCCTTGCAACCCAAGACAAGGTGAGAAGTAGAGGCTCCAGGCTCCATGTGCCTTGGCTGGGATGAATCTAGGGCTGAGGAGGCCAGCTGGAGGTGGTCCTGGGTTACCCTGACAGCAGGGAAGGAGCTGTGAGGAAAATTCACAGCCCTAGCAGATGCTCCAGTGCCCTTTTCTGTGACATTGATTTCAACAGATACTGAACCTCCAAGGATCCAGTGCCCAAGTGTGAAGGAGAAAGCTGCAGAGCCCAACAAGTTGACAGCCAGAGTGTTCTGGGACACGCCGGAGGGACGGGACACTGCTGACGGCATTCTGACAGAGTGGGTGAAAATCTCTACGTGTTTGCATTGTCTCCTTCTTACCCTTCTGTTAGCAATTCAGCAGGCCAGGTACCCTTTTCCCTTCATTTCATCAAAGATAACTTTTTTATAGCTGTCACATATCACTGCTCTATGAAGAATCGCATGTTTAACTGGAAAAGCTGGCAATTTAGAGGTGAGTTGTTCAGGAACTGATTATTGTGAGCTGGTGGAATAAACAATGGCAGCATTTTGACTGCAGCTGTGCAGTTTAGCAGAGCTTCTTTGTGGGTCTCATAATTAACAAGTTTTCTTACACTAAGTTACCTTTTGTACATAATGATGAAAACAGAGCAGTGCGTTGGAGGTAACACAAGAGGTAAGTTTGACTGTCTTAAAAAAAAACAAGGTATACCACAAAATAATATCCACAATCCATCTTTAGGTTTTTTCCTAAGGTAGTGCTGGCTATTTATGTCTCAGGATTCTGCAGTTACCTTTAAAGTAACGTTTCTTGTTTGTGACTTTGATGGATTTAAACTTTGGCTTTAGACATAACACTTCAAAATTTGTCAGTTTCTGTGTTTTCACAGTCCCATTTTCCAGAAGAGCAGGCTGTACTTCTGATGGTAATACTGTCGCTGATTTTCCAGTTTTTATCATGCAGGATTTAGGTCAATCTATCTGGATTATTGCAATGGTGGGAGCATGGAAAATCTGTTTCTTTTAGTAAGCAAGTCACATCATTACATTAGTGGACTGGTTAAGCTTAAAAGCTCCCAA
Organism: Sylvia atricapilla; assembly: GCF_009819655.1. NCBI lineage: Eukaryota > Metazoa > Chordata > Aves > Passeriformes > Sylviidae > Sylvia > Sylvia atricapilla. Next base: position 107,082,494 of record NC_089141.1, on the reverse strand, counting down.
GTTTTTAAGCTTGAGGATGCTTACAGTTTCATGTGAATACAGAAAAAACTAATGAAAGACAATGATATTGCCCTCTATAATTTAATAATTTCATTAAGAAGAATTCATTACATAATTAAAAATGTAATTGCCATTAAGATCTGATGTAACAATTTGATGACAATTAACAACATCAAGAACTACACTCGGTAAAGTAAAAACTTGAAAAGTATCAGAATAAAGAAATTACTAAGTCTTTTTGACAAAGGAACATCTGAGAGGGAAAAATGGGGAATATTCCATGTAGACTTTGTCATGTGAGTAACTGTTGTCAGCTCAAAAGAGCCAAGCTCTTGATTCAGTGGAAGCTTTTCCATAAATCACATCTCTATTTTTATAAAATATTGCTAAACTGTGCTGTTTTATAGAGTATGCAGTGCTTTTCTTAAGTGCACAGTCCTTCAGTTTCAGGAGTCCAAAAGCTTTTCCATTATATGGAAACCTCTGTGGTTGCATGCTCTCTGCTTCAATACTGAGATTATGTTTTATATATCTGAATTCTCCCACCTTGTTTTCAGGACAGGGGCAAATTCCAGGTGAAAGTGCTGTGGATCACCACATCCTTCTGCTGTGACATTGAATCTTACTTTCTGTTCCATTTCTGTACGTACTAATAGTCACAAATGACAATCATAGGAGCAGTTCAGAGCAGCCAGATGGGAATACATCCCCACTGTAAGAGGCTGGAAGTTTTCTTTTTTAATATTGACTTCTTTAAGGAGAACAAAGCTTGAGTTCCTCTGGGTATGATGGGCTTGGCTACACTATGAAGTGTTTTATAGGAAGGGAGCAGACCCTGCTGACTCTGGCCCCCTTGTCTCAGCAGGGTGGGCTGTAGGTAGCAAATTTAAATACTCTGGTTGCTGCTGCCCAGCTTCTTCCTTTGATTACTCTCAAGTCTTTTGTCCTGCAGGCAGCCAGACAATCCTAGCATGCCACAAACATCCCTCTTCAGGCTTTTACAGCATTGTGAGTAAATCAATACTGGTGAATTTATGAATGTCTGTCCTGTTTTATCTCTTGGTTTAGTGTTATTTTGAAAGGCCTGCCACCAGGGTCACATTTTCCCGAAGGCGACCACAAAATCCAATATACTGTGTACGACAGAGCTGAAAACAAAGGCACTTGCAAATTTCTTGTTAAAGTCAGAGGTAAGGATGATGTTTTACCTGTAAACACACACACTGATTTGCACATGGCTTAGTAAGCAATTCAAAAATGTCCTCATTTCTGTATTTATCTGCCTATGTCTATGTATATAAACTCCTATGATGATGCTGAAAGGGAGAACCAGGTTTGGGGGCCTGGGGGCCAGGTCTGCCGCATTCCTGCACATCCAGGAAGAGCTGCTTTGATCAGCCCTGCCTCCAGCTCCACATCCCTTCCCTTCTGCCATCTTCTCCGTGATATGTATGTAGCCTGTGACCTGCTGAAACTAGGAGCTGAAGGGGTTTTTTTTCAGCTGAGGCTCACGTCTCTCAAGCAGGGCTGCCCTTTCACAGGTCCAGATGTTAACCTCTGGAGTTGAATATACAGAGGTGACCTATAATTTTCAGCTTCAACCCTTTGTGCTCCATGACCTTTTGTTACATGCACACACCTACACGTCTGTTCCATTTTACGTAAGAGTGAGGGATGGGGGAGTTCAGGTTGGTTGTTTGGAGTTTTTAAGTGCATGACTAATAATACAGAAAGCAAACAGAAAAATATCTTTGGTACTGGTATTCCACTGACCTGTGCTACCTTAGTAACAAATGGTGATTCATGCTGCGTCTTTCATTTTGTTGGGTTTTTTTTCTTCTGCTCAAAGTCAGGCGCTGTGTGAAGTTAAATGCTCCAGATAATGGCTACATCAAGTGTTCAGGTGATGGAAATAACTATGGTGCTACCTGTGAGTTCTCCTGCATTGGTGGCTATGAGCTGCAAGGAAGCCCAGCTCGAGTCTGCCAGTACAATTTGGGGTGGTCAGGAGTGGAGCCAACCTGTGCACGTAAGTGAGTATTTCATCACTCTCCCAGGAGGAATCCAGCACAATGGTTCTTAGGGCAGTGAGAATTTGGGAAGGGGGTGTGTGGTGGAATGCAGCTGCAGTGTCCCAGAGGTAGGAAACTTACCATCTTTATCTCCCCTGCCAGTCTGCACTTAGAGCTGAAGCCATTGCCACCTTTGCTCTTTCCTAGGGTTTGTTTTAGCTCAAAGCTTTCTACAAAATGTCACATTCTGGAGTCATTCCACTGTGCAAGCTACAACAGCCTGAAGTAAAATGGTTGGCTTCAATGAGGCCAGCATTTCACCCATGTCTTCTTTATTATTGTTTCTTGTTCCTGTGTTTCTGCTGTCTGACTGTGCCTGTAGAAATAGATCTGTTTTCAGTATGCTCCATAACTTTTGTTTTAATTTTATTCCAGCCATGAATATTAATGTGAATGTGAGGACTGCAGCTGCACTTCTGGATCAATTTTATGAGAAACGGAGACTGCTAATTATTTCAACTCCTACTGCAGCTAACTTCTTCTACAGGATGCAGCTGGGGATGCTGCAGGTAAAACACATTGAAGGGGGATGTGCAACTATTGTTTTTCTTTAAAGAAGGACACAAGAGGACAAGCTCCACTTTTATATAAATCTATAAACTTCAGCTGTTACTTTGTAGCCACTGGAAGATCTGGCTCAATCTTGGTTACAGATTAATCCTTTTCACAGGGGTTTGAGGTGAAATATCCCCCCAGTCTCTAACTCAGCTCCATTCTGGATTGTGCTGCCTCTGACCAGTTGCTGAATCCCAGGCAGTTCTGGCATTTCCATCCTCCTCAAATTAATTTGTTGTGCTCAATAGTAATTTCCTATCTCAGCTGCTAAAGAAGTTTTAAAACAGCCCAAACCCAATCCCCCAGTTCTTAAGCAGCTCACACAGACCAGGCTTACAGAATTTGAAACTACAATGCAAGGAAGTGTGAATAGCTTAAAAAATAAAAAGTGCACCAGCAAACAAAGCACCAGAGACACAGCACAGAAATCATCCAGAGTGCTGAAGATAACGCCTGGGGTGTTTTGTTCCAAAAACTCAAAACACCTGGTAATTTTCCTTTTTATGTGTTGTAAGTATGATGCCCTTATTGGCTTTTTACTAGACTTAGGGGTAGATCTCCAAAATGTATCTGTGTCCTTAGGGGAAAGGAAGGAAAGGAACCAGTCCTGTATTCTTTCACAGCTACAAGTGCTTCTGTCTTGTTTTTTTCTTCTCACAAGTTGTAACAAAATGCAGTATAAATAATCATTGAGATATGAATGTGATGATGTTTTTAACTGCTGGCTTAAATTACATTAGTATTTAAGAAAGAAAACCAAAGAAGTTCCTTTTCCCTGTTAGGTAAGCTTGGCAAGAAAATTCGATATATTGATAAAACTGAATTTAATGGCTATAGTACATTTTTCACTTCTTGACAGTGGGCAAATGAGTTGGAAAGAATAAAACTTTCTGCAGTCAAGTTCTGTTTCACATAATTTGCTTTGATTGCCAAGTTAGATTATTGGTACAATGCTTAAGATCCTGACATCTTTTCATACAACTACAGAGGCAAGTTGATATTTCTCCTAGGTGATCCCTGTGTGTTGGTTTACTTTAGAGTATCTGAGAATCTATTACCCTCCCCTGGAGTCACGAAGCTCCAGTTCTTTGCTGTGAGCGTTTGCAAAATGTGCTCTCAGATCAGTTTAAAACAGTTAACTAATTTAAGAAGAAGGAACTCTGTGAACACTTGCTGCACACTCAGAACATCCCCTTGTTCTCTCAGGCATAACCAACACCCCTCTTTCTCCTCTTAACGCTTGCAGCCAGCACAGTGTGGGTTAGACCTGCGACACGTCACTGTGGTGGAGTTGGTTGGTGTCTTCCCAGCACAGATAGGAAGAATAGGAGTGAAGCTGCTGCCCCCATCACTTGCCCTGCAGCTCAGGTAAAGGAAGCTCTCACTGCTGTTATATTTGCACCTTATCCTACAAGCTGCATTGCTTTGGGCCCCTGCATCTTACTCTCCAAATACATGTATGCTACTCTAATGTACACTGCAGGATGGTGGAAAGTAGATATTGGTGAGCACACTTTAGGATTTATTTGCTCTCTGTTGTAATAGCTACAATTAACAAATTTATATAATTATATGACTATGTTTATACGCATATGTCTATATTTCTGGGTGCTGCCACTGAAAACACTTCAGAGTCTGTCTGTGTTTGTATTGGAGGTGCTCCTTTGCGAGGACAGCCCCAAGTGGCAGAGCCAGCCCATCCTCTGCACCAGGGCTGCTGGTGGTTGTGGCCAGGCCTAAAGGGGAGGCAGTCAAAGTGGGAACTCTTTGAAGTCCTACATGTAGGAATGAGATGGGCAGTATTTCAAAGAGGAAATTATCTCAGCCTCCCCAGCCTGACTGCAGCATCAGCAGTTTTACTGAGGTGCCTAAACTGTTTTGACTTGGGTTTAGACTGGCAGAAGATTGGTTTTCACTTCAAAGGGAGACTTCAAGTGCCAGCATTTCCTAGGGATTGGAAGAGAAAAAAAAAGCCAAAAGTGATGGCCTCATTGGCAGGAAAAGAAAGAGTTGTTTGGAAGAAAAGTCAAAGAGTGTTTTAGGCAAAATAATCTATGAGATGCCTTGGGAAAGGGAGTAAGTTTTAATTGAAGACAATGAAAAATTGCTTACACAGCAGAGAGAGGGTTTTTAAAAATTATTTTTAAAAACCTTGTTCTCAATAAAAGAGAAAGGAAAGCACAAAAAACCTATTTTTTTTAACAAAGATACTTCTGCTAAAGTTGAAATGGTTTTCTTGTGGCTCTGTAGAACATAATAAGCTCTCTTAACACCTTATTCCCTGTTCCCCTGCAACTTTTAATGAAGCTACATTTCAGAAATTGGTATAGTATGACCTGCCCTGCACTGAGTGAAAGTTAGTTTTCCAGTGATTTTTTTTCTTTGTTGTTGCTTAGTGTGTGTATTACAGCTTCCAATTCTGCAAGGTGCTCAATTCAAAATGAAATGTACTCTTAAGAATAAAGGTATTGTCCAGAATTGACATTTCAATAAGCTAATGAGCACAGGTACCCCAGTTAAAACTTTGGAAAGCACAGAAGTTTAGCATTTGGAGTTTTTAGGAGCATTTTTTCTTAGGTCTTATATGGCACAAAATGAATGTAGTTTTCTATCACCATTGCTTAGCTTTAATCTTTATTTTGGTTTGAATTTAATGGCCAAGCTCTCTAATTGCAATAAGACTATGCCTAAAGCACTCAGACTTAGTTAGGAGGCTGAGGAAGGCCAATTTTGGTGCTTCACACCATTCCAAAATCCTCCCAGACTCTTCTTCATGGCAGCTTTCTCTCATTCTCTCCTGGCTGCTTGAACTTATTTACCCCACACTAATAATGTTGACTGACCATGTATCTAAGGACCTTCTAGTACATTACTCCTTCAAGCAAAGGATTAATGGAGCACCACAGAAACTTTCATTACTTATGTAGCTTTTGCTACTTGAGGAGCTTAAATGACCACTTCCACCACTTTGGAAGAAGAGCTCCACCATGATTAGCCTTGGCTTTTGTTCCTCTAAAATTAGAGTCACAGGTGATTGTTGTTATTAGGTAGCAGTGAAATCAGACTCCAGTAATTTTGTCCTTTTTTGTACTATGGTTTTTATACCAAGGAAAAGCCAAGAAATGGAAGCCAAGAAAAGAAAAACTCTTACTTGTAACACAGGCTTCATCACAAGGGTTGTCTTTAGGCAATGTCCATACTGCCATTTTGTCTAACCTTGTTTCCCACTCCTGGGACAGCAGTGGGGACTGGCAGAGAACAGAGCTGGGTGCAGTCACCTGGACACTGCCCCGGTGCAGAGGCAGAGCCTGCAGCACATGCAGCACCTGCTCTTCATCTGGCTCCCTGTTAATGCTGAAACCAGCTGGACTCTGTGTATCCCCTGTGACCATCCCCACCTTCCTCTGCTCAGACTCAGGAGGCTCGTGCTGCCCTTTAACAAAACCAGTTCCTTACTTTGCAGGCTGCTGCTGAGGATCCCCCATTACAACTTCAACATTGTGGTGATGGACAAGCACGGCATGGACAAGGAACGCTACCCTTTCCCAGCAACACCAGCTGAGCTCTTTGCCCTTATTGACAAATTCCCCTTGAGAAAAGATGAGATGAAACTGCAAGCAGAAATTGGTCAGTCATGTCCCTAATTCAGCATTTCAGGTCCTGCAGTTGTCGGTGAATTTTTTTTTAATCCACATAATCCTCCCCTTGGTGCTACACAAAACATGGCTTTTGAAATCACTGATGTGATTTTTTGTGTATATTGGTAAATCTGTCCAGCCATGTAGCTGCTATGCTGTGCTATAGAAGGGTGGTTCACAATGCTCTTTCGTACTTTCAGTCATCTTTAGATCATAGAATGGCCTGGGTTGGAAGTGTCTTTAAAAGTCATCAAGTTCCAACTCTGCTGCGGTAGACAGTGAGATCTTGCTCTAGATCAGGTTGCTCGTAGCCCCATCCAGCCTGGCCTTGAACACAGCCAGGGATGGGACATCCACAGCTTCTCTGGGCAGCTTGTGCCAGTGCCTCACCACGTGCACGGTGGGAATTCTTCCCAAATATCTAATCTGAACCTGTTCTGAACCAAGACATTCCCCCTGGGACTGTCTGTCACTCCAGACTCTTTTAAAAGAATCTCTCTCTGCTCTCCTGTAGGCTCTGTTCAGGCACTGGAAGGCCACAGTTAGGTCACCCCTAAGCCTTCTCTTTTCCAGGCTGAGCACCCTCCATTCTTTCAGCCAGAGGGTGCTCTGTCCCTCTGATCCCCTTGTTGGCCTTCTCTGGACTTGCTCTGACAGGGTGATGTCCCTCCTCCTGCTGGGGACCCCACAGCTGGATGAATGTGGATGTAGGATTTACTACCTAATGGGATTTCTTGTACAGAGAGTGAAGAACTGAGGCACATTTCTGGGAGTTTATTTTGGATTTTTCATTCAGTGTAAAATTGGGGTTTCTTTCTTACTGTTTATAATTCTTATTATTAATAAAATATTGTCTTGCAAACAGATGTTTGTCTAAAATTCATCTTGGGGGTTAAAGGTGATCAACTGATAAAAAAGTTGGTTCAAAATATCTTCCTGCAAACCATTTTAAAGGACATTAGCCTGACATTGAAAGTGTACAAGGAACTCACCGGTACCTTTTAGTTCCACTAAAAAAGTGTCAATCACAGAGAAAAAGCATAAGCCAAAGGCAACATGAGCATCGATTTTCAGCAGCAGCAAGGAGAAAATTTGAGGCGGGAGTCATCACCACAGGGAATATGATGAAGGAGCAGTGATCAGTGTAGAGGATGGGCAGTAATTACTAAGGCCCATGTACTGCAATTCATAATAGGAACATAAGCTCTTACCTGCTACACTTCTGCTTCTGGCTTTTAATATCCAATGCTCTGGGAGTAGCAGACGTTTTTTCCCCTCTTTTCACCTTGGAGACTGACCAGGCTGTTGATTTGATGGCAGGGAAATATTACTCCAGGGAAACGGTCATCAAGGATTTGTCACTTCCAGAGCTGTGAAAATACTTGTTTGCAAGTCATTACTTTGAAATTAACAAAACAAGTACCCTGTTCTATAAAAAAAAATCAGGAGGCAATCAAAACAGGAAAAAAAATCATTTGTTTTATTACAGCCCACAGTCTTGACAATCCACTGCAAAGAATACACATCACACATGAAGAATACAAGTATCAGAGGAATGAAAACTGAGTTACAGTTTGGATGCCTGTACACAGAGTATGATGCATAATTTGACTGTCTGAACTAGCACTCCAGCATCTGTGTTGTTCATTCTTGCCCTTCAAGAGCACAGTCTTTTTTCAACCTTATTTGACTTTGACCATAAGGTACACTTTTAAATTTTTCAGTGGTGTCAGCAGAAGAGCAGTTTTACCAGTATCTTTAAAGCAATCCTTACCAGCGTTTGGTCTTTCGCATCCTGTGAAATAATAAAAGGAAAATGGAAGAAAACTCTGTTAAAAAGATTGGTCCTGCAAGTGAATTAATGAGGGAGTGACTCTGAAGAGAGGTAAGTGAATCTTGACACCAGCTAGCAGAAGCTAATTTGTGGGCTGGAGTGTGACAGCAGCAAGGAGGAGCTGTGTGGGGGTATGCCATGTCTTCTGAACAGGATGATCTGCTTCCCAGGGTTAGGAGAGTGTTGCTGAGCACCCAAGAGCAGCTATGAAAGCATGGCTTGGCCCTGCAGTGCTTTTACCAAAGGTCAAGGATATCAGGATACACCCTGAACTCTGCAGGTGGTGGTGCCAGGTTTGCCAGGATGAGCAGCTGAGGGGCAGGGAAGCCTTGGGCTTTCCAAGTTTTGCTGTTAGGAGTAAGGGGCAGGGGCAGGACTGGTGACAAAACAAATCACAGAAACACCATTTGCCTTCCAGACCTGACCAAAGAAACAGTAAAGTAAATGCTGAACCCATTGTAAGGGTGCAAGGAGGGTAAGAGCCTGTGGGGTGGTGGACACAGCTGTACCCCAAGCTGCCTTCCCTCTGCTGCTTAACTGCACTCAGGGGTTAAGGAAATCAGGGCTGGGCACACCAAGGATGTGGACCTGTGGGAGGAGACCAGAGAAGAGTCACTGAGGTGTTCAAGGGCTGGAGCACCTCTCCTATGGAGACAGGCTGAGAGCACTGGGGAGCAGAAAGCTCCAGGGAGACCTTAGAGCAGCATAAGGGGCTACAAGAGCTGGAGAGGGATTTTCAGAAGAACATGCAGTGATAGAAAAGGCCTTCAGCTGAAAGAGGACAGATTTTAGTCAGATGTTAAGAAGAAATTCTGAGGGTGATGAGGGCCAGGAATCTGGAGGTTTTCAGGGCCAGGTTGGATGGGGCTCTCTGGAGCATGGCTAGTGGAAGATTCCTTGCCCACAGCATGGAGATTGGAACAAGATGATCTCTAAGGTTCCTTCCAACCCAAACATTCTGTGACTCTGCATGTGAAACAGAGGCAGCCCAAGGACACATCCAAATACTGACTGCTGTGGCCCCAGTTCTCTGGCTCAGGTTCTTCAACATGGAAATGCTTAGAGCATGAATCACAGGGGGACAAGTTCAGGGGGGTTTTTCCCTCTCACTTTCCTCACTGAAAAAGGAGAGCAACTGATTTCCAATTATTTAAAATCTATTACAAAAACAAAAATCTCTGATGGGTGGGTCTGATTTTTCTCCTGTATTGCTGCAATTCCAATCTGCTGCTGCTCCATTTTGATTTAGGTACAGAGTCAGTACATCCAGTCATCTTTCACAACTGGATGAACAGGAGCAGGGCTTTACAATTGCTACAATCAGGGAAGTGATTGCAATCACTAGGCTGTTACAGGAAATTGAATTAAGTGGAGGAGAGGGCATGAGTGATTTGATTACTAGTTATATTCTGCACAGAACATCTATTAAAATCCTGTGATTAAGAAAAGCTGTTCTTGATTAGTAATAAAAGGTTTCTGGCATTTTCTGTTGTACATTTTTGTGGGGAACAGTGAAAAATACCCTGTGCCATCTCTGTTTTGGAGTGAAATCAGCCTGCATGTATGGTATGCAGGGATTTGGTAGAGTGGCCTTTTGGGAGTGTTTGAACAAGGGATTTAGTATTTCTGGCTTTAGCCCAGCACTTATATATGCAAATGTATTCCAGTAACTCATCCTGTACACTTCTGGTCCTAGAAAAACAACACTGCCTAAGCAAGGTTCAATATCTACACCAGTGCACTTTTTTTTGTTAAAGGTTTCACAGAAAATTCTCCTCCCTCAAGTTACCCTGGCTGAAGTCTTTCATACTACCAGCACAGCTCTTCTTGCAGCAGTCCTAATCCTACCACTGATGTCAAAATGCAAATCTGATTGAAAACACACATACTAGACCTGCCATAAGTCTTATCCCTTCCATCCCACCTCCAGGCTGTTCATTGCAGGAGATGTGACACATCACACTGTGAGGATACAGTCATGGGCTGGAGGTTCCTATGTCAACCTGGAGGTTCTGAGTATGAACCAGAAGAATTCAGTTATTTTAGATGAGAAAATAATTACTATTTCTGACACACAGCATCTTTTACAAACAAAACTATTGAGATAAATTGTGGGAGGCAGCAGTTTCTCAGCAAAAAAACAATTTTGTAAACAGCCTGATTTTCCCCAGATTCTACCTAATAATCCACCTAATTAGATGAGAACAGTCCCTGCTGTCACACACCTCTACAGCTGCAGAAGAGACATAAAATCTGAAATTGCACAACCCTGTTCTTGAAGTTCAAAGCCCTCTGGGACAGCAAGTGTTGTGTTTTAATGAAAACAGCAATGATCCTTTACAGCTCCGCACTAAACGACCACAATATGGGACTTCATTACAGCTCAGAACTTACATAAGAGCATGAGTCAGACTGCATCACATAATTAATGAAAATGCAGAGGCTAAAGAGTAACCTGGAGTGTATTTAAATACTCTTACGATCACAACCCACTTTTTAAATGGAGGTGAGGGAATCATAGAGCTCAGGCTGTGCAATCTCAGTGCAGGATTGCTTCCAGCCACTCACCACAGTCTCTGCTCCTGCTGTACAACCACAGGAAGCAAAAAGGGAGCAAGTGCTTGCTTCACACTGTCAGGAGCTGGCACTTGGCCATGTACCTGCTGCCCATTTCTCTCTCCCCATTTGTGGCTGGAGGATATTTTTATGGCAGCTTGGTGAAGGGAAGAGTGGGAAACCACCTGTAGGTGCTGGAGGGCAGAGAACAGCAAGGCTGCCTGGGCTAGAGGAGCCTGTGAGGACATGGGCAGCTGAGGAGAGCACATGCATTTTTTCTCTCACCTCCTTCAAGCAGTGACCCAGCTGCTGCATGCTCTGTGAAACACAGAGGGAACAAATGGGAATGCCAGTGTCCATGCAGAATGTGCTAGTGCATATCTAGCTACCAACATGCCTCCCACTGTCCCCCACACAGCCAGAAAGCAACCAAACCCTGAATTTCAAATTAGGATGAAACCTTCAAATTTACAAGGAGAATTTGTCATCTATGACCTCAGAGAGAAGGGGAGGAGGAACTACAGTTCAGTTTTGCAGGAGTGGCAGAGGTGTTTTCCAGACCCTCAAAGCAAGTCCTTGAGTACAGTCCTGAGCAAAGGTACAGAGAGCAGAGAAATGGCAGGAGGGCTCTTCCCCTACCTGCAGCTGCCTTCTGGTTTTTGGATGTCTGACCTGCCCATAAAGGCCAGAACCAGCACAGGGATGAGCTAGACAAGAGTGGTGTGGGTGTGAGGGCGAAAGACCCTGTGCCCAAAGCACACCAAGGCACCACTGAGCCCTGCTGAGCTGGTCTCCCCTTAGCCTGGGCACGGGAACTGAGCCAGGCTTTCAGATGCTCCAAAGTGAGCAGTGGCAGCACAAGCCCAGAGCCCAGAGCAGGATTTCTCCTTTCTCACTGAGAAGGCAGAGAAAAACGTAAAATCCCAGGGAACTGGAGGACCACAAGAAGATGTAAGAGAGCCCTCAGCTCTGGGCTAAGCTGAAGTGAACATGACTCTACTGAAAGTGTAAATTGAGGAGTTGAATGCTTGTTGATTTTTCTTATAATAAGAAAAGAGATCAAGACCAGAAATTACAGAAAAGATGCATTTTGAACATACCTGGATTTTCAGGTGGGCAGGACCTTGAGCTAGGGAAGAGGCAGGAGATTCAGAGATGGAATCTCTGGTGAGCAGGCAGAGTGAATATACATGTAAAATAATTTCATAGCAAGGAGGAAGAGAATGCTTTACTTCCCTTTTCCTTAGAATTGAATATTTAAAATAAATCAGATTTAATGCTTATGAAATAAAAATAGCCTATTTTCTAAACTTTAAGTGTTTTTAAGACATAAAAAGGACAGAGACACCATCAAGGGAGTACCAACTTCAAAGACATGCCAGGTCCCTTGCATTGGTCATCACATATGGTGATTTAAGTGATAAGTCTTTACCTCAGTGAGATAATATGGGATATTCCTGGCAGACATAGTTTCCTGGAATTCATTTTAGAAGAGACAAAGACACAGCACCATTTCAGTATTTTAATTTAAAAGACATAACAGAAATCTTGACAACAACTGCAGATGTCTTACCAGCCATCTTTGTCCACAAAACAATGTACAATGCACAGTACAAAAATGTTCTCAGCAGAAAACATTGCTTTGTCTCAATTTGGGCAGAACTTAACATACTGCAATGCCATTTACTGCTACTACTGTTCATGTCCACCAGAATAATTAAACAAATTGCTAGCAACAGAGGGATATGTGACATTCTCTAATTGCTGCAACAAATGACTGTGCTTGGCTTTAGGCAAACCTCAACAATTAGAACTATTCTCAGAAATATACAGAGAGCTGTCAGGAGCAGTAGCACACAGCCATGTAAACGTTATTGCCACAAAGTAGAATTGTTGAAATAAATAATCTTAATAGAAGGTCAAGATGCAGCCAGAGTGAGCTTCAAAAGCAACCTAAAAAGTCAGCTAAAAAGCAAGCTGAGATTCAGTTTCCAGTGTCAATATACACAGTATATTGTAACAGTAATTAACACTGTATTGTTATCACTTATTAAACAGCATCTGCAAACATGAAATCATCAGGGAGGAATTCATGGGCACAGTGGTAAGGTTCTGTTAGCATGCTTGTCAGCATCTCCTGCTGAGCTGTGGTAAAGGGCATCACTGCAAATAGAAATCTGCATCCTGGAGTCTGAAATTCACCATCGTTTCTCTAGGGTTCTCAAATGTTAACATTTCTGGGGGTAAAAAAAAACACCACCAAAACTAATTAGTTATAAAAAAGGTTGATAAAGTGCATGGGTCAGATCTCAGAAGATACTTGTTTCTGTCATGGTGGCAAAGTGCTGAAAATCAATACTGCATGCTAGCAGAGGAAAAATTCAGTCTTAACCTGAAATTAAGAAAATTAGTGGGGCTTTCCCATCACTTCTGCATGTTGCCTCCTCCCAGATCCTGGGGTTCAGTGTCCAGGGAGAACCTTCTGGTCAGGGCTGCTGAACAGAAGGGAGGGGTGAAGGGAAGAGAGAGCCTTGCAAAGATTCTGGTGCAACTCTTATTACCTTGTGTGAGCCCACAAACCAGTCAGCTGTGGTAACAGGACTCTGTTCTCTTCTCCAAAGGTCTAAGAGACCCAAGCAGCTTTTCTCTTCATTGATGCTACAGAGCAAACTGCAAACTTTACATATCTGAAGCTGGGCAATGTGCAGAGCCATCAAGTCAAAATTATACCAGACTTAAAATGAAGTCTTAATGCCAGACTGAAATGCAACCCTGCTGTTACTTATTCTTATCAATTAGGACCAGTGGATGCTGAAAGGCTGCTCTGCTGTCACAGTTGAGTTGATATTTTGCAGAATACAACTTACAATAATTGCATTTAGCAGGGCTTAACAAGTCAGGAAAAGAAAAATTGAAAATAAATGTATAAAAATGATTTATTCATGCTGCCTCAGCATAATCTGCATTGGAAGAGTCACAGAAGAAAAAGCTTCCAGTCTAATGTACCATGATCAAAACATGCTCACCATCCTAATGCTTTCTCTCTTAAACCATCAGAAGAAAAGAAGGGTGAAAATGTGGCATCTGAAAGGCGTGCAAGGAGGACAGTGGCACTTGGATTAGCAGAGGAAGTTGGCAACAGCAGCCCTCAGTCTTTGCAGCTTTCCTTCCTTACTCAAGTGTAACATGGTGGAGATAGAGGAGATAGGAAGGACATTTCAAACTTATTTTGTCCTGGTTTTGCTAACTCAACATGCAAGCAAGTTTAGAAGCCTAAAGTCCTTCCCATAACAGCTGATAGAAAAAAACACCAAAGAGCAGGGCTGGATACCAAAATTTGTTGGCAGGGCTTGGAAAGCCCATGGCAGCAGCTCTTTTTGACAGTTACTGGTGCTGTCTATAGATGTATTTACTGGGCCCAACTTGACCTTTTACAGCAAAAGTTGCACTTTTATTCTTCTTTAATGGGTTGAACCCTCAAAATGTAATCACAAACCTTGCCAGAAAAAGATGTAGTAGAGTAAATTGTGGTTTGTAACGCATTTTCTACACCCACCATGGAGCAGATTTCTTCTCCACTGATGCAGCTTCAGTTGTTCTGGTCTGTGTAGAAAAAGACTTCAGAAACATCAGCTCTGCTGTATCTGTTTACTTAGGACAGGAGTTTATCAATCAGTGTTAAAATTGTGGCTATTTCCTCTAAAAGATAGCTTTGAATAAACCATTCATGCACCTTCAATACATAAACACAGATAGAAAAGAAAGGCTTTGGTCTAATTCCTGGCTTTCTGACTTTTGCTTCAGCCTGGTAACACACACTACATGATGACGCACAATTATGGGCAATTAATTCAAATATCCGGGAAACAAGAAATCACATCTGCAGTTAATCATCTTGTGCCTTTTCCAAACCATAAACCATCTTTACAGAAGAAGAGAACAAAGAGATGAGACATAATTAAATGTGACATTTTCCATAAATCAGATTATACAATTGAGCTGATAACATCAGAAAGCAGCAAAACTTTCCAAATGGCTCCAGTGTTTATCTGATGCTCATCATCTCTCCCAGGCTCTGGTGAGAGTGATATTTTTTTATTGACACCATGCTGCAGAACTGTCCCTGCTAACCCAGGAGGTAATTTCCCTGTTCCACCCCAAACCCTACCAATGGCAAACACCACCACCTTGGCCAGAATTCCTTCCCAGGAGAAACTGCTTCCATGGGCTGAACTGCAGCCTGCTCATAGCCCAGCCTGTAACTGCAGGCGTGGGCTCAGAGTGACATTTTGGCCCTTTGGAAGGAAAAGGCAGAGCTTAGAGCCCACATATGTGCTGGATAACACTTCCCAGGGGAGACCATTCATCACAAACTCTGCTTTAGGACCAAAATGGGCAGAAGTTGAAGCAGTGAAAGACTTTTTGTTTGTTTGTTTGTTTCATAGCAAGATGTGGTTTAAATAAAAATGTTCATGCTTAGGACATTAGGAGGTACTATTCAAAAATTAGGCAAATGTTTGGGCTCCATGCAGGAGTAAATTCAATTTAAAATAATTTAAAGTTTTTTCAGTTTGGCGAATGAAATAATGCCCATTCCAAGGTCAACTTGGAGGAGTTTTTTGTTATTATTTTTGCCATTTTCACCATCAAAATTAATCAAAGCAAACCATTCAACAGACCAATGTTCCTCTACAACTTGAGCTGGAATTTTACTTCAGAGAACCATTTTCTTTAGATTCAACAAGTTTATCTGTCTGAAACAACTTCTAGCAAAAGAAAAAAAAAACCCAAGTTTGTGCCTACATATCAATATAATATTATTATTCCCAAAATAAATTCAGGTTTGTAGTACAGCCAATGAAGGCTATTCAAAACAATTCTGTTAAAGAGAGAGGTAGTTTAGGTGTCAAAAGTTAGGTTTGGTTTCACTTTGGAAGATATTGATTAAAAAATAATCTAATACTTAAAGGCAGACTATTGTGATAAGAACAAGGTCATAAAATGTTGTGTGCTTGTTATTTGTGCTCTAATTTATCAGCTCACAGCATCTGCGGCACAGAATTGTAGAATGACAGAATCATTTAGGTTGGAAATATTAAAAGTCAGCTAAAACCAAACTAGACTTCCCTCACTGCCCAATTTGAACTGAACTTCAGAAGAAAATGGAGAAAAGATAAAGAAGGAAAATGAATACAGTTTTCTTGAGTAATCACTGATGTTTGGTTCCAAATCTGAGATTCTGTAGGAGAATTTTCATTTTCAGAGATGACTCAGTAATTTCTGAAAATGGCGAGTCTCCAACTGGGCAAGAAGTACCTCCACAGACTTTTGAAAGTCATATCAGAATTTTGAAATAACTTATGCATAATGAAACAAATAATTTTATTAAAACTACTGTTTTCAGCACAAATAAATACTTTTTAAAATCCAATATTATGATTTTAGAAGACTGGCTGAAAACTTCCCTGCAGTTTCCAGTTACTCCAACAAAAAACAGCATAAAATATCTTAAAAGGAAAAGAATTAACATTACATTTTAAGGTTTTGAATTCAGCTCTAAATACATATACTTAATTTCACACTAGGACAACTACAGATGTCAAAATCTCCAGCTGTAGTTGCTTAGCTATCAGTTCATATTCTGTTGTTCGATCTCGATTTCTTGCAATAAACTTTGGGGGAGAAATCAAAGCGTAGGAATAGCTATAGATTAATTTACCAGTGCAAATAGAAAGCTGTGCTCTAATTGTGGAAAATTCAGAAGAAATGCTGTTCACTCAGTTTCCTGATCTTCCTTTGTCTTATACATTGAGGAATCACAAAATTACTTTTGAACAATTGTCACACAGTCAATAAGATTAATGATTCTATTGGCCACTCATCATTAAATCCACTGGGGGATGTTCAGGAGAAAAAATGTCCTACTTGGATTATAAATAATGTGCATGGGCCTTAATGAGACCTCAGCCCATTCAGAGATTTTACAGTTATGCAAATGGCATGTGCTTTAATCCCATTCTGTTCTATGCAATCTGTTGAATCAAGTTTTAGTTAACACTGTGCAAACCTGGCATGTGTCTCATCTCAGCAACACATCAGATGGGGACTGGCATGCGGACATATTCCCTCTGCTCAATGACATCAGGAGGTCTTGGCTAGAGCTGTCAACTGAATGTAAAACACAGTAGCATCATGTAGTTCTGAAAAAGTGTTTGAGGATTTGTTATGGTTTATTTTCATGAGAGGCTCTTTGATTATGCTGAACCAAGTACGCCTTTTATACATGTGCATTAAAATACCCAGAGGATGCCAGGACACCGGCACTGCCCACCAGCTCACTGCTGCCTCTTTCTAGGGTGCAACACACTGCATTGGCCCTGCCCAGATGGGTTTTGGTCCCAAGCCTGTTGTGCTGCACCACTGTACAACCCAACAAGCAAACACAATAAAGAAACACTGTTTGTTGTCCTTCATGACATTATGGCTTCTTGACTTAAACCCACCAAAGCACGGAGTCAATCTGAATCTGCTTGTACCGTGCCACTGCTGCCTGCTGGGCCGTCTCTGAGCCAGAAGGAGATTCATAAACCTGGCATTACTAAATGACCAGCAAGAGAATTTGCTCACTCTGAGCACCCCTCAGGCAGAATGTTCATCAGCTGCACACCAGCTGCCAGAAGGGACAAGGAAAGCAAGTCTGATCTCTGTGCAAGGTCCAGTTCTCACTGGCTTCAGGAGAAACAATTCGCACAAGAAGCCTGGGTAAAGAACGTGCATGAAAGTGCAGAATGCATTAAATCTCACTCAGAGCCTTAATATCCAAGGCAAAGGGTACAACCCTTCTCAAGTTCAAATGGGCAAGGTGACAAGAGCCTGAACACCACTGAAGCCAGGAGTGCCTGTGGCACCCCCCAGTAGCTGAAGTCTTTTAGAGTCTGCGTTTTCCCATGCTGGATCTCAGCATTAACACCCCTTCCACTGCAGCTCCTGGACTGTCAATCATCTTCTGCCAGAGGAGCTGCTCTTCCCCTTGAGAGTCCATCCAGTCAACCTCCTTGCCATTGCTTACACCTGGCAATTGCAAAAACATGAGGAAATTTGCCCTTTTAGGAAGCAGCTGGATAACGTCACTGCTCATTTACTACAACAGTGTACAAGACAAATGACAAGCACTTTACACTTCCACCTGTATGGGGAGTTGTGCTGAAAACAGGCTGCTCCTGGAGAGCACCAGTTTGTCACTGAACTCCTTCAGGCACATGGGCAGAGGCTCATAAACCTCCCCACACTGCAGCACAAACAACTTTTTCCCAACACAGGAGGAATGGATTCACACCTCTTTGGCTCACACCATCATCAGCAGAAAGGCTGCTCTTTCTCACTGGGATGCTAAGAAATCCTTCTTACTGGGATGCTAAGGAATCCTTCCCAAGGTATTCACAGTTCTTTTAGACTGTGCAGAAACACAAATGGGGACATAGGTTTTGTGTCTCATTCAGTGGAGGAAAGAACTAAATCATCTACAGAATATCTCCATGTTGCCTTTTCTCCATTTTCAAGTTCCACAATTTCCTGTATATTTTCAAAACACTCAGTAACATTTCTGTCCTTCATTTACATGAATCACATAAAGTAAGGGAACTGGAGAACAGAATAAGAAAAGCAACATGAGTCAGATGGGACCTTACCATTTCCAGTGCTCAAACGGACACCTCCCAAAAAAATATTACTGGAAAGAGACTCCTTGTCCCACACAGTGAGTTCCAGGCAGACATTCTGTATGTCCCTTGAATTCAAGCCACTGAAGGCAAAGGTGTGATTCCACTGGGGGTTCACACTCTTTTTTACTATGGGAGTTTTGTGTTTTGTAGCTTTACTGTCATCTGGGAGCAGGTATCTGGGAGATAAAGAAAAGGAAAGTTAATATGGAAATGGATTTTCACATAGTATTCACAATATATAACAATAGTGTACAGGCTCAAATAAGATCAGGAAACCCATCTCCCTACTGTTATTAAGTTAAGCACCTACCTCAAGTTCTTATTTTGCATTTGTGCTCCGTTTGTTCTCATACCTACAGTGTCAGTTACCACAAGCAGAAATAGAATTAGGTCTTCTTGCCCCAAGTCTCAACCACGAACATTTTGTTTCAGTGAGGCTGAATATAGACAGAGTCATAAAAACATTGGCTAGAGGGGACCTCTCTGGAGTCATCTTGTCCAGTTCCCTCTCAAAGCATGAGATTGCCCAGAAAGAAATTAAAATTACTTTTTCTACTTGAAATGTATGTGCTGAGTGATAATTTTAAGCACAGCAGAAGATCAAGATAAATTCTAAGCTCCACCAGGGAATTAAAGACAGGATGTTTCCTGTGGACCCCAACAGCACTCAACTCATTACTATGAATTGGAACATATCTAGAAATCAGCAAGTCTGAAAACTAGCATTCAGAGCAAAAACTGGCAAAGAAAAATGGTTTAAGGTATCTATTACTTCCTAAATGTAACATTTATAATTCATAACCTACATTTATGTGAAATCCATTATGACAGGTGCAGGGTTATGTTCATTTTTTTTCCAAGCACAAGCATTCAGTGTAGTTTGGATTTTGAGTGTCCAACACAAAATGCTGCATATCTAAAAAAACTACTCATATATTGTCATACTATGTATATTTTTTGTGTACCCACATGCTTATAGGCATGTGACAAATCTCAAATTAGATCTGGTGCAGTCATTAATAAAAAGGAGAGGAAAAAAATCCACAAACCCTTTCACAAAAGTATCAGATGTGCCTCCTGATTTCACTGCAGTTAAATTCTTTGCTTCTTTGATGAGGACTTCTAATATGCCTCCAGATGGCAGATGAGAGTCTCCTTTTTTTCCTTTTTTAAATCGTCTCTTTCCTAAGCATAGAACAAAGTTGCAGAGTTACAATCAGAAATTATATATACACTGTAAGACTGATTTGGAAATGTAAAATTGTCTTGGCTAGATTTTTAAAAGTAGTTTATTGCAATGGGATTAAAGCAGTCCTTATTAAGGCAGGGGCAGAAAATCACTCCATATTTGATAAATAACTTGACCAAGGACTAACTAGCTAGTCCTTGCAGTACACAACAATATACTCTATCTGAAGTCCTGTCCCAATATAAATATTTGAGGATTGCTATGCTAAACACAAAAAATTGCATGCCCAGTAAATCCTGCCCTCTTTTCAGAATCCACTTCCAGTGCTGATGTTGAGGCAGCCCTGACCACAAAGGAAGCCATAAAACCTCTGTCCCAAAGCCCAAAGTCCAGAAATGAGCCAACTGTATGCTGTGTGTGGGGATGCACTGCTCCTCAGGGACCATGGCAGAGGGCACGGGGCTCCCAGGCAGCAGCACAAAGACACGTGCACTTGCAGCTGCTGCAGGTTCTAAGAAGCTCTTACCAGCAGAGATTGTACACTCTGATTCAAGTTGAAAACATCAGGGAAAGAAAATGAGGAGTGATGTTAAAATGTACTGTCACAGTTGGTACTGTGATTCCAAGTCCGGACTAGCCGGGGGAATGTGGCCAAATTAGAGGGGCAGGAATGATGGAATGCCCAAAAATAAACTTTAGTGGTGGTAAAATAACAAACACAGAGTCTGCATGGTCTGAGGGGCTGCATCCAAAGACCCAGGGATGGGGCTTACTTAACAATATATAAGAATATCTGGGGGCAAGGGTCCAATCCCGAACGTGGGACTGGGACATGACTTTATATGTCAAAGGTCCAGAACCAGAGACATGACCTATTTTGGAATGATGCCATTAGCATCCAAATTTCCATATCCCACCTCACATGGTCTCAGGTTTATGGTTTCTGCATAAGCTACCTGGGCTAAGGTATTATCCATCTCAACTAGCTTGGTTCCTCCCAATGTACTAACTTAAAAAAATGCAGACTGTATCTGGACTGAGCTATAACAATGACCTTTTAAGAGAGCAAACCTTGAGTAAACCTTACTACTAGTAGAGGGAATATCACCTGACCTAAAAAAGAAGAAAGGAGAAGAAAGCAATCTAATCTATCAAATGGTGACAAGCAATACTGTCACTAAGACAGTGGTATACCTGATCTGGTATATCTATGTGCACTCAGGTGCTACCCAGTGATTGCTCTCACTTCAAAAGATTGCTGCTCCTCATGCTAATACAATGCAATGAGATAGTAACTCTTCTCCCTTGTTCATTGCTGATGAAAATAATGCCTCACCCTAAAGAACTCAAAATTTTACAGGACTAAATTACAGCAGTAAAACAGTAAGACTGAGCAGAGGAAAAGCAGTGGGGGAAAAAGGGTGAAAATGAGGAGGAAGATTAAGGTGAATTAAGCATGAAGAACTAAGTGAAGTCAATTACTTGATCAGCTAAACACTGTATATAACTAGCTGAAATAAGAACTCTCAGACTACAATGCAGACAATTTTTCTCTGTGGCTGCTCTTGATCATATTACCTAATGTCTGGATTTTTTTTTAAATTAAGTCAGAGCCATGCATCAACCATTGACTGCATATTCCTCTTCCTTTCTCTCTCCTTAAATTCGGTGTAAGAGAAAAGGATGAAGCAAAAGAAACATCCACATGGTTCAGAATTTCCACAAATAACTATTGAAGCCAGATGGGATAAGGCCTTGAACAACCTGGTCTGGGGGAAGATGTCCCTGCTCGTGGCAGAGGGGTAGGACTAGATGGTTTTTCAGGTCCATTCCAACCCCTTAACATTCTGTGATTCTATGAATGAGCATATTAAAGTACGATTTCATTCTTCACCAGTACCGTTACTTCACCCTAAGTGAGGATTTTAATACATCATCATCACATGATTTTTAAAATCATCATTATTAATGTTTGTTTTACCTTGAAACTGCCCCAAAGGAAGCATTAGGTTTCTGTCTGGGGGAATATAACGTAAAACCACTGTCAGTTCTCCTTTGTATTGAAGTCCAAAATCTGCTACAACCTCCATCTGAAGAGTAAACAAACAAACCAAACTAGAAATCCAGCCAAAGTTAATAATTTGCCTTCTTATTTTGATTTTAATTCTGTCAAAATACATCGAGATATCCATATAGTGTTTTAAACATTTCTTAAACATATCAAGTTGTATCAGCCCACTTTCAGAAAATTAGACATTCCAAATTGGAGGCAATCACATTTTAGAAAACTTTCTGAGCTAGGAAATGCAAGCTTTCACGAAAATAAACCCTTATGGTATTAGACACTGTTCAGTGAACACACAGAGGAGAGAGTTATCTACCATGAGTAAGTGAAAAAAAACAACAGCAAAAACCCCCCTCACACTTATTTCTGAGTATATAAACTGTAATTGATTTAAGATGAAAGACAGCCCTTATTTCCACTAGTCTGGACTTAAAATGTAATTAGCTTCATGTATTTTAGAGAAGTTGCTCCTGAGTCACCATTTGAATAGATGTGTGGGGAGCAAAGGTGAGGGAGAGCAGAGTGCAGCTTTGAAGCAGAAAAACTTCTTAAAAACTCTTATTCCCAGTGTCCTTTTCCTTTTCTACACAGCTACTATTTCTGCATTTCTATATCTTTTTTATAAATGTTTATATCTTACCCAGAATAAAGCAATTGATGCTCTTTAGTCCATCCTTGTCAAAATAATATTAGGCCTTCATTGAGAGGGTACTGAACTTCCATTCACATTGTAAGAAGCTGGAAACTACATCTTAAAAACATTGGATGCAACACAGGGAGATGTAACTTCAGTGGTGGAGGTGGGACTACTCAGATGCTCTCAGCAACCTGGTCCAGTGAGAAGTGTCCCTGCCCATGGCAGGGGATTGGAATGGGATGATCTTTGAGGCCCCTTCAAACCCAAATCATTCTCTGATTCTGTGATATGATTTCTGTATATGCTGCAGTGCTCAGGTCTGGGTACAAATGAACAAATCTTCCTGATTTCTTTAGAGGGACAAAGGACATGGATAAAGGGGCAGAATCCTCCAGCACTGCTGGAGGCACCACAGAAGCCTTTAAAGGACTGTTTATAGAGGAAGGCCTGACCTGTGAATGTATTTCTCTGAGATGTATTCAGCTTGTTTCCTGACACCACATGAAGGTCAAAATTCTACTACCACGAGAAAACAAGCTAAAAAAACCCCACCAGTAATTCATAACATGTATGCAGGTCAGTTTTGCCATCACCTCACAGACTCCAGGTTGAGGCACTGATCACGGTCACTGGGGCTGAGTCTGCACCCAAGGATGGGACAGAGAGCAGAGCAATTTTAGTCATAGCAGCAGGGCCCATTTGTGACTTTGAAGAATTTTTAGAGCAACACAGACACTGCTGCACTGACAGAAGAACAGCCCTGTCTTACACCAGTGTCCAATTCTAGCTGCTGCAACAAAGGACTAAAAAAACCCTGTAGTAAATAGCTGTGGAATAATTTGCACATCTACATTTTGTCAATCACTTACGGCTTAAACTAAGTTTCTTACTTATGGCCTAAACTAAGCAAGTTTAGGATCAAGTTTCCCCTAAAGGCATCGAGGTTATTTTTTATTTAGTTCTAATAGTGGACAAGCAGTGGTGTAAGCCCTAGTAACAGAAGAAGTTTGTCAGCCTGCCCCCAAGCCCATATACAACATGACTCTGTCCACTCTTTAGCCACAGAACTGTTTTCTCTACTCTTTCTGACTTAACCACACTCCTCTGGAAAACAGATCTCTCAGTGCTCATAGAAGAAACACATCTTCAAGTCTCCACAATGTTTTCACTAAAGCAGCTAAATGATTCGTGATAAAACAAACTGTAATAAGTCCCAGAAAAAGTTTGATTGCCATTCCTTCATTCCTGTCTTTATCAGGCAGCCCACATAGGAGAACAGTGTGTATTTTGCATGTGCTTAACTTGTGCTTAGTTTTTATTAATTCAAAAACCAATTAGTGATTCTTAAAAAATATCATCCTTGCTAATCAAAACCTTTAGCAGTGTTTTAAGTTTAGAAGTATTATTGGTAGCAACTTAGGAGGCAAACAAGACCAATTCTGTGTTTGCTTTCTTTGACAGTAAAAGAAGTAATTTATAAATAGATTTTATGGGTTTGGAAATAATCAGATACCACCTTCCAGCTGCACTGGCTGAAATGCTTAGTCCTCGTTATTATTTTCCTGAGCAGGAGAGCTTCATTACTTTTTTGGTTATTTTCCCATTAGGATTAAAAGAAATTATCTAGAAATTAATTACAGAGCAAACAGATTCATTTCCCACCTGATAAAAAGGTAAAAATTAAACACACTCTTGAAACCCAAAAGATAATATGATTTCCTTAAATGTAATGAACAGAGAAAAAACAAATCATCTAGTCAATCTTGACAATATTAGCTGCACACCTTATATATTTTTGCAATTAGAAAAATGCACTTTTAAAAATGTCAATCCAAGCCCCTGGAATTCCTGGGGATTATGGCTGCTGCAGGAGCGAGCAAGGAAAAGCCTTTAATCCTCTAGTTTAGAACACCTCTTTGCATCTCTTCCAAAAATAAACCCCTTTGCCAAAGCAGGGGAGCCCTGGGCACAGAAGTCACCCTACCCTTCACTAAGCACAGGCCATGCTCTGTGCCACAGACCAGTTAATCTGCTGGCTGAGAAGCCTGATCCTGTGCCTTTCTAGTTCTGGTGAATGGGAGATGAAGAAGTCGTTTTGTCACATCTGAAAGGTGTAAAGCACTTTGAAGTGAAAAAAAAAATAAAGCTTGTTTCTTTAAAAACCTCTCAGGTGTTCAGTAGGGGGAATGGTAGGAAAGTTCTTTGTTTTATGTGCTATTTTTAAAAATTAATGTATTTCCTAGGTCATTTTTTATTGGAGTTTATTACAGGACGAACTTATGGTTTATTTAAAAGCTTTTTTTTTTGGTATTGTTTTTAAGCCAATCATGTATTTTCTTGAAGACTTTAAAACCAGTAAGCTTTTACTGAATTAAGAGCAAGTAATTTTTTTTTTCATTATTCTCATATTAGACATTTAAAAAGTCCTGCTTTATATAAACAAGTTCCAAAGGAAAAAAAATAACTGACTCTTGCTAAATTTGCTTCACAGCACTTTCACCACTCCTGGAAACCCATACCTTAGGCTGGAGCACAAACCACTCATCACCCTGATTTTCAAAGTTCCAGGAATCAAATGGAATTTCCACTTCCCCAAGGAAGCTGTTGCGTCCAAATCTGTCATAGTGCCAGACTGAAAGCTGTAGGGTCCTGGTCTCCAGCTGTGAGTGACTGATGACATACTACCAACACAAAAAGAGAAAAAGAAACTCTCAGAATAAGCAGAAATAATATTTTCCACTGAGCCTTTTATGGCTCTAGCTTAGTCACCAAGCCCACAGCAGCTAACAAATGGAGCATGAAAGAGAGATTTGTTTTCCTTGCAAACAAAATTGATATTTGAGCCAGAGAGCTCATAACGTTAATGTGAAATCTTTCTTTGCTGTATACATCCAGTGACAATTTATGTTACTATCACTATTGTGGTGATTGTTTTATTATTTTTATTTTATTTTATTTTTTTATTTACTGGATGTTTATGACTATAAAGTAAATTATGATGCTTAAAAATATGATCCTGTTTGTTCCCTACAAGTTTATGTAAAGAAGATCAGCATCTAGGTTGATAAAAAGAAGAAACCCCACTAGTTCTTTCATCCCTAAAGAGGGACTCTGCTGAATGCTGGTTTCCAGAAATCATCCCCTCATTTCTAATTTTTTTATGTAGCTTACAAAAATTGTTCTGAAAACATATATAGCAGCATCTGCAAGGCATGCATAGAGTCTATCAGAAACCATTGTTGGGTTTGAGAGCTAAAAAAACTCATCTCTAGCTACAAATACATCAAAACTATTAAAAAAATCACATGCAGTCTAGCAAATACATAGAATATTATAAACATCTGGAATTCTGGCTCTTCACACTCTACTTTTAGCAAAAAGCCTATTATTTCCCTTTCCATTTACCCTTCTAGTATTAGCTGAAGACATCCACATGTCTTATTTTTGCATCAGGAACAGTATCTGGATGTGGACAAATACTCTCCAAAAGCCAAAAGAGTCAAGTCAGTTGGCTAATTATGTACAGGTATACCTACAATGCCTAACCCTAGATGCCAACTGTTCCACTGTGAGAAACCTCATATTCTGCAACAATGGAGTAAAAGTCAAAGAGAGAAGATACAAGACAGATTTAATTTTTTTTTCTTTTTATTTTAACAAGATTTTCAGCTGGGATGAAAAACTCTTCCTTATCAGCACACATTTCAAGTAACTCCCTTTTGTTACAGTCCATATTTTTGAGAAACTTCTATGTCCTATCTTCACCCAGCAATTATATTTAGTGCTATATTACTTCATAAACAAAGTCTAATTCTTTATTTTTTCCCAGTTCAGGCAAGCCTTAATTTTTACTCTATACTGTTTAAAAATAAGGCTATAAAAAGTCTCTGTCTTGGCAAGTAGCACAGCCAGACCGAATGTGTGTGCCTGCAAAATGGTTTTGTAGCCATGCTAAGCCAAGTTAAACTGTCCAGGGAACATCTATTTGCCTCTGTTATAGGAAACTTATTTAAAATATAACTGGAATTTAAAAAAAAAATCAAAAAAACCTCAAAAGAGTTTCTGGTCTCATGGTAGCTTGCTGGATAACTCGTTTCAGTTGGTAGGAAAGGGAATCATCAGGAGCCTTGGGGTCAAGGTGCCAGAGAGGCAGTGAAGGGGCAGCAACCCCACCACTCCCACCTGCACCACAGAGCCAAGGAGGTGAACAAGCAGCTTGTGAGGAGCTCAGAAGGGTTCAGCCTCTCCAGTTGGGGTGGGTAAAGGGCAAGGAAGGAGAGAGCTGTGGGCTCTGTGTCCTCAAGCGCATCAAATCCGTTGCAACAGAAAATGAACTTCACCACAGGTTTTCAAGAAGACAAATGGGGAAACAGTTCCTGACATTTTATTATCCAAGTCAGTTCTGCTTTAGAAATAAGTTAAATCTTCCAGAAAAATTCAGATCTTACTGCAAAATCTTATATTCTCTTCCAAATCAGTTAGATGAGAAGTTCTAACCTAGCTTTGTTTCAGCATCAGGCATATAAAATCTTTAAGGTGCTTTTAAGGCACTAAGCTCAGGCTAGATGGGAACATCAACAGTTTTGAAACAGATCTATGGAAACTAATAGAATTTTTAACAGTAATGAGAAGAAACAAACAAAACCACTTCCTTAATGCTGAAAGCCAGAAACTGAAGCTCATATGTTTACTAGATGCTTTTTCTTAAACAACTTCCCTTTTGAGGCATTTCTTCCAAGTTCTAATCCTGTACTGAAACACATATAGAAAATACCTGTGAGCACAAGTGAAACATTCATCAGAGCACGAGAGAGAGACACTGTTCTCACCTTCAGCATCTCATTAAATTCGGGGTTGGTGCTGTTACTTTTAATTTTGGTCTTGCGCTTACTTTGGCGGGACTTGTCGGGCAGAAGGTAGGCTTTGACATATCTGCAGAGCAAGGAGCAGAGGATTAGCAAGGGATAGAAAACCACGAGTTTGAGCAAAGACCTGACATTGCTGAACCAGCAACACATATGAGGAAATTAATTTTTACAGAATAAAGAGTGTAAACATATAACAGAGAATAGGCAAAGCATGGGGACGTGTGGCCCTTGCCCACACACGTGGTTGTGTAAATCAGATAAGACCAGAATAACAAAAGGCAGAGCTAAATTAATTTACTTATCCTCAGAAATGCAGCAAGTTTCCTAACAATTTCCCTTTTGCCATATATATGATTACCAACAGGTCACATGTGATAAAATATACACTTAAAATACAAGAGAATAAAAAACTTTATAATTTATATACCATAAATTAATCATTATTAGAGACACTAATTTCTACTTTCTGATGAGAGAGTTTACATATTATACTGAAAACTATGATGAGAAACGCAGAAAATATGGTACTTGCAAAGTGAGTATATGGGCCCATGACAACAAAGTAATTTCCATTAATCCTTGCCTCCAGAAGATCACTTCTCTCATATACTCCAGTTTTGGTTATAGAAGTAAAAGAAACTCGATGCTGCCTGCTTGCCTGCCTATTCCGTTTTTTTGTTTGTTTGTTTGTTTGTGGGTTTTTTTGGTTTTTTTTTTTCCCTTTTAGCATCAAACAGGTTGGTAATTTAAATAATTTTATCATTTCCCCAGAACAGACACATGTTGCCCTAAGAAGCACACAGAAAATGCCCTTTCCACAGGGAACCCAAACCAAACCATCAGCAAAAAATGCTGCTTGTGCCAACTGGATCCTGTGAATTCCCAGGTTCAAATCCCAACCCCTGGTTACAGTCAGGGTGGGATGGGGTGGGGGACACCCTCAGCAAAGCTCAAGGAAATTCTCTCTGCTTACGGATCTGTCCTTTGCTTCCTCTCATCTGCAATGGCCAGGTTCCTGCAGCTCTTCACCAGGATGTTGAGGGCTCCTGTTTTGTAGATGTAGCTGATATTGAGGAGGATTTCACCGCTGACTTTCACATTGCCATAGTCACCAGTTTCACTGTATACACTGGTCATGCTGTTAATGCTCGTCTGCAGGGCAACAGAAAAAGGGCTCAGAGCCTGAAACACATTATTACTCTTTCCCAAAAGCTGTTTTGGTTTTTTGTTGTTGTTGTTGTTGTTTTTCATAAAGCTATAGCCTTGCAATATTGTCACACTTTTTAGGACTTGCTTTGGAAACCAATGTATCACAGAATAGAATTGCCATGATTTGATGTAAAGGGAATAAGAACTGTAGTTAATAGTAGTTTAAATGTCTAGACAGATGTTTTTTCATGCAAGACTCAAACCTATTTATAAAAGTGACTAAATCTAAATTACCACCTTTTAATTAATGTGTGAACTGAAAAGCAGACAGGCTACATAAATTGTAGACTCATGTAAGTTCCAAACAGGGGAAAAAAATAATTTCTCTGGCTCAGCTGGTCACTTCATTCTTACTGAGTCTCATAAGACAACTGCTGACAGAGCCCTCAGGAAAACTTACAAGGATGCTTCCCATAATGGAGATAGTATAAAACCATATTTTTTTAAAGTGGCACCTGTCTCTTGTTAACAATTCTAAAAGAAGGAGCAAAATTGTACCCTCACCCCATTGCTGCAAATTTTGTAAAGCCAAAAAATTTTATCAATAATATCATCAATACAACAATTTTTTCCAATACAGCATAATGTATCATCCCTCAATCCCTCTTCCTTCATACTCATAAAATGCAGAGTATTGTTATGAGGATTCCCTCTTCCAAAAATTTACAATTAGGAAAGAACCGAATATTTTGTAAATAAAACTGGAGAAATATGCACACTGCCAGAACCAAAAGCACTTGAGAAATCTGGCGTGCATTTCCTTTTGTGTCCTTGAACAAGACTGGTCCAAAACATATGTAACAACCTAAATTCTGATGCATAAGATCCTTGCAAGACACACAGATACAGTCTTCAACAAAAAGGGAGAAAGGAGAGAGAAAAATTAAAAGAAAGCTAGAGCAGAGGATTCAGGAGAACTCACAGTATCACCATCTGCTTCGGGAACATTTAAATATGTCCATTTTCTGTCAGAGCCTTCTGGGGAGTTCTTTAAAGAAGGCAGTGCAAAAGATCAAGAGAAAAAAAAGCATTAGACTGCTGCAATAAGAAAGAATAAGTGCAGTGGGAAATCTTTATCTATATAGAAAGGTAAAGGAAGTTTCTATTGCGAAGCCATAGTGAGAAAGAGGGAGGGAAGGAAGGAGGGAAGGAAGGGAGGGAAGGAAAGAGAGAAGGAAGGAAGGAAGGAGAGAAGGAAGGGAGGGAAGGAGGGAAGGAGAGAAGGAAGGGAGGGAAGGAGGGAAGGAGGGAGGGAAGGAAGGAGGGAGGGAAGGAGGGAGGGAAGGAAGGAGGGAAGGAAGGAGGGAAGGAGGGAGGAAGGAGGGAAGGAAGGAGGGAAGGAAGGAGGGAAGGAAGGAGGGGAAGGAAGGAGGGAAGGGAGGGAAGGAGGGAAGGAGGGAAGGAGGGAAGGAGGGAAGGAGGGAAGGAGGGAAGGAGGGAAGGAGGGAAGGAGGGAAGGAGGGAAGGAGGGAAGGAGGGAAGGAGGGAAGGAGGGAAGGAGGGAAGGAGGGAAGGAGGGAAGGAGAGGGAGGAAGGAAGAAGGAAGGAAGGAAGGAAGGAAGGAAGGAAGGAAGGAAGGAAGGAAGGAAGGAAGGAAGGAAGGAAGGAAGGAAGGAAGGAAGGAAGGAAGGAAGGAAGGAAGGAAGGAAGGAAGGAAGGAAGGAAGGAAGGAAGGAAGGAAGGAAGGAAGGAAGGAAGGAAGGAAGGAAGGAAGGAAGGAAGGAAGGAAGGATCACCAAATCAGAGAAATGCTGTTTTCCATACACTTAAAGTATTGAAGAATGTATGGTTCAAAGTCAATAAATAGAAATGAGGTGACCTCTGTATCGAAATAAACAAGTTACATTTTAAAACTGTAGCTTAGCAGGCTTGGATTCATACTGGATTACATTTGGATTTGTTCTCATTTACATGTCCATGTGCATGTCAATCTTCCCTGAAGCCAGTCAAAAGCTAAGCATTTCTCTATTTGCAGCATCAATGCCTTTATAATAAAGGGCAGTTTCTCTGTGGAGCTCATAAGGATAGATGACTATTGCACTACAGTGTTGAAACATGTCACTCTCTGGTAAAAAAAAAAAAAAAATACAGTAATTCATTATGGGGGACATGTTTTCCCTCCTCTTCTTGCTAGAGCAGGATCCCACCAAGTGTGTTTTGATCTATCTCCTTCCTTGCCAGCTGCAGGGAAGAGCACAGACCAGGGAAAGGGAAAGAAGGAATTGGTTTGTGACAAAACCCATCTCTCCAAGCACCTTGCCCAAGGGCCCTGCAGCACAGAAGGCTCAAGGGATAAACAGTTCTGTGTCAATGTGGTAAACAACAACAGACAGGAAAAAGTGTTCTTTATATAAGCAATTATAATCCATAAATTTAATTTTATACCCTGTGTAGGAAAAATAAACAGCAAAAAAAGGTGGTTTTGATGTGTTTCTGATGACTGGCTTTATCAAAGAAAGAAAGAAAGAAAGAAAGAAAGAAAGAAAGAAAGAAAGAAAGAAAGAAAGAAAGAAAGAAAGAAAGAAAGAAAGAAAGAAAGAAAAGAAAGAAAGAAAAAGAAAGAAAGAAAGAAAGAAAGAAAGAAAGAAAGAAAGAAAGAAAGAAAGAAAGAAAGAAAGAAAGAAAGAAGAAAGAAAGAAAGAAAGAAAGAAAGAAAGAAAGAAAGAAAGAAAGAAAGAAAGAAAGAAAGAAAGAAAGAAAGAAAGAAAGAAAGAAAGAAAGAAAGAAAGAAAGAAATGGATTCCTGTCCTTTTAATCCTTTTTATAATTGTCTGAAATTCCTTTAACTGGACTGGTTAAAATTAATGGAGAATTATCAACACATACCAACCAATGTGACGTATTTTGTCCAGTTTCTAACCTGCCTTGAGCTAAAGTCCAGCCTTCACCATTTATACATTTCCACCTCTAAAACACGTGAAAATATCCTTTTACACTGTTAGGGAACTTAACCAGTCCAGTATATGCTAAAAAATGCCTAAATTATCCCTGTAATGATTTGTATGCCCACATCAGGAGAAAACCCCAAGGTTATAGCAATACAAGGAGGTGAATGAGATGTTTTCTACTCCAAACACCTCTCTCTCTAATCTAAATGCTTTTTTCCCCTCAATCTTTATGCAAGCAGGCAGCAAGGGATAAATGGTTGGGTGAAAAAAACCCAACAAAACATGACAGAAGATCTGGGGAAAAAAAAAAAAAAAAAAAAAAAAAAAAAAAAAAAAAAAAAAAAAAAAAAAAAAGAGATGGCTTCTGACCCTTGAATTTATGCAAACACAATTTCTGAATTGCTTGCAAACCATGAAGAAAATTATACAAATTTAGTAGAATTTCATATACTTCTATTTTGCCCACCTTTTTACCCCCAGACTCTGTTCTGTAGCATTTACACTGGATATTGCATACACTAAATGTAAAATCCCAAAGAAAAAATTCATTTCTGTTTAGGAGGTAACAAACACCATATGAAGGATGCAGAGTCTCATTTTGATACCTCACTAAGAATTGTATTTGTTTTGCATCGTATCTTTTCACTGCAGTAGAGCACTGGAACATTTTAGTCTCACTGATGTGGTGAGTCTTGACAACACCACATAAATATGTGGAGGATGAAGGATGAAGAGAAAACTAAACTCACAGTTCATGCAACAGCATTGGGAAAACACAAAATAAAAGACTAACACTGAGATACAATTTTTCTTCAATGTCACTTTCCACTCCTGCTTATTTATGTTGCAGGTAGATTTCAAGTCTTTTATCCTTTGTGATATTTCTTTCTTTTCCTCAAATACGCATTGTAAGACTTGCCATACTTATTTTAAATTCAAGGAGGGGAGGGGAGGGGAGGGGAGGGGAGGGGAGGGGAGGGGAGGGGAGGGAGGGGAGGGGAGGGGAGGGGAGGGGAGGGGAGGGGAGGGGAGGGGAAGGGAAGGGAGGGAAGGGGAGGGGAGGAGAGGGGAGGAGAGGGAAGGGGAGGGGAGGGGAGGGAAGGGAAGGGAAGGGAAGGGAAGGGAAGGGAAGGGAAGGGAAGGGAAGGGAAGGGAAGGGAAGGGAAGGGAAGGGAAGGGAAGGGAAGGGAAGGGAAGGGAAGGGAAGGGAAGGGAAGGGAAGGGAAGGGAAGGGAAGGGAAGGGAAGGGAAGGGAAGGGAAGGGAAGGGAAGGGAAGGGAAGGGAAGGGAAGGGAAGGGAAGGGAAGGGAAGGGAAGGGAAGGGAAGGGAAGGGAAGGGAAGGGAAGGGAAGGGAAGGGAAGGGAAGGGAAGGGAAGGGAAGGGAAGGGATCATACAGTTATGAGTCTACTGTTCATTAATAACATCATTTCAATGTGTCTTAATAGTTAACTGTCATTTGACTGCACATGATAAAAACAACGTACTGTGCAAGAAGACTCAAAGGCTTAAAACAATCACAGTGAAGGTAAAAATATGATGGGGAAATGTCAGCAATACACTTAAAGGGAATAAAGAAATGAACCTGTAAAACTGCCCTGTTCTTCCTCTTGAAGGAAGAGGCAGCTGGCCATCCACAACTTTGCCATTAACACTGCATGCAGTGACATTAAAAATCATGTCATGGTGAATAAGGAGAAATGGGAGCATTGAGATGTCAAACCTACAGCACTGGAAAAGTTGCACTTTGCTTAAGAGAAAGGTCAGAGGGAAATCTACAGCAAAGGACAAAACCCAACACATGGACAGAACACTGCCTGAAGCACACAGGGGAGGATCTCTAAATGCAATTCCCTAATTTGTGGTCCAGCAGAGGAAGCACTTGAGGGCCTGCAACCCTCCTATCAATATTCAGAGGAAATGAAAATGATTCTGTCTATGAAATCCCTGGGAGCAGCAAGCATTGGAGGCTGTGAGTCACTGCCAGGCTAAGTGGGTGTAATCAGCCCAGTGCCCACAGGCTACAGGTGCTCAATTCTGACGTGGTGTGAAGAGCTGCACTCACTGCTGTGTCTGTCTCTGTGAACTACAAAAATCAGAGGGAAAAAATGGTCTGACACGGCCAGATCTAAGACATCCAGATGCTCTCAACCCTTTCTTCTCCCTGTGTAAGCCAAGCTTAAATTCAGCCAGCATCATTTCTTTGGGATCAAGATCTTCACTGGGGATTCCCTTGGCCTTGCTTGCACAGAGACCAATGAGGGTGCAATCTAGAATGCACAGTTCTTTGGTTATTGTTGTAGACCTAGTTTTCTCCTCCCTTTTAGTATTCAGACTCATCTTTCTTCCTCCTCTTCAGCACTCACACGCTATGTAGAATTTGTTGCAGCTTTGTGCAGTCCAGAGCTGTTTTTAGACACAAGCCATGAAGAACAATGGCCAGAGAGGACTCTGAAGATAGCATCAGTTGCCCACCGATCCCAAAAATGAGGTGCACAGCAGAGAGTAATAAACTAGGCATGCTAAAGGCTGCTTTTATTATCTATTTTCTTTCCCAATGAATAACAGACTGCATAATGAACAGCAGAAGGCTTCTTACACGAATTCTGTTGCTACCATCAGGTGCAGCTATCCCTTTATTGTCACCAACCTAATCCCCAAGCACCTCTCTCCTACAGTAAAGGGAAATACTTTCCAGATGGGGGTGGCAGAGCAATCATGCCATGAAGAATGAGAGAAGCTGAGTTGGGGGATGGACAATTATTCCGTGGAAGTGGGATGTATGCAAACACACAGACAAATGTTTGTGTCTCAAGAACCTAAAAAAAAAGGAAGCAGTTTGAGAAGGAAACCCCCCCTCCCACAACCTTGTTCTCTTTGTTTTTCTCAGTTTAATTAAGATCAAGTGCTCCTCTGCAGAGCTGAACAGCCACACACTGCAAACACCTCTGGTTTGCCTTCTCCACATGTAAGCTTGATAATGACCCGAGCATATGAGGAAGTCTACTAATGAGTATGCAAAATAGTTTTCTCTTTCCATGCCCTGCAGAGAACAGCATTGTAGCTTTGAACAGCATTAATAATATAATAGAAAATCTATCTGAATATTAAAAGATACTTCTCAAGTGTAG